>NC_060148.1:132065969-132377173 GCF_021461385.2 Schistocerca piceifrons | reverse complement strand
TGGGAGAATAGCAGCCTGCATTGCTGCGAAAGGTGGATATACACTGTACTAGTGCCCACATTGTGCATGCTCTGTTGCCTGTGCCTATGTGCCTGTGGTTCTGTCAGTGTGATCATGTGATGTATCTGATCCCAGGAATGTGTCAATAAAGTTTCCCCTTCCTGGGACAATGAATTCACGGTGTTCTTATTTCAATTTCCAGGAGTGTATGTTCAGCTACGCAGTGGACGATGAACATAAATTATAACACACAAATTATTGCTATTGTGTTATGGCTGCATGTTGTGAAGACCTTGACATACGGCTACTTCGGTATCTTTCCTGTGATATCTGCTGCATTCCAGTGAAAACCCAAACGGAGATATCTCAATTAATTGCTCGTGGAAAATCTCGCGCTTTATCAGCTGATTATCTAGGCATTTTTTCTTCTTTGGCCAAGCGACTACTTCTTTGTGATAAAGATAGGATGGGTTAGTGTCGTCTGAAGTGTGCTAATCACGAATTCTCGGGTCAGCACAACGCTCCCCTGGCCGCTGTCAGTCTTGGTGATCTGGATCCGCTACTCAAGCAGCTCATCAGTTTGCATCCGAGCCCGAGCGCTGCGCGTTCCCAGTCCTTGCACCCAGGACAGCGTCCTGGCAGCACCGGGAATCGAAACCGGGTCTTCCGCACAGCAGTACGACACACTGACCACGGAACTGCAGAACTGATGCCCTCACTTAATAATCCAACGAAGCAGTTCAAGAGTTCTCTAATGCCGGGATGAAGAGTCTCCACCACACACCTTACACTGTGTTGGGAGCAAACAGGGTGGTCCATTGTTCGTGACAGGGCCAAATATCTCTCAAAATAAGCGTCGAACGAAAGAACTACAAAGAACGAAACTTGTCTAGCTTGATGGGGGAAACCAGATGGCGCTATGGTTGGCCCGCTAGATGGCGCTATACGTCAAACGGATATCAACTGCGTTTATTTTAAATAGGAACCCCCCTTCTTTATTACACACTCATGTAGTACGTAAATAAATATGAATGTTTTAGTTGGACCACTTATTTCGCTTTGTGATAAATGGCGCTGTAATGGTCACAAAAGTATAAGTACGTGCTATCACGTAACATTCCGCCAGTGCGTAGGGCATTTGCTTCGTGATACATTACCCGTGTTAAAATGGACCGTTTACCAATTGCGGAAAAGGTCGATATCGTGTTGATGTATGGCTGTTGTGATCAAAACGCCCAGCGGGCGTGTGCTATGTATGCCGCACGGTATCCTGGACGACATCATCAAAGTGTCCGGACCATTCGCCGGATAGTTACGTTATTTAAGGAAACAGGAAGAGTTCAGCGAAATGTGACACGTCAACCATGACCTGCAACAAATAATGATTCCCAAGTAGGTGTTTCAACTGCTGTCGCGGCTAATCCGCATAGCAGTAGTAGACAAATTGCGCGAGAATAGTGAATCTCAAATACGTCGGTGTTGAGAATGCTACATCGATTGCACCCGTACCATATTTCTATTCACCAGGAATTGCATGGCGACGACTTTGAACGTCGTGTACAGTTCTGCCACTGGGCACAAGAGAAATTGCGGGACGATAGATTTTTTGCACGCGTTCTATTTAGCAACGAAGCCGAAGCTCATTCACCACCAGCGGTAACGTAATCCGGCATAATATGCACGTGCGGTTGAAGCGCTATTGAATAGCATATTTCATGACAGGTGGATTCTAGATCGAAGCACCATACCATAGCTCGCACGTTCACCGGATCTGACGTCCCCGGATTTCTTCCTGTGGGCAAAGTTGGAGAATATTTGCTATCGTGATCCAGCGACAAGGCCCGACAACATGCGTCAGCGCATTGTCAATGCATGTGCGAACATTACGGAAGGCGAACTACTCGCTGTTGAGAGGAATGTATTGCCAAATGCATTGAGGTTGACGGACATCATTTTGAGCATTTATTGCAGTAATGTGGTATTTACAGGTAATCACGCTGTAGCATCATGCGTTCTCAGAAATAATAAGTTCACGAAGGAACATGTATCACATTGGAACAACCGAAATAATATGTTCAAACGTACCTACGTTCTATTTTTTTAATTTAAAAAACCTACCTGTTACCAACTGTTGGTCTAAAATTGTGAGCCATATGTTTGTGACTATTACAGCGCCATCTATCACAAAGCGAAAGAAGTGGTCCAACTAAAACATTCATATTTCTTTACGTACTACACGAATATGTAATAAAAAATGAGGGTTCGTATTTTAAAAAACGCAGTTGATATCCGTTTGACCTATGGCAGCGCCATCCAGCGGGCCAACCATACTCCCATCTGGTTTCCCCCTTCAAGCTAGACGAGTTTCTTTCTTTGTAGTCTTTTCGTTTGACGCTAATTTCGTGAGATATTTGGCCCGGTCAATTTCAATGGACCACCCTCTATATGTCCTTGTGCTGTTCTGATGTGAAAAGAATATATGCAATGGAAATGGTGCTGAGCATGTGGTTTAGGATATTGGGACAGACACAGGTGACACTCGAGCGGTCCCAGACGTTCTATCGGGGACAGATCTGAGGGTTACACAGACAGTTGACACAGAGACGTGCCGTGTGTGGATGTGCATTGTTCTGCCGGAATGGCACCACGATACTGTTGAACGAGAGACGCGTAAGGATGCAGCATGTCCGTAAGGCACTGTTGTGCCGTCAAGAGATTCTTCAATCAGTATCAGCCGTCATATTTGACCGTTCCCCATACTACGAGAGTGAGTCCAACGAAAGCCTTAAATTTTTTTTTTCAAATATTATTTATTGTGCAGAAGTGGTACAAAGCTGTATCACTTTTCGACTTAATCTCTCCCACGCTCAATGCAAGTCCTCCAGCGCTAACAAAGTGCATAAATTCCTTTAGAAAAAATTCTTTCGGTAGTCCACGCAACCACTCATGCACCGCGTGGCGTACCTCTTCATCAGAACGGAACTTCTTTCCTCCCATTGCGTCTTTGAGTGGTCCAAACATAGGGAAGTCACTTGGGGCAAGGTCTGGTGAGTATGGTGGATGAGGAAGACACTCAAAATGCTGATCTGTGATACTGTACGGGCAGTGTGGGGCCTTGCATTGTCATGTTGGAAAAGGACACCTGCTGACAGCAATCCACGTCGCTTTAATTTGATTGCAGGCCGCAGATGGTTCTTTAGGAGATCTGTGTACGATGCACTGGTGACAGTGGTCCCTCTAGGCACGTAATGCTCCAAAATGACGCCTTTTTCGTCCCAAAAGAGAGTCAGCATAACCTTCCCTGCTGATGGTACTGTTCGAAACTTCTTTAGTTTTGGTGATGAGGAATGGCGCCATAGCTTCCTCGCTCTCTTCCTTTCCGGTTAGTGGAAGTGAACGCAGGTTTAGTCCACAGTAGCGATTCTTGCAAGGAAGCCATCACCTTCTCGTTCAAAGCGCCGAAGAAGTTCTTCACAAGCATCAACACGTCGTTCTCTCATTTGATCAGTCAGCTGCCGTGGCACCCATCTTGCAGACACTTTGTGAAACTGGAGCTCACCGTGCACAGTGTGGTGTGCTGACCCATGACTAATCTGTAAACATGCTGAAATGTCATTCAGTGTCACTCGGCGGTTTTCCTACACTATGACTTCGACTGCTGCCATGTTCTGTGGGGTCACAACTCGTTGTGCCTGACCTGGACGAGGAGCATCTTCCACTGAAGTCACACCATTTGCCAACTTCCTGCTCCATTCGTAGACTTGCTGCTGTGACAAACACGCATCACCGTACTGAATCTTCACTCGCCGATGAATTTCAATAGGCTTCACACCTTCACTACGCAAAAACCGAACAACAGAACGCTGTTCTTCCCTGGTGCAAGTCGCAAGTGGGGCGGCCATCTTTATACTGATACTGCGACGGTATGTGTGAATCTGCACTATGCTGCCACCTACAGGCCATTCTGCAAGCTGTTTGTAGCACGCTTACCAACGTACAGGATAACGGCGCGTGATTTCGATTTATTACAATTTTAAGGTTTTTCATTTGACTCGTATGATCCCACCGAGTGAGGTGGCGCAGTGGCTAGCACACTAGACTCGCATTCGGGAGAACGATGGTTCAATCCCGCGTCCGGCCATCCCGATTTAGGTTTTCCGTGATTTCCCTAAATCGCTCCAGGCAAATGCCGGGATGGTTCCTTTGGAAGGGCACGGCCGACTTCGTTCCCCATCCTTCCCTAATCCGATGAGACCGATGACCTCGATGTCTGGTGTCCTATCCCCAAAACAAGCCAAGCCAACTATGAAACTTCCTGGCAGATTAAAACTGTGTGCCCGACCGAGACTCGAACTCGGGACCTTTGCCTTTCGTGGCTAAGTGCTCAATGGTTCGCGGAATAGCAAGTTTGGAAGGTAGGAGACGAGGTACTGGCAGAATTGAAGCTGTAAGGACGGGGCGTGAGTCGTGCTTGGGTAGCTCAGATGGCAGAGCACTTTGCGCGCTAAAGGCAAAGGTCCCGCGTCAGAGTCTCGGTCCGGCACACAGTTTTAATCTGCAGAGTGAAAATCTCACTCTGTGTATGCAGGTACTTGACAATGGTGATAAATGCTGAAAACCCCAGTCATATAACGATTTGTTACTATGAGCAGTTACTCTGGTGCAACTTTCTACTAATCTTGTCATTATCTGACATATATTATGCTAATGGCCCTAAAGAAGAAAAATTGCTCTACAAATATTTCATCAATACTGATACGGTGCACACAACTACTGAAAAGGCGTGTTTTGATCAAAATCCACATTTTTCTAGCCATTCAAAACATGTCTAAACTTAGGTTTCGTCGTGTCTTTCTTAAAATGTAGACGTAATGCCCGCGTAACATGTCCACAGCTCGTGGTCTAGTGGCTAGCATTGCTGCCTGTGGATCATGGGGTCCTGGGTTCGATTCCCAGCCGGGTTGGGGATTTTCTCTGCCCAAGGACTGGGTGTTTGTCTGGTCCTTATCATTTCATCATCATTATTCGTGACAATGACTAGATTGGACTGAGTAAAGATTGGACTGTGTCAGAACTGGGACTTTGTGCGGGCGCTGATAACAGTGCAGTTGAGCGCCCCACAAACCAAACATCATCAAACATCCCACTTAACATTTCGTTTCAACTTCCCTCCTCGTCACTGACACTGTACATAAAAGATCGAGGAAACTGGGAGGACATAATTAGCAAACATCGAAACACAACAACACTAACAATGAAGTCTACTGTTGTTGCAATATTTTTGCAATGGCCATTAATGCAGACCGTTGCCAGCCATTTCCCTGCTCCATGCCCTATACTTGTGAGCTTCCTATCGTAGTTCCAGACCCCACCTACGCTACTACTGGTAAATGTGCTATAATACCTTTTTCAAAAACATACGCTGCAGTTACAAATATTTTGATAAACATGGGGCAGCTACTTCATTAGCGAGATGCGGTTGCTACTAGCCATTAGGAAAACACAAGGCGATACTAAGGTAATGTAGAGACTGTGCAGCATACTTACGCTCTCTGGACGCTGGTTTTGGTGGCTCTACCGTCAGGCAGCAGCACGGTCAGGTCCATGCTGCCGGCCAGCAGGTCTGGCGGCGTGTCCTCCGTGACGGGGACCGCCATGCTGGAACACACAAACAAGGGCCGAGGTTAGGCGCGTGTCTGCTGCCTGCAGTCCCTGCCAAGCCGTGACACTAGCACATACATGTGCAAAATATGCAACAGCCGTATCACTAAACACCAGGTGTTATGACAAGGTGTTCATATGCCATCGAAGTTGGTTGGTTGAGCGGTTGCGGTAGTGGTGTGTGGTGGTGGTGGTAGTAGTAGTAGTAGTAGTAGTAGTAGTAGTAGTAGTGGTGGTGGTGGTGGTGGTGGTGGTAGTAATAGTAGTGGTGGTGGTGGTGGTGGTGGTGGTGGTAGTAATAGTAGTAGTGGTGGTTGTGGTAGTAGTAGTAGTAGTGGGTGTGGTAGTAGTAGTGGTTGTGGTAGTAGTTTATAGTGGTAGTAGTAGTAGTATAGTGGTATAGTGGTTGTGGTAGTAGCAGTTGTGGTGGTGGTGGTGGTAGTAGTAGTAGTGGTGGTGGTAGTAGTGGTGGTGGTAGTAGTGGTGGTGGTGGTACTAGTAGTAGTGGTTGTGGTGGTACTAGTAGTAGTGGTTGTGGTGGTGCTAGTAGTAGTGGTTGTGGTGGTGGTAATAGCAGTGGTTGTGGTGGTGGTAATAGCAGTGGTTGTCGTGGTGGTAATAGCAGTGGTTGTCGTGGTGGTAATAGCAGTGGTTGTCGTGGTGGTAATAGCAGTGGTTGTCGTGGTGGTAATAGCAGTGGTTGTCGTGGTGGTAATAGCAGTGGTTGTCGTGGTGGTAATAGCAGTGGTTGTCGTGGTGGTAATAGCAGTGGTTGTCGTGGTGGTAATAGCAGTGGTTGTCGTGGTGGTAATAGCAGTGGTTGTCGTGGTGGTAATAGCAGTGGTTGTCGTGGTGGTAATAGCAGTGGTTGTCGTGGTGGTAATAGCAGTGGTTGTGGTGGTGGTAATAGCAGTGGTTGTGGTGGTGGTAATAGCAGTGGTTGTGGTGGTGGTAATAGCAGTGGTTGTGGTGGTGGTAATAGCAGTGGTTGTGGTGGTGGTAATAGCAGTGGTTGTGGTGGTGGTAATAGCAGTGGTTGTGGTGGTGGTAATAGCAGTGGTTGTGGTGGTGGTAATAGCAGTGGTTGTGGTGGTGGTAATAGCAGTGGTTGTGGTGGTGGTAATAGCAGTGGTTGTGGTGGTGGTAATAGCAGTGGTTGTGGTGGTGGTAATAGCAGTGGTTGTGGTGGTGGTAATAGCAGTGGTTGTGGTGGTGGTAATAGCAGTGGTTGTGGTGGTGGTAATAGCAGTGGTTGTGGTGGTGGTAATAGCAGTGGTTGTGGTGGTGGTAATAGCAGTGGTTGTAATAACAGTAGTAGAATTTCATTCGGCTGTGGGGTCACTTTACAAGAGTACTAGCCAAGTCGTATTACAGTTAAGAAACAGAGCTAACACTCATACACGTATGCTTTTACTTACAAATCTCTTTTAACGAGATGAGCCATTCATTCATTCTCATGGCCTGCTGGGCTCAAAGCAGGAGAACCTTCCAGGATATGGAAGGTGTACATCAACATAAGGCAATGACGTCAAAGAAACTTAACTGTCTCATGGTATTTGTGTAAAAGCCAGCTATAATTTATGTAGGCCAATACATCAACTGATGCCTCCCCAGTTTTACTAAATTTCTCGTGTTTATTACGTGTTGGTAGCTTAATATTTAATAAATTGCCCCGCGGGCCAGCCGCGTGGTCTAGGGCGTCTTGTCACAGTCCGCGCAGCTCCCCCCGTCGGAGGTTCGAGTCCTCCTTCGGGCATGGGTGTCTGTGTCGTCTTTAGCGTAAGTTAGTTTAGGTAATGCGTAAGCTTAGGGACCGATGACCTCTGTAGTTTGGTCCCATAAGACCCTACCACACATTTAAATCTATTTTTTTTAAATAAATTACATTGCCATTCATCAAAGGAAATGATTACCAACATCTGCAGCAGCAGAAGCCTATTTACAATACACAATCAACTGTCTACAGTCAACACCGGTACTTGTCATGTAGCTAACAGAAATTTTCAATGCTTCATTCTAGACATGGAGATAATTTGTGGGAGCTGTGCCTGCATGGTATATTCTTAGTTTTTTTTTTTTCTCCTCCAACAAGTGTTTCAGATAGGAGCATCGCACCGAAGTACATTAATCTATGCCAAATCATAGGAAAGGATGCGAAGTTACATAAAAATCATTTCGTGTCTTGTATAGTAATCGAGTACATTATAGCTCAGGCGTATCGGCTATTTATTATCAGCAATCGAAACCATTAGATAGTAAATTTACCATGAAGCGAAGGCAACAATTCCAAGATTCTTGAAAACATGTCTGCTTATTTACATTATTGTCTTTAGTTGCACTTCCCCATATACTAGCGCATTCTGAAAAGTAATGCATCTGAATTTATGTGAAAACCCTTCTATCTTTTTAATAACGAACGTTCTTAATATTGCACATCTTTAATCTTAATGTCTATATGTTTATTTCTTAACACAGTCACTCTGGAGATGAAACGAATTTTACCCAACGACAGACCAGTTTGTCAATACCGTTACTGTAGGAAGTTTGACTATATTGACGGAGCCACAACCTCACCTCTGAACGTATCGCGACATCACTATCAAAGTGAAACAGATGAAAAAAGGATGGGGCAAGCTGGGACTGTATGGAAGATGGTTGGTGACAGAACCTGAGGCGTCGGATTGTTGCAGATGTCGCAGCGCTTGTGGGTGGTCTCAAATTGTCATGCTGTGGGACAACTTTTCGAATTCGTGCTTACTGTTTTCTAAGGGAGACATGGCACTTGCCGGCGAAAGGCAAAGGTCCCGAGTTCGAGTCTCGGTCCAGCATACAGTTTCAATCTGCCAGGAAGTTCCATATCAGAGCACACTCCGCTGCAGAGTGAAAGTTTCATTCTGGAAACATCCTCCAGGCCAGGGCTTCCCAACCTTCTCCAGTCGACAATCCATGGCGGACCCCTCGCCAGTCAAGAGCACAGTAACTTCAAATTTCAGAGCGAAAGCCATGGAAACTGAAAGCTTCTTAATGCACGTGCCATGTTCCCAATTCGTCCAGCATGCAAGAAACAATATCATTCACACGGCTTTATGAGATTTTCTGCAGTGGTATGAGCTTTGCCTGTTTTTGCCACTCGATAACTAACCAAGAAGGAAGCTTTTAATGAATTTTCATAAATTGTTTTTGCATGAGTTTTCACGCAATGCTGAGAAGCAGCTAGTTCAGCACTCTCCCTTTTGAAAAAATCGATGTCTTTACCCTGGAAATCCGGGTGAGTACCTTCAGAATGACGGCGCAATGTAGCTGGAACCACTGATCTGTTCGAAAGGACTCGCGCACAAATTACACACTGAGCTTTACCATTGTTTGTCTCCATAAAGCCCATTTCTAAACAGCTTTCGTTGTACTTACGCTTCTTGATTATTCCACTTCCACAGGATATTGCAACCAATGGAGTACTTGCAGCTTTTTCACATAATAAATACGACAAAGCTCGCTCCGCGCATGCGTAAAAGGTTTCAGCGCATCTAGCGCCGTGAGCCGGCGCACAAACGACCCCCGTATTGTTGCGAAACAGTCGATCAGAGAAGCCGCATTCTCCTCGTTCTCACTTAGGAACCGCAAAGGCTGCTTGGGAATACGACCTGAAGTAAAAGTACACATGTTTTACACACGAAAAAAAAATTGTGATGAATTTGGTTTTCACATTTTTATTCAATAATTTTACTCATTATTTTACACGATTTGGTGAAGGGTGGCCGCGGAGCCGCGGACCCCCTACAAAGAGCCGGCGGACCCCTAAGGAGTCTCCGCAATATCCTTTAACATAATGCAGCGCGTCAGCAACTGTATATGTATAGAAAATAAACAATTTTTTCAGCCTTCAGTTGCAAGGTAATTTTTACTCGTTTACCTAGGTTTTGATTCCAGTAATGGAATCTTCTTCAGAACAAAAATTAAATTATTTTGAGAGCCAAACACTGGCTATGTCACAGATTAAAAATTAAAACAATAAAGACGCATAATCATAAGATTGACAGACATAATCTTATGATTATACGTCATTATTGTTTTAATTTTTAATCTGTGACATAGCCAGTGTTTGGCTCTCAAAATAATTTAATTTTTGATCTGAAGAAGATTCCATTACTGGAATCGAAACCTAGGTAAAAATTACCTTGCAACTGAAGGCTGAAAAAATTGTTTATTTTCTCCGCAATATCCTTTCTTTCAGGAGTGCTAGTTATGCTAGGTAATGCAGGAGAGTTTGTGCGAAGTTTGGAAGGTAGGAGACGAGGTACTGGCAGAAGTGAAGTTGTGAGGACGGGGCGTGAGTCGTGCTTGTGTAGCTCAGTGGTAGAGCACTTGCCCGCGAAAGGCGAAGGGCCCGAGTTCGAGTCGCGGCCCAGCACACAGTTTTAATCTACCAAGAACTTTCAACAAATTGTTATTATTCGCTGCATTTCCTAGTCCTACAGTTGCACTGTGTGTGTGTGTGTGTGTGTGTGTGTGTGTGTGCTTCAAATGGCTCTGAGAACTATGGGACTCAACATCTTAGGTCATAAGTCCCCTAGGACTTAGAACTACTTAAACCTAACTAACCTAACGACATCACACACACCCATGCCCGAGGCAGGATTCGAACCTGCGACTGTAGCAGTCCCGCGGTTCCGGACTGCAGCGCCAGAACCGCACGGCCACCGCGGCCAGTGTGTGTGTGTGTGTGTGTGTGTGTGTGTGTGTGTGTGTGTGTCTCGAAGAAAGCAGCGGAAAAAAGGAAACACAGATGAAACCATAGGTATTACGTCGAGGCAGTAAAAGCATTCAGCAAAATTTGTTACAAACTGTCCAAGTGCAGGAAATCAGGCTCTGAGCACTATGGGACTCAACTGCTGTGGTCATAAGTCCCCTAGAACTTAGAACTACTTAAACCTAACTAACCTAAGGACAGCACACAACACCCAGCCATCACGAGGTAGACAAAATCCCTGACCCCGCCGGGAATCGAACCCGGGAACCCGGGCGTGGGAAGCGAGAACGCTACCGCACGACCACGAGATGCGGGCCAGGAAATCAGGTTTTCATATACAAATTACTTACGAATGGATGGGAATGTATTTCAGTATTTGATCAGAAAATTGCCTTCTTATATTACAAAACAGAATAGTCTCTTGAGAAATGCTGTGTGTACATAAGACAGGCAAACTAACGCTGGAATTTTTTGATGCTGGAAACAGCTGCTGTAGTCCACAACACAGCACTCTAATATCACATTTCAAATTAACCAAAATAATTGCAGAAATGTGGGAAGCGATTTATAAAGCGCTGAAGGGGGAATATCTACAGGTAAATATTTAGTACACTATATGGGCAAGAGGAACAATTTTTGATTTTGAGTAATTAATGCTATTAGTGTTCCAACAACATCTACATCTACATCCATACTCCGCAAGCCACCTGACGGTGTGTGGGGGAGGGTACCTTGAGTGCCTCTATCGGTTCTCCCTTCTATTCCAGTCTCGTATTGTTCGTGGAAAGGAGGATTGTCGGTATGTCTCTGTGTGGGCTCTAATCTCTCTGATTTTATCCTCACGGTCTCTTCGCGAGATATACGTAGCAGGGAGCAATTTACTGCTTGACTCTTCGGTGAAGGTATGTTCTCGAAACTTCAACAAAAGCCCGTACCTAGCTACTGAGCGTCTCTCCTGCAGAGTCTTCCACTGGAGTATATCATCTCCGTAACGCTTTCGCGATTACTAAATGATCCTGTAACGAAGCGCGCTGCTCTCCGTTGGATCTTCTCTATCTCTTCTATCAACCCTATCTGGTACGGATCCCACACTGCCGAGCAGTATTCAAGCAGTGGGCGAACACGCGTACTGTAACCTACTTCCTTTGTTTTCTGATTGCATTTCCTTAGGATTCTTCCAATGAATCTCAATCTGGCATCTGCTTTACCGATGATTAATTTTATATGGCCATTCCATTTTAAATCCATCCTAATGCGTACTCCCAGATAATTCATGGAATTAACTGCTTCCAGTTGCTGAACTGCTATATTGTAGCTAAATGATAAGGGATCTTTCTTTCTGTGTATTCGCGGCACATTACACTTGTCTACATAGAGATTCAATTGCCATTCCCTGCACCATGCGCCAATTCGCTGCAGATCCTCCTGCATTTCAGTACAATTTTCCATTGTTACAACCTCTCGATATACCACTGCATCATCCGCAAAAAGCCTCAGTGAACTCCCGATGTCACCCACAAGGTCATTTATGTATATTGTGAATAGCAACAACTACAAAATAAATACAAGTACGAGACAGATGAAGCACTTTTTAACTTGTGGCCTCCAGAGTTCAAAAGTAGACAAAGTACAATGGAGAGCTAAGAAAGAATTTTTTATTTTTCCGGCTTGCTGAAAAGCTGCCTGGATGTTTGCAGATGTAGAGGTGGATGGGTGTGTCTGTGATCGTTGACACATGTCGCCTGCAGCACATACCACCTGCCCATGAACACACAATTAATAGCATGCAACTGTGACCCTTAGTCGTCCCCCCCCCCCCCCCCCCAGACAAAGCAAGTTTATTAAAGAGCCGACGGAAAACACAAACTTTAAAGCCCTGTTTACAAACACACTTGAGACGTTAAATAGCTGCAGCGACGCTAGCGCTCCAAGTGGTTACATTTCACTTTGCACTGAACAGAAGACGAACGATCTTTTAGAATCAAATCTACGGCGAAGCCCAAGATCTGATCATATTTATTTGACGACACGGGATATTTGGCAGAGTTCCCTGCTATCCGATCAAATTTCTTTGACGTAAATGTTTGACAGCTTTGACAAGGAATGATGATAGCGTAATACCGGCCTTATCAGCAGTGTTGACGGCTGGTGTGGGGGGGGGGGGGGATGGGACGCCGCGCGCAATGTGTGACGTCACGGGCGAGCGAAGCTGTGTGCCGAGTGGCGGAAGTGGACCCACGGCCGAGACGGCACGCTTTCTAGCGGCCACGGGCTGCCAGCTGCCAGCTGCCAGCCCTGCAGCTGCTCTGCTCTGCTCTGCTCGGACCCATTAAACGAGTACACTACGCAACTAACTCACGAGCTGCGTCCAGCAAGCAGCAGTGCGTGCTGGCCTGTAAAGGCCGCAATGGTGTTGCCGTTTCAGCTGACCGACACAACCCAGACCGGTCGAGTCAGTCAGCTGCAGGAGACACACACAGGCGAAGGTCCCCATGAGGGTACTTGCCGGCCCGCTGTAATACTTCGCTGTGGCTTTCGGTACCATACTGCACGAATGTAAATAATTAAAATCCCAAAGAAAGCAGGGGTTAACAGATGTGAAAATTACTGAACTATCAGTTTAATAAGTCACAGCTGCAAAATACTAACACGAATTCTTTACAGACGAATGGTAAAACTGGTAGAAACCGACATCGGGGAAGGTCAGTTTGGATTCCGTAGAAATGTTGCAACACGTGAGGCAATACTGACCTTACGACTTATCTTAGAAGGAAGAT
Source organism: Schistocerca piceifrons (assembly GCF_021461385.2). Taxonomy (NCBI): domain Eukaryota; kingdom Metazoa; phylum Arthropoda; class Insecta; order Orthoptera; family Acrididae; genus Schistocerca; species Schistocerca piceifrons. The sequence continues at coordinate 132,363,988 of NC_060148.1, read as the reverse complement.
TAAGGAAAGGTAAACCTACGTTTCTAGCATTTGTAGACTTAGAGAAAGCTTTTGACAATGTTGACTGGAATACTCTCTTCCAAATTCTAAAGGCGGCAGGGGTAAAATACAGGGAGCGAAAGGCTATTTACAATTTGTACAGAAAACAGACGGCAGTTATACGAGTCGAGGGGCATGAAAGGGAAGCAGTGGTTGGGAAGGGAGTGACGCAGGGTTGTCGCCTATCCCCGATGTTATTCAATCTGTATATTGAGCAAGCAGCAAAGGAAACAAAAGAAAAGTTCGGAGTAGGTATTAAAGTCCATGGAGAAGAAATAAAAACCTAGAGGTTCGCCGATGAGATTGTAATTCTGTCAGAGACAGCAAAGGACTTGGAAGAGCAGTTGAACGGAATGGACAGTGTCTTGAAAGGAGGATGTAAGATGAACATCAACAAAAGCAAAACGAGGATAATGGAAGGTAGTCGAATCAAGTCGAGTGATGCTGAGGAATTAGATTAGGAAATGAGACACAAAGGAGTAAACGAGTTTCGCTATTTGGGGAGCAAAATAATTGATGATGGTCGAAGCAGAGAGAATATAAAATGTAGACTGCCAATGGGAAGGAAAGCGTTTCTAAAGAAGAGCTATTTCTTAACATCGAGTATAGATTTAAGTGTCAGGAAGTCGTTTCCGAAAGTATTTGTATGGAGTGTAGCCATGTATGGAAGTGAAACATGGAAGACAAATAGTTTGGACAAGAAGAGAATAGAAGCTTTCGAAATGTGGTGGTACAGAAGATTGCTCAAGATTAGATGGGTAGGTCACGTAACTAATGAGGAGGTGTTGAATAGGATTGGGGAGAAGTTTGTACCACAACTTGACTAGAAGAAGGGATCGGTTGGTAGGACATGTTCACCAATTTAGTATTGGAGGGCAACGTGGAGGGTAAAATCGTAGAGGGAGACCAAGAGATGAATACACTAAGCAGATTCAGAAGGATGTAGGCTGCAGTAGGTACTGGGAGATGAAGAAGCTTGCACAGGATAGAGTAGCATGGAGAGCTGCATCAAACCAGTCTCTGGACTGAAGACCACAACAACAACTGTACGAATAGTTACGGTTGCTACCAATCTGTGTGGTTTGAGAATCGGCGTGTCACACAGAAACCGGTACCTGCTACAGCTGAGACGAAGGAAGTAGAAAATTATCGAATTTTCTCACAAACTGAAATGTCTGTCCCTCCATTCTACAGTAATTTTCGCAGCTCTATGAGTTCGCACTGTATAAAAAAGCACTCCTTCTTCAGGCCACGAGTGGCCTACCTGCATCATCCGACCGCCGAGTGAGCTTAGGCTGCGTTCACACTGCCGGCCGGGCCGAGCCGAGCCGAGCCTGGCCGGGCCGCCGCCCGCTTCGATATCAAACACATGGCTTTGAATTGCGATGTTCACACTGGCGGCCGGGCCGCGCCGACACGGCGTGAGCCTCCCGGAGCCGAGCCGGCGACATTCGGAGTGTTTAACATTGCCGGCGCGAGCCGGCCGCAGGCGCGAGCCTGTCGAGCAGCACTACAGCTTCTGCAGTACACGCATCACACGCATCCCTTCTGCTTTCACCACAAGTGTGACTGCACACGTCTTTCATTTCACAATCAGTGAGGAAAAATTACGTTTATTATAATGATACATGCGAAATTACTTTTATTTCATTTATTTAATCTACCGTATTTACATGCATTTACAACAATAGCTTGCCAGCGATCGCGGCATTGCCGCCACTGAATAGTTCGCATTTACTTGTAAACGGAGACAGATATGAGTGTCACTGAGGGACGGAAATGTGTCCCCACCAGATGATAATGCATTGTAAAGTCATGCTGTGGCAGTTCCTTATCAGTGGAAATAGAACCACTGAGTCAAAGGGCATTACCTCAAAACTCTTCCCCTATCAATCTGTCTATCTTACAAGGTAATGAAAAGAATTCTGTGGGGTCATCAGTGGCTCCACATGATGAACCGTCACCACTGCCAAGCGCTGCATCATGAAGAAAAAAGTTGTAAAATTCTGAAGGAGTATTTCTGCGATTCTTCGTTGAAGGCACAGCAAGACATTACCGAAAATGACGAAGCTAATTACTTCCTAATGGTTCTCAGGAGTCCCATAAACTCTCTTCCCCTCAGAAGTAAGCGTATGTGAAATTTAAAATACAAATGCATGACTACAATTAATTGGAGGTAGTGAATGCTGTACAAAGTTCTACTGCAAACCAAAATGTGTGTACTAACGAATCTTACCTAACCGTTATACACAAATTTTCTTCTGCTGTTATTCTTCTGCGAAAATTTGTGTTCTGATTAGAAACTTTGTCTTGAATGTCCTGCACCACATACTGAAATGTATTATGATTCATTATGTAATTTGAATAAAATTTTTCAGGATAGTTTTTAAGTTCTTCATATAAAGAAAAAAACTCTCCTAAACGTCTGTCGCTATTTATGGGATGAATCCATAACCTCCTAGTTCTTCTGTACTTCATAACTCGACGAGTTACTGCAGAGTCAAAACAATACCAATAAAAGAGTGAAGACATTGTTCTACACGACAGCACAGACTAGCTAAAGGCGAGCAACTGTTGACTGCAGCTGCGATTTCTACTGACTTGCTTGTCAGCTGTCGAAGGGTGGGGATTTTTTAAAATTTATTTATTTGGCCTCCGGCAGCTGACATCCATTTAGCCAAAGAGTGGGGATTACCTTGACAATGCAGCGCAGCCCGCCAAGGAAGAAAAAAAACAATGAAGAACAATGAAACGCACATCTGTGCCGATCTACAGTAGTTTCATTAACTCTCCATTATTTTTTCTGTCAAAGTAGACAACGAGACTACAGAATTGCGCTTCAGTTATCTTTTAGTTCGAAATACGAAATGTACATCATACTAATTGTAGGATGGTGATGACAAATAATTGTTTGTCTTTTGTGATGCAACGTGTGGCCAATTATAAAAGCATAGCAGATGATTGTCCAGCAGCCGAGGAAAAAGTTCTTATACATTTGGATTTATCTAGAGAATGAGACCATTAAAATAATACGAGGGACCGGCACTAGGTCTGCGCTGATCACTAGTAATTAGTTTTTTTTTCTGTCCTGCATTATATGACTACACTAAACCAAGCTGTAACCGCGCGAACTCCGTGGCTTGCGGACGCGGCACTGACGCCACTGAATAGCTCGCATTACTTGAGACCAGAGACAGATATCAGTATCATTATAATTTCAAAAACTTTTTGGTACTTTTAGCTACATTTCATTCCCAACAATGTATGGTCTAAAACGGATCTAACAGCAAGCTACCCGCTACATAACTTTTTCACTACAAGATTTGTAAATCAAGTGCACAACGTTGACAAATAGCATCATTTCACAATGACTGTTAAGAAATATGGAAAGATAAATGATTCAATACGAAGCTAAGATGTTGCACTACCACGTGTACAAAAATCAGATTCTTTAGCCACATACTTTCTTCAAAATCGGTTGGGAAGCGTTACGAAACTAAGAAATCACGCGAAACGAAAAGTAGACTTTTTCTTTTTTCACGACGTAAGTAACGCTTTTAAGGAAAAAATAAGTTCATAAAACGATGTGGCGAAGTCTTATATACCACTAAGAATTTTTAAAACATGAAAATCGGAGAAGTGGATTTTCCCCCATTTCGCCGTCCCGGCTCGGCGCGGCGCGCAATGTGAATGCACTACTCGTCGGCCTGAGCTGGCTAGGCACGAGCCGAGCCAGCACGCGTCAGCCCGGCCCGGCCCGGCCGGCAGTGTGAACGCAGCCTTAGGATGCGGATAGGAGGGGCGTGGGGTCAGCACACCGCTCCCCCGGTCGTTATGATGGTATTCTTGACCGAAGCCGCTACTATTCAGTCGAGTAGCTCCTCAATTCTAATCACGAGGCTGAGTGCACCCCGAAAAAATGGTAACAGCACATGGCGGCCTGGATGGTCACCCATCCAAGTGCCGACCACGCCCGACAGCGCTTAACTTCGGTGATCTCACGGAAACCGGTGTATCCACTGCGTCAAGGCCGTTGCCTTCGCACTGTGTATCACGATAGATATTCTGATAGACATTTCGAACTTCTGTTCTCACTATCCACGAGTTTCACCCACAGCGGTTTCCGTTACTTCTCAAGCAATCCGCCCGCCGCCAACATTATGAGGTTCATTCAAATGAAACCGGGTCAGTTCGTCTACCTCTGCCTTACACGGAAGGTGGTACCACGTAACTGCGGGTATTGGCAGAGAGATTGAGGCGGCCAGAGTGGCCGAGCGGTTCTAGGCGCTACAGTCTGGCACCGTGCGATCGCTACGGTCGCAGGTTCGAATCCTGCCTCGGGCATTGATGTGTGTGATGTCCTTACGTTAGTTAGGTTTAAGTAGTTCTAAGTTCTAGGGGACTGATGACCTGAGATGTTAAGTCCCATAGTGCTCAGAGCCATTTGAACCAGTTTCAAAGACTGACGTGTGGACACCGTTTGATGTTGCACAGCGCAAGTGTGGTTTTACACCGAAGAGAACGTACACTATCGAACATGCGAGCGAGTAAGCAGGAACAACGAGTAGCGATTCGATTTTTGGCGGCGTACCTGTCAGACATCTTACGTTATTGCGCAATTCATGAATAAAATTGTTTCTGCTTATTGAAGTCCTATTGTGAGCCATCTATCCATCTACCATCTACCATATACATCTACATCCATACTCCGCAAGCCATCTGACGGTGTGTGGCGGAGGGTACCTTGAGTATCTCTATCGGTTCTCCCTTCTATTCCAGTCTCGTTTTGTTCGTGGAAAGGAGCATTGTCTGTATGCTTCTGTGTGGGCTCTAACCTCTCTGATTTTATCCTCACGGTATCTTCGCGAGATATACGTAGGAGGGAGCAATATACTGCTTGACTCCTCGGTGAAGGGATGTTCTCGAATCTTCAACAAAAGCCCGTACCGAGCTAACTGACAACTTAAGCAGGAACAACGAGTAGCGATTCGACTTTTGGCGGCGGAGGGAACTGCAGGCCGTGAAATGTATCGACGGATGAAGGCTGTGTACGGTGAATACGGTCTAAGTCGTTCTTGTGGAATGGCGCAAACGATTCCTTGACGGGCGCGAGCCACTGTGTAAGTTGGCTGTTTAGGTTTTTATGTTGGTAACGCCACGTAGCGCTCTGTATGAAAATCACTGACAGCGCTATGTGCAGTCCGTGGCTGGTTGGCATTGTTGGAATATTCGCCATCGTAGCGTTGGGCAGTTGGATGTGAACAGCGAGTAGCGTTGTGCAGTTGGAGGTGAGCCGCCAGCAGAGGTGGATGTGGGGAGAGAGAGAGATGGCGGAGTTTTGAGAGCGGACGATCTGGACGTGTGTCCATCAGAAAGAGTAAATTTGTAATACTGTATATCATGAACTAATATATATATATATATATATATATATCTTTTGAACATTATTAAGGGAAATACATAGATTTTTCTGAGGTAAGTGACTCGTGAAAGGTATAGGTTATTGTTAGTCAGGGCCATTCTTTTGTAGCGGTTATTGAAAGTTAGATTGCGTTACGCTAAAAATATTGTATGCCAGTTCAGTGTTGATCAGAATAAGTTAAGAGAGAAATGTCTGAGTACGTTCAGTTCTGCTCAGCTGTTCGAAAATCAAATAACGTAAGAGGTTTACCAGCGCAGTCATTCTTAATTTTTCTAAGGGGAAGTTTCATAACTGGAAGACGATGCTCGTCGTGGACAGGATCATCCAACGTACAGTCCCGACCTTGCTACGTGTGACTCTCACGTGTCTGCACCTCTGGAAAAAGCTATTCGCGGACATCGATTGGGAACGGACGACGAAGTGCGTGACTGGATCCATGCCTGGATCCGACAGCAGCCTACTGGCCTCTTCAAGGATGGAATCGACCGGCTAGGGTCGCAGTGGGATAAATGTGCGAACAGTTTTGCCGACTATTTTTGAGTATGCATACTGTGTATAACTAAATTTTTTGAGTTACTAAAATCGTTATCGTTATGTTAACACTAGTTTCATTCCGCAGCTCGTGGTCTTGCGGAAGCGTTCTCGCTTCCGGCGCACGGGGTCCCGGGTTCGATTCCCGGCGGTGCCAGGGATTTTCTCTGCCTCGTGATGACTGGGTGTTGTGTGTTCTTCATCATCATTTCGTCATCATTGACTCGCAAGTCGCCGAAGTGGCGTCAACTAAAAAGGACTTGCAATACGGCGGCCGAACTTCCCGGCTAACAATGCCATACGATCATTTCATTTCATTCGAATGCCCCTTATACGTTAATGGCTGCTGCACAATTGACTGTTCGGCATCCATTCCCCAACAGCTACGGCAAAAAATTTTACGATCATGTAACAGTTCCAGTGAAGTAGTATGGTCAAAGAAGTTTGAAAAACGGCTTTGACAAAAACCTTTGTCAACACCCTTTTACAGTGCAACAGCCCTCGGTAGCATCGCAACTCTACTAAACTCCGGACAAATGCCACCTGAAGATGACCAGTTAGGAAAAAAAACTAACTGTACACTAAAGGAAGATATATCCACTCAGGTGACAACAGCCAGGGGATAGAGATGTGCACACGTACAGATTGGCTGTAGTATCGCGTACACAAGGTACAAAATGGCAGTGCACTGCAAGATCTGTCTATTGTACTTAGGTGATCCATGTGAAAAGGTTTGCGACGTGATCATGGCAGCGGAAACTGGTGACTGAAATTTCATGAGAACATCCCGTCGCAACGAAAAAGTCTTTGTTTTAATGGTTGCCACTCCAATTCACGTATCATGTCTGTGACACTATCTCCCCTATTTCGCGATCATACAAAACGAGCCGCCCTTCTTTGTACTTTTTCGATGTCATCCGTCAGTCCCACTTGATGCGGATCCCACACCGTACAGCAATACTCCAGAATAGGCCGGACAAGCGTAGTGTAAGCAGTCTCTTTAGTAGACCTCTTGCACCTCGTAAGTGTTCTGTCAATGAATCGCAGGCTTTGGTTTGCTCTAGCCACAATATTATCTATGTGATCGTTCCAATTTAGGTTATTTGTAATTGTAATCCCCAAGTATTTAGCTGAATTTACAGCCCTCAGATTTGTGTGACTTATCATGTAATCGAAAATTAGCTGATTTCTTTTAGTGCTCATGTAACTTCGCACTTTTCTTTATTAAGAGTCAATTGCCACTTTTCGCACCATATCGCCCGACATGAATCACATCGATCATTTATGGGACGTACTCGTATTCGTGCACAAACTCCTGCACCAGCAACATTTTCAGAATTGGATAGTTACCCGTAGAAAGGTGCGAGGTGCCAAATTTATGAAGTTATTACAAACAAACTGTCTCTAGTGCAATGTTTTAATTATTTGTTCCTCAAACTTTTCAACCTTACAAATGAGAATATCTTATCACATATTTGTGGTGGTTTCATGACACAGTTGGAATTGTTTGGTGCTGAAGGCAATTCAAAGAAAGACTTACGAAAGGTGCTAAGTATCAACGAATTATTCTAGGTGCTTTTTTCATAGTCACTCTCCATAGATCCGTATATAATATTCTTTATGCTCTTTCTTTTTCAGGTAAGTATGATGGCCTTTAAATCTTTCTTCTTTTCATCTGTAATTGTATGGATTAAGGAAATAGATTCAAAGGTAGGAGACTGAATGTTCCATGCATTCACATTCACCTTACGGATCATTTCCATAACGGTGTCACATTCTTTCATTGCTACATCTGTTGAATCATATATCACCCTGACAGCCTTTTGAAAGTTCAACTTTTTTGTAGAGAGTATCTCGTCTGGTATAGCTACAATATTACAAAAATCGGATGTATTCATAGACATCACGTTGAAAGGTCTAACAACCTTTGCTTCCTCGACCATTTTGCAAGGTCGCTGAGTACAAATGCCTTTGTCACCAACTTCCTTCTCTCTATCAAGACAAACTCGGAGTCGTAGGGGACGAAGCTGAGTCCACTAACAAGAAATCGTGTTCGTGTGAACATCCCATTTTCCACCAGAAAAAGGAAAAGAAATACCATCATTCAATTCTTATTTTGTGTAGCACAGTTGTGGCTCCAAACAATAAGGTTTTTCTTCGTTGTCCTCCCGGTCTCAAACACTTTCAGGATGCATGACGCGATTTTATTTCCACTCCTGCCATCGATACCCTCATCCCACATGCACGTTTAAGACTAAAGGATGTCACATACATAAAGTGCCACGTTGTAACTAGATACACTGTGTGATCAAAAGTCTCCGGCCACTTGGCTGAAAGTGACTTACAAGTTCGTGGCGCCCTCCATCAGCAATGCTGGAATTCAGTATGTTGATGGCCCATCATTAGGTTTGATGACAGCTTCCACTCTCACAGACATACATTCAATCAGGTGCTGGAACGTTTCTTGGGGAATAACAGCCCATCGTTCACTGCGTGCTGCACTGAGGAGAGGTATCGATGTCGGTCGGTGAGGCCTGGTACGAAGTCGGCGGTCGAAAACATTCCGAAGGTGCTCTATAGTATTCGGGTCAGGACTTTGTGCAGGCCAGTCCATTACAGGGATTTTATCCGCCACAGACCATGCATTATGAACAAGTGCTCGATCGTGTTGAAAGATGCAATCGCCATCTCCGAATTGCTCTTCAACAGTGGGAAGCGAGAAGGTGTTTCATCAATGTGGGTCTGTGCCGTGATAGTGCCATGCAAAACAACAAGGAGTGAAAGCCCCCTCCATGAAAAACACGACCACACCATAACACCAATCCGAATCACAACCTGCTACATTGTCGCGAAAAAACAGTGACCCGTATATGTAATAAGTTTCCTTTCATTTACTTCTATGGTCACAAACCATAGCCGTACATTAAAGGAAACCACTCCGAATTTTACTGTTGGTACTACACACGCTGGCAGATGATGTTCACGGGGCATTTGCCATATCTACATCCTGCCGTCGGATATCCACATTGTGCACCGTGAGTCGTCCCTTCATACAACGTTTTTCCACAGTTCAATCGTCCCGTGTTTACGCTCGTAACACCAAGCGAGGAGTCGTTTGGCGTTTACTGGATTGATGTGTGGCTTATGAGCAGCTGCTTGATCGTGAAATCGAATTGTCCTCACCTCCCGCCTGTCATAGTACTTTGCAGTGGATCCTGATGCAGTTTGGAATTCCTGTGTTTTGGTCTGGAGAGATGTCTGCCTGTTACATATTACTGCCCCGTTCAACTGTCGGCCGTCTCTGTCAGTCAACAGACGAGGTCGGCCTGTACGCTTTTTTGCTGTACGTGTCCCTTCACGTCTCCACTATTTCATCGGAAACAGTGGGCCTAGGGATGTTTAGGAGTGTGGAAATCTCGCGTACAGACGTATGACACAAGTGACACGGAATCCGTGAGTTCCGAGGAGAGCATAATTCTGCTCTCTCACGATGTCTAATGACTACTGAGGTCGCTGATATGGAGTACCTGGCAGTAGGTGGCAGCACAATCCACCTAATGTGAAAAACGTATGTTTTTGGGGTGTCAGGATACTTCTGATCACATTGTGTAACTGGCAGCGAACACTTTGGAGTCCACTGGGCATAAACAGACCTGCTGCATATCAATCGATATGCAGCAAAGTCAAACAAACACAACTGAATGGCACATTGCACCATTCTTATGAAATTAGCAAGCAACTTAGCACTTGCAATTGTCGGTGGACATAGGGCTTTTCATATGTAATCCTAATCGGTATGCTGCACCTGTCAAACCGCTTTTCACATTTTTCATGAATTTGGCACTTAGCACCTCTCTACAAAAATGGCTCTGAGCACTATGGGACTCAACTGCTGAGGTCATTAGTCCCCTAGAACTTAGAACTAGTTAAACCTAACTAACCTAAGGACATCACAAACATCCATGCCCTAGGCAGGATTCGAACCTGCGACCGTAGCGGTCTTGCGACCTCTCTACAGTTAAGCACCCAATGATGGACAGCTAAAGAGGCAGTATGGGACTTCCGACGCTTTGTTGAGTCCATGCCATATCGAGCTACTGCACTACGTCGGGAAAAATGAGGTCCAGCGACATTTAGATGTATCCCACGACTTTTGTCACCTTCGTGTAAGGGGGCGCAGAGAAGCTACTTCATGAACGTTTCGTCATTCCACTTGGTTCAGTGGGTAATTAGGTAAGGAAAAAGAAACTTTCGCGCAAGTAATCTTCGCATGCCGGACGTGTTCATTCCGGCAGACTGGGAGGTGGCGCATCAGACAGACCATGTGGTCCGGCCCGGAAGTATCTCGCTTTCACATCCGGGCCCGTCCCATTAGACTCGCTAATTTCTCTCTCTCTCTCTCTCTCTCTCTCTCTCTTTCTCTCTCTGTGTGTGTGTGTGTGTGTGTGTGTGTGTGTGTGTGTGTGTGTGTGTGTTTTTTGTTTTGGTTTTAGGGCGCAAAACTGCTATGGTCATTAGCGCCCGGTTCGGGACTTAGGAAACAGTAAAAAACCGAAAATGGAAACCAGCAGCAATGGGAACGAAAGTCATAAAATTGGAGAAACTAAAAACAGAAGGAAGGCTTAAAAATCCACTACAGAAAGGGGTTGGTTGTCCCCAAAAAAAGCTTCAAATGACTGACGTCATTTCACTGGCACTAATAAACTCGAGAACGCGATCGGCTGAGCGCGTGTCATCTGCTAAAATTGACGATATATCAGGCGACAGCTGTAGACGGGAGCGTAACGGATTAAAATAGGGGCACTCAATTAAAAGGTGTCTTACCGTCCACAGCTGAGAGCAGTGGGGACAGAGTGGGGGAGGATCGCCGCTTAAAAGATGTCGATGGCTAAAAAGACAGTGCCCTATCCGGAGTCGAGTTAAAATTACCTCCTCCCGACGACGCGGTCGGGAGGAAGAGAGGTCCAAGCACAAGGAAGAGCTTTGACGTCCCGCAATTTATTATGGGTAAGTGTCGACCAATGCGCGTGCCATAAATGAACAACAAGACGACATAAAACGCTCCGTAGATCGGCGAAGGGAATCGATGGAATAGCTGGCCGAGGAAGAGAGACTGCAGCCTTGGCTGCAATATCGGCCGCCTCATTTCCACAGATACCAACGTGTCCCGGGAGCCAGAGGAACGCCACCGAGACGCCCCCCCAGGTGGAGCAAGCGCAGAGTCCTGAATCCTGTGGACCAGAGGGTGGACACGGTAGAGAGCTTGGAGACTGAGGAGAGCTGAGAGAATCTGAGCAGATAACGTACTGTATCCGCCGATGGCGGCGGATGTAGTGGACAGCCTGGAGAACAGCATAAAGCTCCGTGTGTGTGTGTGTGTGTGTGTGTGTGTGTGTGTGAATCAAATGCCAAGCCGCAGCATGCAAAACGAACCCGCTGTTCTCTAGTTGAGGTTGAGCCTAGTTGTTTTTGAAAGGGCCATTCTGAAGTACTAGCTGGGTACCCTACCGAACAGAAGAAAACCACTGACTGCTCGATACAGAGTTTAACCTGCAGAGTTTAAGCATGAGCTTAGTTGACATTTCAACCAATACCACGGTCCCTCATTTCAGAAATGGGAGGGCCGCGGGGTAAGCGAAGTAGGTGAGAAAGATCTACAACTTTTAACTATTTTTATTCACGTAAGAGCTGACATTAACATGGGTTTGCTGCAGAATTCTTGAGCATAACCCTAAGTTCGAATGTAATAAATTTTTCGAGACAAAAAACTTTGTCCATAAATACAGAAAGCATCGCTCATGCGAAACTCAGGTTCCTCTTTTCTCGCACGACATCCTGCGAACGATGAAGGCCAACAGGCAGGCTCTATACTCCAGAATGAAATTTTCACTCTGCAGCGGAGTGTGCGCTGATATGAAACTTGCTGGCAGATAAACACTGTGTGCCGGAGCGAGACTCCAATTCGGGAACTTCGCTTTTCGCGGGCAAGTGCTCTACCATCTGAGCTACCAGAACGAAAGGCAAAGGTCCCGAGTTAGATTCTCGGTCCGCCACACAGTTTTAATCTGTCAGGAAGTTTCACGTTCCATATTCCCACATGTCACTGTGCACCACTTACAGACTGTTAACGATGCTAGCAGCAAATAGAATAAGTTCACAGATATGTGACTAGCTCTAAGACTTCTTAAGTAATAGAACCCCGTATGTTGTCCTCGACGGTGAGTGTCCATCAGAGACAAGGGTCTCGCCAGGAGTGCCCCAGGGAAGTGTGGTAGGACGGCTGTTGTCTATATACTCGTACATAAATTATCTGGAGGATAGGGCGAGGCGTTTTCATCTTCCCCGAGGTCGGCTTCTACCAGTTTTTCCATTCGTCTGTAAAGAATTCGCGTTAGTATTTTGCAGCTGTGACTTATTAAACTGATACTACGGTAATTTTCACACGTGTCAACACCTGCTTTCTTTGGGATTGGAATTATTATTAAGTCTGAGGGTATTTCGCCTGTCTCATACATCTTCCTCAGCACATGGTAGATTTTTGTCGGGACTGGCTCTCCTAAGGCCGTCAGTAGTTCTAATGGAATGTTGTCTACTCCCGGGGCCTTGTTTCGACTCAGGTCTTTCAGTGCTCTGTCAAACTCTTCACGCAGTATCGTATCTCCCACTTAGGCTTTCGAAAACAATTTAAAAAAATGAGCACCTGTTGAAATGTAAGTACCAGCCAGCAAACGAATAAGGCGAAGAAAAAGAAAGAAGGGGAGAGAGGGAGGGAGGGAGGGAGGGAGGGAGGGGGAGAGAGGGAGGGAGGGAGGGAGGGGGAGAGAGAGAGAGAGAGAGAGAGAGAGAGAGAGAGAGAGAGAGAGAGAGAGGCAGGCGTTGAGGATGTCAGCTGTCCGTTCCGAGCGAAGGATTAATTCGTCCCGCGGCACACAAGAAGGATCAGAAATGTCGGCGTCGCCTTTCCCAACGTTACGCTCCGTTGTGGTCGATCAACGGCAGCGGCGCCGTGGATTCTGGGGAACAAGACGAGTGGCGAGGAACGGAAGAAAGTTACCTCCAGTCCACAGGAAAACGCTAAAGAAAGACACAAACACAGAAGTACAAAACAGTTCGGCAGCCGTGAGAACATCGGTACGTTTCGTGCTTGGCTGGGAAAGAGAACGAGTTTCCACGTGGTATCTTGGCCGATAAATTATACTAGGGTCAAACCGGTCTGCAGAAAAATGCGTTTATTTTTACGAAACAATACTTTTTCTACTTTTCAACATAACCCCTTTAACATTTATACACTTGTTCCAACGGCCTACAACCTTTTTTTTATTCCGGCTCCAAAGAACACTATCTTTGAACCAATTTCCCACAAATTTTTTCACGTCCTCGTTGTTCAGTGCACCGAACAAATGGAGATCAGTGGGTGCTAAATCAGGACTGTGAGCCGCGGCGCTCGTTCCTGGCGCGCCAGTATCTTGGACGCCCATTATCGATCGTTGGATGTTTCTTATCTTTGCTTGCCTTGTTTTCCGCATTCGCGGGGCGAGTGGAAGTTGACGTTTGCTCGGGCGACCTGCTGAGACGCCGCGAGGTACGAGGTGGGAAGCAACCACATACACAGGACTATTACAAATGATTCAAGCGATTTCATAAATTCACTGTAGCTGCATTCATTGACATATGGTCACGACACACTACAGATACGTATTAAAAAAAAAAAGTTTTGTTCGGCTGAAGCCGCACTTCAGGTTTCTGCCGCCAGAGTGCTCGAGAGCGCAGTGAGACAAAATGGCGACACGAGCCGAGAAAGCGTTTGTCGTGCTTGAAATGCACTCACATCGGTCAGTCATAACAGTGCAACGACACTTCAGGACGAAGTTCAACAAGGATCCAGCAACTGCTAACTCCATTCGGCGATGGTATGCGCAATTTAAAGCTTCTGGATGCCTCTGTAAGGGGATATCGACGGGTCGACCTGCAGTGAGCGAAGAAACGGTTGAACGCTTGCGGCCAAGTTTCACAGGTAGCCCGCGGAAGTCGACGAATAAAGCAAGCAGGGAGCTAAACGTACCACAGCCGACGGTTTGGAAAATCTTACGGAAAAGGCTAAAGCAGAAGCCTTACCGTTTACAATTGCTACAGGCCCTGACACCCGATGACAAAGTCAAACGCTTTGAATTTTCGGCGCGGTTGCAACAGCTCACGGAAGAGGATGCGTTCAGTGCGAAACTTGTTTTCAGTGATGAAGCAACATTTTTTCTTGATGGTGAAGTGAACAGAAACAATGTGCGAATCTGGGCGGTAGAGAATCCTCACGCATTCGTGCAGCAAATTCGCAATTCACCAAAAGTTAACGTGTTTTGTGCAATCTCACGGTTTAAAGTTTACGGCCCCATTTTTCTTCTGCGAAAAAAAAAAAAAAAAAAAAAAAAAAACGTTACAGGACACGTGTATCTGGACATGCTGGAAAATTGGCTCATGCCACAACTGGAGACCGACAGCGCCGACTTCATCTTTCAACAGGATGGTGCTCCACCGCACTTCCATCATGATGTTCGGCATTTCTTAAACAGGAGATTGGAAAACCGATGGATCGGTCGTGGTGATCATGATCAGCAATTCATGTCATGGCCTCCACGCTCTTTCTGTGGGGTTATGTGAAAGATTCAGTGTTTAAACCTCCTCTACCAAGAAACGTGCCAGAACTGCGAGCTCGCATCAACGATGCTTTCGAACTCATTGATGGGGACATGCTGCGCCGAGTGTGGGAGGAACTTGATTATCGGCTTGATGTCTGCCGAATCACTAAAGGGGCACATATCGAACATTTGTGAATGCCTAAAAAACGTTTTGAGTTTTTGTATGTGTGTGCAAAGCATTGTGAAAATATCTCAAATAATAAAGTTATTGTAGAGCTGTGAAATCGCTTCAATCATTTGTAATAACCCTGTATGTGTTGTTGATCATTTGAATGGTATACAGCAGAACATAAGATTTACAGTGCAGGTGGAGAAGGATGGAAAGTTACCCTTCTTAGATGTGCTGGTGGAGCGAAAATCAGATGGGCGTCTCGGACATTGTGTACAGAAAACCGACGCATACATATATCTAAACGCGCGTAGTTTTCACCACCCAGCACAGAAGAGAGCTATGTTGAATACCCTGGTACACAGAACAAGGAATATTTCGGACAAGGACCATCTCGGCTCCGAGATTAACCATCTGACGACGGTGTTCATAAAAAATGGATATTCCGATCGTGATATCAGATCTACTCTGACGAAGTAACCTAGGAAGGACGCTGTTCGAACATATCAAGAGGACCGACACATCGCGCGGCTACCATTCTGAGGTGCAACGACCAGCAAGATCGGCAGAGTCCCGAGCCGGCAGGGAATCGGACCAGTCTTCCGGCCACCCAGGAAGATTAAGGAAATGCTGCGACCCGTGAAAGATAATCTTGGTCTGAGAGTGCCGGGAATTTACAGCATTCCTTGAGAATGTGGGAAAAATTATGTGGGCCAGTCTACAAGAACTGTTGCCGAACGCTGTGTAGAACATTAGCGTCACCTGAAATACAGGTACCTAGAAAAATCAGCGGTGGCTGAGCACAGTTTGTTAAATAAACATAAGATTTTATTCGATGAAACAAGACTACTTGCTCACGCTTCAAGCTATTGGGACTCTGTCATCAGGGAAGCAGTTGAAATTAGACTCTGTGGAAATAATTTCAACAGAGATTCCGGTTATGCACTCAGCAATGCACGGAAGCGCGCAGTTGATAAAGAAAGGGTGCAGAGGGAGACTTCTTAGATTCCTCGCAGTTCTCCGCCTGTTGCGATGGATGGCGCTGCAAGCAACGCCGGGTAATGCGCGCAAACAAAATCTATGGATGTAGAGGCCGCCACCTCTGTACGCGCCGGTTTCACCGTGACGTCATCCAGCCAACGAGAAGCCGTCCACTGCTTATAAAAGCGGAAGCCTCACCTCCCCCCATCAACCGCTCAACCTACGGGCATATAGATGGCGTACTATATTAGCGGAAGCAGCCACGGACCAAGAGTTAGCCATCATTAACTCATACCCAATATTCACGCCCTCCCAACGGGACAACCTGGTCGACGTCATTGAATCGTGGGTGTGGGAAGAGGTCCGGTCAAGTAGGAGAGAGAAGAAGATTCCCGATGACATATTTGTCAGGAAAAAAATGAAATCAATGAGCCAAGTTCAGAAATGATCACACACTAGGCAACCACCAGCTGTAGCGGAGACTCCTACTATAACCACCGGCCAGTCACTTAGGCCGTTCGTTTTCCCTTTCTCTCACTGTCCCTCTCACTATCCTTTAATCTTTCTTTTATCTATATGGAAGAAAAAAAACCACCAGCACAAAAGTCAAGTAACAAAAACACCCACCATGTCATCCCACATTTTCACCCCATCATTTAAGATGGTGAAGCGCACAAAGCGCTAGTACTTCGCCCCCTGCAGAGGGTTAAGCCCTCGGTCTTGTGCGTCTGCGTCTGCGTAGTCCACGACCCCTACCCTCCATCTCTACACCCTACATCTCCTTTCCCAAGGTGGCTTCCATCAACTCCCCCTCCCGGATGACGCCCTCTCTCCCTCCATTCATCCCTCCTATCAACTCTGATCCTCACCCCCCTCCTTTCCCTGGGCTCCCTCTTCCTCCCCCCTTCCATCCTGTGTTTTCTCCCCACCCAACCTCTCCCTATCTCCTTTCTCTCCCCCCCCCCCCCAAGTCCTTTTGTATTCCCTTCCTCTGCCTTCCCACTCCCTGGCACGTCTGTTCATCACCCCCCACCCCTCTTATGGATCCTCATCTTCCATTGGCTCCTTTCCCCATCCCCCTTCCCTTTTCCTCTCCTTCCCCCCCTTTTTTCCGTCATCTGTCCAGTTTCCCCTCACCTGCTCCTGACTGTGGTACGTCATATTTGTTCCAACTTTTTAGTGCAGTGTTGTGCGTCTTTCCACAGTGTTGCGAACAGAAACCAGACTGTCGCCGTGTTTTTTTAATTGTCTATTATTTTTCTGCTTCCTGTGTATTTTATTAGCATCATCAACCCCGTGTTTTATGTTTTAAGTTCCAGAATTTTCTGCCATTTTACCTTCAAGTCACCGATTTTATCGCCGACTTTTTATTATCTTCATCTTTTTAAAACAAATTCTGTAGGTTGAAGAGCGGCGTAATAAGCTGCTGCCAGCCCACCCCCTTCAGGGGGAATCGAAACTCAATAAAGGCGGAAAAAAAAGAAGAAACAGTCCACGACAGTCAGTTTTACCCCTGACGAAGATGACGGACGTAGTCATCGAAAGCTTCGGATTTTATCCAAATCTGACGCGGCAAGTAAACCGAGAGCTTTTTATGCAAGGACTCCGTCGCGAAAGACTTCGTAGTCACGTATATGTGGAGTTGGTTGTACGCGGTCTGCCGGTTCAGCATGGAGGATGGAGGATATGTGTTGGCTGCCTGCCTGTCTGCTCTCCTCACTTTGCTCGCCGTGCCTTGCAACCGCCTAGATTGGGTTGCTGCCTGGTGTATCCTACACGAGCCATGCTGGACGTCCAGCAGAAACCAGCAGAAGCTAAGCAGCCTGGTGTTTCTTTATAAATATAAAAAAAAGAGCAAATGTATAATACCCCCTATTGTAACCAATTTTGGCGGCCTTTTAAGTGAGGGCTTAGCGTCTACACAGCCTTCGGGCAGAGCTAATTCTTTTAAATTTAAATAGTTGGGGGTTCCCTGTCTTTTATAATCTTTTGGGGGTTTTATTTGAATTTTCTCTTTGGGGTTTCTTCCTTGTGCTTGGTTAAATGATTACTTGTATAGCGGGAAGTGACTGCCGGTCAAAACTCGGAGAAGGCGTTTGATGTTACTGCCGCCTCCGGCATTCGTCTTTTCAATTAAGTGTTGTCATCCCTTCGAGCGACCTGGTGTCACTCCTCGTTCATTAATGTTGGTTTGTGTGTACTTAATTTTGAATTGGCCATTTTAATCAATATTTTGGAGCGCAGTATAGCACTAAGGCAACCTCACTGTATACCACCTTGTGCCACGGTCTAGTACCTTAGTTTTCAGTGTCACGAGTTAGCTCCACTACCGGTTTTACTGATGTGCTCCCTTCAAAATCTTGTCTTGTATAAGTCTGCCCCGTGTGTGTCTGGGAACACTGAGATGAGCTTTAGTGTGACTTCAGTGCTGGTCAGTTAATGGAATCTTCATTTTGGCTCGGCTTCCACTGAAGAGTTGGAGTGGAGCGTAGTGTGTTTGGTTTGTTATTCATTTAATTACTGTAAGTTTGTTTATTTAATGGGAAGCAAGACATTTAAAGACTGTTGGTATTAACTCCCGTAGTTGCGGGGTGTTGCTAATTCGCTCCAAATGGCCTACTACTTATTCCATGGCAAAGCTGTTGATTAGTTGGTTACTGTGAGTACAAATGCACGCTACTTATTTGTTGCCGAAATTGTTAAAGTGTCTGTGTTGTGATTCAATCACTACCTACGTGTTTGAGCTAAATTGATATAAACCTTACATTGCCTCCTTAAAATTTGTTGCCGACAGAAACCCTTAAGACAATTAAGTTTTGTCACTGCTTATGTTAACCTTTACTGGGAGCAATATTTCATATAGTTAAATTTTGTCTTAAAATGTGTATTTCTCTGATGTAATAAACGAGTGATAAAAGAAAAAGGCGAAGGGGCCTGGTCCTTCCCATTGTGTCCGGTCTGTAACACGTATCAGACTGTAAGGGGGACGAGGCAGCACTTCCCAGCCCATGTCCGCAATGTTTTCACGGGTTAGTTGAGCAACATGAGGACGTGCGTTATCTTGCTGGAGAATCACACCTCTCCTCTGAGATCCACGGCGTCTCTCTCTCATGGCTGGCTTCACCTTGTTTAAAAGCAAATCCGAGTAGTATTGGCTGTTCATTGCACGCTGCTCTTCGAGGTAATCACAAAAAACTGGACCCTCAGCATCAAAAAAACACAATCAACACGACTTTTCCTTCAAGTTTCACCACAAGGTAAAATTTTGTTCAGGAAGTGCTCACCTTCTCTTTCGCAACGTTCCTTTAGCTCTGTGCACAATCTCAACCTTGTTTCCTTGTGTAGCCACGTCAACTCCTTTGGGACCCATATTGCACGTATTTTTGCGGTACTTCAGCTTGCTACACATAATGTTATGAAGTGCACCAGTACTAACTGAACCTTCTCAACTATCATTTCCACAGTCACACGGCGGTCGGCTCGAATAATGTCATCAATTGGACTTTCAAGTGAGGGAGTTGAAACTGCAACTGGTCGGCCAGAACGGTCTTCGTCACTCTTGACTCACGACCATTTTTGAACTCCTCTACCCACTTCTAAAAATTTGCACGATTCATACAACCTTCACCATAAACTTTAGACATTCTACGGTAAACGAGGTGCGACAAAAACTGATGAGACTGATGTGAAAAAAATGTTGCTTAACGTTTTCGTCAAGTTTAGTGTTGTCTCCTTCAAAGTAGTTCCCTTCTGACTGCACACACTTTTTTCCAGCGCTTCTGTGGTTGATGGTAACATTTCTGTAACTCATCTTCTGTAATATCCTCGAAGACCATCGTGTCACAGCTTTTTGGACATGTTGTGTTGTTTGAACATGGTGCCCATTGACCGCCGTTTTGACTCCTGGAAATAGAAAAAAGTCGCACGGAGCGATATCTGGTGAATAAGGTGGCTGTGGTAGTACTGAAATTTGTTTTGAGGTTACGATTTGCCGTACTGACAGAGCAGTATGGGATGGCGCATTATCGTGATGCAGACTCCAGTTATCAGCAATGTTGGCACGGACACGAGCAACTCTTTTACGACGTCTGTCTAAAATTTCTTTGTAGTAATATTGGTTAACTGTTTGTCCAGCAGGCAGCCACTCTTAATGAACAATTCCCTTGGAATCAAAGAAGCACACATGCATACATTTCACTTTTGACTTGACACGCGAGGTTTTTTTTGGTCTAGGTGGTCCCTTTGAGCACCATTGCGAACTTTGGCGTTTCGTCTCTGGATCGTACTGAAAAAACCAACTTTCATCACCAGTAATAATAAGGGTCAACAAATCTGGATTGATTTTCGTTTGCTCTAACAGATCGGCTGCCACATTTTTCCGTGTTTCTCACTGCTGTGATGTGAGATTTTTGGGGACCATTTTTGCACAAATCTTCATCATACCAAGATCTTCAGTTATTATTAGACAATCCGTTTCTCGAATGATGTTCAGTTCTTCTGCAATCATTTTCACAGATGATCGTCGATCAGATCGTACGAGTTCACGCACCCTGGCCAAGCTGACATCCGTCCGTGAGGTTGATGGTCGTCCACTGTGGTCTTCATCTTCAACATTCGTTCTGCCTTCACTAAACATTTCAAGTCAACGAAAAACTTGAGCTCTTGACATAACCTCCTCTCCAGAAGCCTTCTGAAGCTTACCGTAAGTTGTCATCGCGTTTTCGCCCAATTTCACGCAAAAAGAAATGGTATACCGTTGCGCAATATTATGCGGTTCCATTTCTGTGACGAGAGACACAAACATCTGTTAAGGGGCTCCGGAAAGGCTCAAAATCATGAAAAGTTCAATTTTTACTTTTTTGCGTTTTCTGAATCTGCAGACTATTACCTTTTAATAGATATATAATTTATTCAATTCCGAAGACTAGAACTATTTTTAAATTTTTTTTGAAATGTGTTCTACATGGGCGTGACCCACTGTGGCGCTGTTAAACTGCTGTCAAATGGTGTTATTATTAACGTCCGTGTTCATCAGGTACATTTTAGTGATGTGAGATAAAGTATGTGTTGTGGCTAACCCGTGATGGTTCAATATATATCGCCGGTGTGATTGTCGATTGTTTCATGTTTATTTACTCTGTCGTTATCTCGAAAATATTCGTAATTAATTCTGTTTCTTGAGTCTCTGTTTTG
Source organism: Schistocerca piceifrons (assembly GCF_021461385.2). NCBI lineage: Eukaryota > Metazoa > Arthropoda > Insecta > Orthoptera > Acrididae > Schistocerca > Schistocerca piceifrons. Next base: position 132,343,023 of record NC_060148.1, on the reverse strand, counting down.
TTGAAGTATAATAATGAGTAAAAGTAAAGTTATTAGAAATCCTCTGAAGGCTTTTAAGAAAAGGAGAAATGTTGGAAAGCCAAAGGTATGTGTTATTACTGTAAACAATAAAGACGATAACCAAGTGAGTGAACCTAACCTCTCAAGTACACCTGCCCATAGCAGTCAAAGTGGGAAAGAAAATACTTCACAGAAGAAGCTTGGTTCAATGAGTGAAAACTATGAATGTTTTATGGGCGAATCGGATGTGAATGAAATATTTGATATGTCGGTTCTCAAAGGAATTTTTTCAAACTGTGTAAGATGTATTCATTGTGGTGAATTTGGTCTGGAATTCTCCACAATAAAGCACGTAGGACTTGCTAGTGAAATACAACTGAAATGTGGTAAGTGTTCATACATGACCACCTTTTGGAACAGTGTTGCAGTAACTGCAACTGAAGAAAATGGTAGCAAAATCTACGAACACAACAACGAGCGATGCTTGCTTTAGACAAGGAACGCCTTCGGGCTGCAGACAGGGCTGTAAAGAGTCTAGAAATACAAGCAAGAGTAAACAGGAGGAGGAACAAGAGGAAGCTGGAGCAGGAGTTTGCAGAGGCTGAAGATAATCCATCCTATGGACCTGGAATGCACTAAAAAGTTAATCCAATCTTTGTCGCTCGATTCCCAAAACTTTTATTTTCTCATACTAATTACATGTTTTCTAAGGATCTTCCAAACATATTTGTTTCAAACTTTCAGTAAATGTTACACAGTACCTTCTGCATAATTTAACACAGCCTTTTTCCAAAAAACTGTATATTTTTGAATATATAAATAAAAAATTGCAAAAAAATGTTGTGGTTTTTCATTACAATTGAAAAAATCATCTTTAATAACTGAACTAAAATTCTGTAAAATCCCTGTGTTAAGTTGTAGCCGATATTCCAATAAATAATCTGTAAAAAGTTCAACTTCCTACCTCAAATACTTTGTGAGGAAAGATGTAATTTATAAGCGTTATTTTAACATTGCAAGTATAGGGCGTTCCGGAGCCACTTAACTTGTTAAAGCTCAACTCACCACTGAGCAGTCACATCGGTGTGCCGCTTGGACTAGAAGCAGCTTATATAGACCGAGGTCAAAGATATTGTGCCTACGCAAGCCTGCAGGGTTGCCAGATCTTGCAAAGAAAAGCAGTCTCATTACTTTATTGTCGCACCTTGTATGTTCACTGGTTTTTCGCCTTCAGAAAGTAAAAAAGTCCACAATTAATGTGGATGTCCCAAGCGGACTCGCCATCTTGAAATGCATTTTTGACATAAACAAAACAATGCTGATACATGAGCTGATGAGGGCTCATCGCAGTGATGCCAACTGAAAGCCATAATAGTACCAAACTAATAGTTTTTTCCCCAAGACCAATTTGTATCTAATTATTGAATGACACTCGTACGAGGCGCAATCAAAAACAAGGCAGATGGGGAAAAATTAATGAACCGTTTACCGTTTTAAAAATAATCACCGTAACTGTTAGAGTTATTCCGCTGTGAGAGAAGACGGTCAGTGCCTTCTCGGAAAAAAAAGCTCGCCGGTGCCACGACTGTACCCATGCGTGCGGCTCTTCATCCGAAGAAAATCGACGGCTAGTAGTGTCAAATTGTGGGCTGTACGAAGCTCACTCCGAAAGAAATGCACTCTATTTTTGTAAAAATACAGTTTTCATTCTGCATGTGTGAAAGTTTTACAGTGTGTAGATACATCCTTCCTGCTTGTTTTCAAACTTAGTTCAACCTGTTCCCGTGAGTGGGGCCGTCACAGCATGTCTTCAAGATCGCTGCTACACTTGACGTTCGTCAGAAGCGACGTGCTGTCATAGAATTCCTGTGCTGTGAAAACGAGACAGTGGGAAACATCCAAAAGAGGTCGAAAAAGGTGTACGGAGATGCTGCTGCCGATCGCAGTACAGTTAGTCGGTGGGTAAGCAGGTTACGTGATGAAAGCGGGCGCGGCAGTATTGAGGATTGTCCTCGCAGCGGCAGGCCTCGTACTGCACACACTCCAGACAATGTGCAGAGAGTTAACGAATTGGTGACTGCTGGCAGACGCATCACAGTGAACGAATTGTCACGCTACGTTGGGATAGGGGAGGGAAGTGTTTGCAGATTACTGGAAGTGTTGGCGTTAAAAAGGTTTGTGCCAGGTGGGTTCCCAGGATGTTGACAGTGGCTCACAAACAAGAAAAACGGTATGCAGCCAACATTTGGAACAGTACGAGAATGCTGGAAATGAATTTCTTGGAAGAATTGTGACAGGTGATGAAAAGTGGCTGCATCATTTTTCACCAGAGACGAAGAGGCAATCAATGGAGTGGCATCGTGCAAATTCATCCAAGAAAAAAAAATTCAAAACCACACCTTCTGCTGGAAAAGTTATGGCTACGGTGTTTTTCGATTCCGAAGGTCTCTTGCTTGTGGACATCATGCCAAGTGGAACCGCCATAAATTCTTATGCGTACGTGAACGGCACTGAAGAAGCTTCGAGATCGAGTGAGTATTGTTCAACCACATCGGCAAAAGCAGGATGTGTTGCTGTTGCACGACAATGCACGGCCACATGTCAGTCAAAAAGCCGAACTCGGATGGACAACACTGAATCACCCGCCTTACAGTCCTGACCTGGCTCCATGTGACTATCATCTCTTTGGGAAACTGAAAGACTCTCTTCGTGGAACAAGGTTTGAAGATGATGACTCCCTTGTGCACGCTGCCAAACAGTGGCTCCAACAGGTCGGTCCAGAATTTTACCGTGCGGGTATACAGGCGCTGGTTCCAAGATGGCGTAAGGCAGTTGAGAGGGATGGAAATTATGTGGAGAAATGAAAATATTGTTCGTAAAGGATGTATCTACACACTGTAAAACTTTCAAACATGTAGAATAAAAGATGGATTAAAAAAAATAGTGTCCATTTCTTTTGGAGTGACCCTCGTAGAACATGGAAACGGAATGTGGGGAGACTGGTACAGTATGGAGGATATAGCCGGCCCATACTCTGCCAAGACTGTTTCTACTACGCAGTAGAAGCTTCGCTGGGAAGCCCTTACCCATCCTTCTTACAGTCTCCGTTTCCCACCATGCTGTTTCCATATTTTTGGAATCCTGAAGAAAGAAATCCGTGGCTGTGGATTTGCTTGGACCGAGTGATGCAGGTCTGCGTACAGCCATGCTTCCGTAGGCAACCACACACATGTTTCTATGAAGGCACCGACTGTCTTCTTTCGCAATCGGAAACATGCATTAACAGTTAAGGCGATTACTTTTGAACTAATGAACAGTTGACCTACTTTTTTCCCCATCTGTCTCGTTTACATTTGACTGCCCCTTACACTCCGTGATAAGCCCTCTGTTGTTCCTAATCTAGGAGTATGACAACAAAATGGTTCAAATGGCTCTGAGCACTATGGGACTCAACTGCTGAGGTCATTAGTCCCCTAGAACTTAGAACTAGTTAAACCTAACTAACCTAAGGACATCACAAACATCCATGCCCGAGGCAGGATTCGAACCTGCGACCGTAGCGGTCCTGCGGTTCCAGACTGCAGCGCCTTTAACCGCACGGCCACTTCGGCCGGCAGTATGACAACAGTTTAGGAGACAATCTGAGAAGCAGATGATGCTGTAGTACAATTCTGAGAAGATCAAACGAATTTGGAGAGCAAGATACAAGCGTAGAACCAGAATACGCAACTGGCAGGAAAAAAGTGTGACGTCCTTCGCATGACTACCTAAACAAAATTCATTTGAATTTCCAGAGCAGTGGTAACACAATTTTTACCGATGATATCCGCATCTGCACGGTCTTATTATTAGCAACGTAGAATATAACAATCCTAATCCCAATGAAAGCTGTCGCTGACAGATGCGAAAATAACCGAACTATCAGTTTAATAAGCCACAGCTGCAAAATACTAACGCGAATTCTTTACAGACGAATGGAAAAACTAGTAGAAGCCGACCTCGGGGAAGATCAGTTTCGATTCCGTAGAAATATGGGAACACGTGAGGCAATACTGACCCTAGAGTAGGTATTAAAATCCATGGAGAAGAAATAAAAACTTTGAGCCTCGCCGATGACATTGTAATTCTGTCAGAGACAGCAAAGGACTTGGAACAGCAATTGAACGCAAAGGACAGTGTCTTGAAAGGAGGATATAAGATGAACATCAACAAAAGCAAAGCGAGGATAATGGAATGTAGTCAAATTAAATCGGGTGATGCTGAGGGAATTAGATCAGGAAATGAGACGCTTAAAGTAGTAAATGAATTTTGCTATTTGGGGAGCAAAATAACTGATGATGGTCGAAGTAGAGAGGTATAAAATGTAGACTGGCAATGGCAAGGAAAGCGTTTCTGAAGAAGAGAAATTTGTTAACATCGAGTATAGATTTAAGTGTCAGGAAGTCGTTTCTGAAAGTATTTGTATGGAGTGTAGCCATGTATGGAAGTGAAACATGGACGATAAATAGATTGGACAAGAAGAGAACAGAAGCTTTTTAAATGTGGTGCTAGAGAAGAATGCTGCAGATTAGATGGGTAGATCACATAACTAATGAGAAAGTATTGAATAGGATAGGGGAGAAGAGTTTGTGGCACAACTTGACTAGAAGAAGGGACCGGTTAGTAGTACATGTTCTGAGGCATTAAGGTATCACAAATTTAGTACTGGAGGGCACCATGGAGGGTAAAAACCGTAGAGGGAGACCAAGAGATGAATACACTAAGCAGATTTGGAAGGATGTAGGTTGCAGTAGGTACTGGGAGATGAAGAAGCTTGCACAGGATAGAGTAGCATGGAGAGCTGCATCAAACCAGTTCAAATGGTTCAAATGGCTCTGAGCACTATGTGACTTAACTTCTGAGGTCATCAGTCGCCTAGAACTTAGAACTAATTAAACCTAACTAACCTAAGGACATCACACACATCCATGCCCGAGGCATGATTCGAACCTGCGACCGTAGCGGTCGCTCGGCTCCAGACTGTAGGGCCTAGAACCGCACGGCCACTTCGGCCAGCATCAAACCAGTTTCATGATTGAAGACCACAACAACAACAACAACAACAACAACATCATCACCAAGTGTTGGCGAGGATATTCGTGGGTATCTGGACATCATCTGCTTACACCGATGTCGGTAATACTGTGTTCCCTATGAGAAACCACGGTGCGGTTTAAACTGAAAAACAACAAATGAAGTGTTCTGTTAAAACAATCGTTTAATGAGATGTGTTTCAGGTAACATTGCAAGAGCGCACTGCCCTTAACGCGCTACGCCTGAGACGTTCATGTGTTACGGCTGTGGTCACAATTTTTGCCTCATGGTGCGAATTTTAAATGAGCCGCGACATGCTGCAGTCAATGGTTTAAATATCACCAGTGGTTAGTAGCAAGTGGAGGCCGCTGTTGGTGCTATTGTCTGGAGAAGGTCGCTCTATATGCTGGAACCCCTCCTCTCTCTCTCTCTCTCTCTCTCTCTCTCTCTCTCTCTCTCTCTCTCTCTCTCTCTCTCCCCCCCCCCGTCCCTCCTGCTAGATGCCACACAAGGTCACGCCGCGGTCGTTCAACTCCTACAGAGGCGCTGGCGGCAACAGCTGGACACACACACACACACACACACACACACACACACGGTTTAAAGGTCTTCTCACGACCTGCGCAATGACGTCACCCACCTATCCAATTACCGTCTTGCCTCGCACTGCTCGGTCACGACTTGGAATTCCGTTCTCCCAGTTTGAAATACGCCATATTCAGGCGAATAACTTCCTTGCTGTACATACTTCAAGTAGGTTTTTTTTCCATTCTGTTTGCGAAAAATCTAACGTCCTGCTTTCTCTACAGTGCTTCTGCTCACACCTTGCATCCCGGCAAACTATATGAAAATAGGAGAAACGTTAAATATTGGTTTTGTTGAGTCTGCTATCAGGGGAAAATAAGTTAACGAATGGCGTAACGATTTCCGAGAAGGTAATACAGTCGTCGTAAGAGACGACCGCACTGGACGTCCCGACACATCATCAACTGACGAAATCCTGGATAACGTTATGAAACTCCTTCGCCACTCGCGTGTAGCAAACCGAAAAACGTGCACATTTACCACGGAACAGCTCGTGGCTTTGCACCACCAGACTGCACCTGCTCACACTTCGTAGGCCCACTGTCAATATTTGGCCAAATAAGTCATCTGTAATGACGCCCCAACCTCTTTTGTATGCTATACAGGGTGGTCCATTGATTGTGACCGGGCCAAATATCTCACCAAGTAAGCATCAAACGGAAAAACTACAAAGAACGGAAATAGTCTAGCTTGAAGGGGGAAACCAGATGGCGCTATGGTTGGTCTGCTAGATGGCGCTGCTACGGGTCAAACGGATATAACTGCGTTTTTTTTTTTAAATACGAACCCTCATTTTTACTACACATGCGTCTAGTACGTAAACATTGGTAGGGCATGTAGGAGATGTTCTGAGACATCGAGGGATCACCAACTTATTATTGGAGGGCAGCGTGGAGGGTAAAAATCGTAGAGGGAGACCAAGAGATGAATACACTATGCAGATTCAGAAGGATGTAGGTTGCAGTAGGTACTGGGAGACGATGAAGCTTCCACAGGATAAAGTAGCATGGAGAGCTGCATCAAACCAGTCTGTGGACGGAAGACAACAACAACAACAACAACAACAACAACGTAAAGAAATATGAATGTTTTAGTTGGACCACTTCTTTCGGTTTGTGATAGATGGCGCTCTAATAGTACGTGGTATCACCTAATATTCCTCCAGTGCGGACGGTACTTGCTTCGTGATACATTACCCGTGTTAAAATGGACCGTTTACCAATTGTGGAAAACGTCCATATCGTGTTGATGTATGGCTATTGTCATCAAAATGCCCAACGGGCGTGTGCTATGTACGCTGCTCGGTATCCTGGACGACATCATCAAAGTGTCCGGACCGTTCGCCGGATAGTTACGTTATTTAAGGAAACAGGAAGAGTTCAGTCATATGTGAAAAGTCAACCACGACCTACAACAAATGATGATCCCCAAGTAGGTGTTTTAGCTGCTGTCGCGGCTAATCCGCAAATCAGTAGCAGACAAATTGCGCGAGAATCGGGAATCTCAAAAAGGTCGGTGTTTAGAATCCAACATCGATTGCACCCGTGCCATATTTCTATTCACCAGGAATTGCATGGCGACGACTTTGAACGTCGTGTGCAGTTCTGCCACTGGGCACAAGAGAAATTACGGGACGATCAAAGATTTTTTTTGCAAGCGTTCTATTTAGCGATGAGGCGTCATTCACCAACAGCAGTAAAGTAAAAATGGCTCTGAGCACTATGGGACTCAACATCTGAGGTCATCAGTCCCCTAGAACTTAGAACTACTTAAACCTAACTAACCTAAGGACATCACACACATCCACGCCCGAGGCAGGATTCGAACCTGGGACTGTAGCGGTCGCGCGGTTCAAGACTGAAGCGGCTAGAACCGCTCGGCGATAACGGCCGACAGCAGTAACGTAAACCGACATAATATGCACTAAGAGCAACGGAAAATGCACGATGGCTGCGACAAGTGGAACATCAGCGACATTGGCTGGTTAACGTATGGCATTATGGGAGGAAGGGTAATTGGCCCCCAATTCACTGATGTTACTACAAGATGTTTCACTGCTTGACAGAATGGCGATGTACTTCCAACATGGTGGATGTCCCGCACATAGCTCGCGTGCGGTTGAAGCGGTTTTGAATAGCATATTTCATGACAGGTGGATCGATGGTCGAAGCACCATACCGTGGCCCGCACGTTCACCGGATCTGACGTCCCCGGATTTCTTTCTGTGGGGAAAGTTGAAGGATATTTGCCATCGTGAGCCACCGGAAACGCCTGACAACATGCGTTAGGGCATTGTCAATGCATGTGCGAACATTACGGATGGCGAACTACTCGCTGTTGAGAGGAATGTCGTTACACGTATTGCCAAATGCATTGAGGTTGACGGATATAATTTTGAGCATCTACTGTGGTGTTTATAGGTAATCACGCTGTAGCATCATGCGTTCTGAGAAATGATAAGTTCACAAAGGTACTTTTATCACATTGGAACAACCGAAATAAAATGTTCTAACGTACCTACGTTCTGTATTTTAATTTGGAAAACCTACCTATTACCAACTGCTCGTCTAAGATTTTGAGCCATAAGTTTGTGAGTATTACAGCGCAATCTACGACAAAGCGAAAAAAGTGGCCCAACTAAAACATTCATATTTCTTTACGTACTACACGAATATGTAATCAAAAATGGGGGGTTCCTATTTAAAAAAACGCAGTTGATATCCGTTTGGCCTATGGCAGCGCCATCTAGCAGGGGAACCATAGCGCCATCTGCTTTCCCCCTTCGAGCTAGACAAGTTTCGATCTTTGTAATTTTTTCGTTTGACGACTGTTTCGTGAGATATTTGCCCCGGCCACGATGAACGGACCACCTTGTATATGAAATCGCTTCATTTAGAGGCACCATGGTAAACAATGACAGTAGATCGAAGCTCACAAAAATATCACGTGGGCTGACGTCAATCTCCCTCAGTTTTTCAACACCGGCCGTGAAAACCTACACTGTGTGAGTTCCACTCCAGTCAATGGGATTCCAGGCCGAAGATGTGTCTGACAGCGGTGGGATACGTACCTCACAGTCGCCAGCCATAGTGCCCGAGAACCAGGTGTAACGGTCTAGGGGGCATCTGTTTATACAGCGCGCCCCGCTTGGTTGTCGTCGGTGGCACCCTTATTGGGCAGCGGTACGTAGGCGATATTGTAGTGGTGTGATGACGGGGAAGCATGGACAGCTGATAAGTGGTACCGCACTGTATTCAGCAGTGTATCGCAGGCCGGTGCGCGACCCGAAAGAGGATACTGTGTGCACTAGAGGTGGGTAGTTCGCGAACGAACAGGTCCAAAGGAACGGTTCACCAAGATGAACGAAAGGACCGAGGAACGAATTCCAAGGAACGATCGGTCCATAGTTCACTTCGGTCGCGGCGGTCTACTTATAGTTCCCGGGAACGAGGAACGATCGGTTCATAGTTCACTAGTTCACTTCGGTCGCGGCGGTCACTTCGGCAGTTCCCGTTCGAGCCTCGGTCGCGTGCTCGTCTCAGTCCGAGTCTCTCGGTCTCTCGGTCTCCCTCGGCCGCTCTCGTCGTTCTTCGCATGACCACCTGTCTGTCAGAGAGCCGGTTGGCCTCTGTAATAAAAAAACTGAGTGCAAGGATTAACCACCGAACTTGATGTCTTGCGATGTCCGCAACGACCAAACAACGATAAATAACGAACAAAATGGAAAAAAAAAAAACTGTGTCAGTTCCACTGCCGACTGGTCCCAGTTAGTTCAGTATCCAGATGTTCGTTTCGTTCACTGCGCTCGCCTATTTTACATGTGTTCCAAACCGTTCTTGAACTTGGGTCTGACTATTCAGCGTCCACGACCGGTAATAATAAAGTATTTTATAGTTACGTAAATTACATAAAAATTACAAAATTATGTTGTATGTAAAAGGTACGTATTTACAGGTAAAAAAAAGGGCATATCAGCTCACTTCATTATATCGATGCACAGCAGAAGACATAACAAGGCACGTTTTTTTGTTATTCATATATTTTTTGGTTTCATCGACTTGAGTTAGGAACTAACTTTCAATAATTTGCTTAATTTTTAGTGTAAGAAAATTCATATAAAACGATTCTCGTGTATCTTTCATATACAAAACATTACATTTAGTAAGGCTCTAATTATTTTTAAGTTTGTTGTTTCCAATTTGCATTACCTGCAAGTTTGGTTCCTTTGAGAGAAAAAAAAAAAGAAGTGGGTTGTGGATCATTTTTGCTCAGTAGGAAAAGCGGTGCCTCTCCATTTGAAAAGACAGATTGCCATAAAATCGTATTTACTTATTATCTCAAAAACATGTCTTCAGAAGCAGCTTTCAGACCAAAAACTTTATTTCTGCGAACTTAATTATTATTATTATTATTATTATTATTATTATTATTATTATTATTATTGCTGCATTGACTTTAATAATGCAACATAAAAACTTAATTTTTACTAAGCGTGTGACGCAAGTATGAGAAACTTACATTTTATTTTATGCTTCCATAAAATCTCTACTTCGCCTACGAACTCAGAGACAACGTGAAGTGTATATATGGTGTAAACGATTATTGTTTACAACGTAGCATAGCTTTGTAGTGGAAGTCGAAACGAAGAATTTTATACAAAACACTTGTGGTCTATTAAGTCGGGAAACAGTGAGCAACAGGTTTACAGGACTACATGAGCTACAGCCCATGCGCGTCCCGTGAGATTTTCATGTTCTCTTCTCCAGCTCCCTACACATCGTCATCCATTGTTTCGCCATTGTTGCTTGCATTAGCTTGTTATTTCTTCACTGCCTAATTATTACATGTTTGTCTGTTTGTTGTATCTGCTCGTAACGGGCAACACATCGTCCTTGATTGGCGAGCAGTCTGTACTCGGGGCCGGTTTTCCGCGCGCCACTCTATATTATTTCCCTGCGATCAGCCACACAAGGCTACAGTTGGCTAAACGAGAGGTTCTGCAGAATCACAGAAATTACTTGTAAATGTACGTAATAATTCTGTAATGAATAAAAACTCTGTATTCCATGGGGGAGGCAAGTGCCCCCTCTTGGTGCCCCCTCTTGGCGCCCTCCATCCTTCAGTCGCCTACACTACTAGTTTTCAGTTTCTCATAGGAACCATATACCAAACACAAATGAGCAGTGAACGAGTAAAAGTGAACTAGTTCCCAAAAAGAACGATCAGAAGTGAACTAGTTCCCAAAAAGAACGATCATTAGTGAACTAGTTCCCAAAAAGAACGATCAGAAGTGAACTAGTTCCCAAAAAGAACTATCAGAAGTGAACTAGTTCCCAAAAACAACGATCAGAAGTGAACTAGTTCCCAAAAAGAACGATCAGAAGTGAACTAGTTCCCAAAAAGAACGATCAGAAGTGAACTAGTTCCCAAAAAGAACGATCAGAAGTGAACTAGTTCCCAAAAAGAACGATCAGAAGTGAACTAGTTCCCAAAAAGAACGATCAGAAGTGAACTAGTTCCCAAAAAGAACTATCAGAAGTGAACTAGTTCCCAAAAAGAACGATCAGAAGTGAACTAGTTCCCAAAAAGAACGATCAGAAGTGAACTAGTTCCCAAAAAGAACGATCAGAAGTGAACTAGTTCCCAAAAAGAACGATCAGAAGTGAACTAGTTCCCAAGGATGAACGAGTTTGCCGATTTCTAGTGTGGACAGTTTGTGTGAGGAGTGGGAGCAGGGTTGAGACAGACGGTGGCGGTGAGGAAACGGACGGCCAGCCAGCGCAGTGCGAGAAGCGATCCAGCGGCAGAGTTCGCACGCGCGGCGCTGGCTCGCGCTCCCACAACACGCGTGCCGTTACTCCGTAACGAGCTGAGGCAGTGTAGGAGGCCCGGCTGCACCGTCATTAGCGGACGAGACGCGGCCGCTGTTTAGTTGTCCTGGCAACCTACCGTGCGCACGCCGGCTTCACCCGAGCACGAATGGGTACACTTCTGCAAGGTGGCACTGCTGGGAAAGCGGGAGGGCAAACCGACGTACACAGCATACCCAGTTGTAGCGTAAGTTTCTGACACTTCTCGGGTAAAAGACAAGACACAGAAGGTTATTCATGACGATCGCTTAATCAATATCAACCCACAATATATTTTTCTCAACACACTTCTTAACGAGCCACAATTTTGTGAGAACATCAGTCACGACTTGTTTTAGATGTACACTACCTGATCAAAAGTATCCGGACACGTGGCTGAAAATGAGTTACAAGTTCGTGGTGCCCTCCATCGGTAATGCTGGAAATCAATATGGTGTCGGCCCACCATTAAACTTGATGACAGCTTCCACTCTCGCAGGAATGCGTTCAGCAAGGTGCTGGAAGGTTTCTTGGACAATTGCAGCCCATTCTTCACGGAGTGCTGCACTGAGGAGACGTATCGATATCGATCGGCCTGGCACGAAGTCGGCGTTCCAAAACATCCCAAAGATGTGGTCAGGACTCTGTGCAGGCCAGTCCATTACAGGGATGTTATTGTCGTGTAACAACTTCGTCAAAGGCCGTGCTTTATGAACAGGTGCTCGATCGTGTTGAAAGATGCAATCGCAATCCCCGAATTGCTCTTCAACAGTGGGAAGCAAGAACGCGCTTAAAACATCAATATAGACCTGTGCTGTGATAGTGACACGCAAAACAACAAGGGGTGCAAGCCCCCTCCATGAAAAACACGACCACAGCATAACACCACCGCCTACGAATTTTACTGTTGACACCACACACGCTGCATTCGCCATACCCACACCCTGCCATCGGATCGGTAGACTGTGTACCGTGATTCGTCACTCCACACAACTTTTTACCACTGTTCAATCGTCCAATGTTTAGACTTCTTCCACCGAGCGAGGCGACGTTTGGCATTTAGAGGCAGAATGTGTGGCTTATGAGCAGCCGCTCGACCGTGAAATCCAAGTTTTCTCACCTCCAGCCTGTCACATTACCTGCAGTGCATTCTGATGCAGTTCGGAATTCCTGTGTCATGGTCTGGATAGAGATCTGCGTGTTACATATTACTACCCTCTTCAACTGTCGGTGGTGTCTGTCAGTCAACAGACAATCTCGGCCTGTACGCTTTTGTGCTGTACGTGTCCCTCCACTTTTCCACTTCACTATCACACCGGAAACAGTGGACCTAGGGATGTTTGGCAGTGTGGAAATCTCGCGTACGGACGTATGATACAAGTGACACCCAATCACGCGACCACGTTCGAAATTCCTGACTTCCTCGAAGCTCCCCATTCTGCTCTCTCGTGATGTCTAGTGACCACTGAGGTCTCTGATATGGAGACCCTGACAGGACAATGCACCTACTATCAAAAACGTATGTTTTTCGGAGTGTCCGGATACTTTTGATCACATAATGTACTATATGTATCAGTCGTTCTCACAGCGTGGATGGTGGCGCACGGGCCTGATGGACCTTTGGCAAGGGTTCGATCCCCAATACAGTCCTACTTCCAATTTTTTGAATCGCTCTGGTGTTTGTTTCAGGAAAGCAAACGAAGACAAGTTTGGCGACCCCGTCTCTGACGAGCCGCTTGGATTTGCGCGCGCAACGGTCGGACTGGCTAACTTCAACTGGAAAACGGCGCAATGTATCGATTTTATTTCCTAACAGTGTTTTCTCAGCACAACTTACCCTGCATGACCCTTACAAGCTTTTCACACTGTTTCCGACCACCCTCTATAGTATGGCTGCAAAAAAGCGTGGGAGGGACATTATTTATAGAATGACTGTCGTCCGCCCGATAGCTGAGTCGTCAGCGTGACGGATTGCCGTCCTACGGGTCCGGGTTCGATTCCCGGCAGGGTCGGGCAGTTTCTCCGCTCAGGGACTGCGCGTTGTGTTGTCTTCATCATCATTTCGTCCCCATCCGGCGCGCAGGTCGCCCAGTGTGGCGTCGAATGTAGTAAGACCTGCACCGAGGCGGCCGGACCTGCCCCGTAAGGGATCTCCAGGCCAATGACGCCGAACGCTCATTTCCATTTTTGTCGTACACGTTATCTACAATTTAATCTACATTTTCCCCCATGCGCGTAAAACCGTCGTTTTGCTACGGGCCGCGAAGTTTTGGCGTGGGCATCCTCCCACATATGTTCCATTGTTCTCCGTTATCAGATTGGAATTTAAATTCTTCTCCGATTTGACTCTTTCCGAAACTCAAGCCAGCGTCTTACCCACCAGATCTTTCCCTTATCTCAGTAATACGTCGTTAAGCCTTAAAGACTGCGAGCCTTCATCGTAGAAGAAGGTAACAGGAGTTCCCCCGTGAAGCCTAGCAATGGTACTCGTTTTCATGTTTGTAGGCCATTACATTCGCTGTAAGAGCTACATCAACATGGCCAATTTAGAACAAAACAGAACGTTGAATTTAACTGGATTGTTATAATTTCTCTGTAATTGTTGATACGTTTGTGAGTCTCAAACGATCAAATCGAAACTAAATTAAGTATGACCAGGCTTATGTAAAGATTGAAGTGTTTTTGGATGAAGTTGGCGACACCTCTAAAATCTCCCACCGAAAAACAATAGTTTCTGTGTCTGGTGCTACCCTTGCTCCCGCCGTTGGGTTCTTGTGGTTGTGATTATACGAGTGTTTGAACTAGCCGCCATCACATCGTGGCGGTCACCAGGACATCTGTTTATTTCTAAAGGGAAAAAAACTTCAGATTGTTCTATAATGTTCTCGAATTATTTATAATTAGGACTTTTTTTAAATAGGAACCCCCATTTTTATTACATATTCGTGTAGTACATAAAGAAATATGAATGTTTTAGTTGGACCACTTTCTTCGCTTTGTGATAGATGGCGCTGTAATAATCACAAACGTATAAGTACGTGGTATCACCTAATATTCCGCCAGTGCGGACGGTATTTGCTCCGTGATACATTACCCGTGTTAAAATGGACCGTTTACCAATTGTGCAAAAGGCTGATATCGTATTGATGTATGGCTGTTGTGATCAAAATTCCAACAGACGTGTGCTATGTATGCTGCTCGGTATCTTGGACGACATCATCCAAGTGTGCGGACCGTTCGCCGGATAGTTACGTTATTTAAGGAAACAGGAAGTGTTCAGCCACATGTGAAACATCAACCACGACCTGCAACAAATGATGATGCCGTAGTAGATGTTCTGGCTGCTGTCGCGGCTAATCCACACATCAGTAGCAGACAAACTGCGCGAGAATCGGGAATCTCAATAACGTCGGTGCTGAGAATGCTACATCAACATCGATTACACCCGTATCGTCTTTCTATGCACCACAAATTGCATGGCGACGACTTTGAACGTCGTGTACAGTTCTGCCACTGGGCACGAGAGAAATTACGGGAAGATGACAGATTTTTTGCACTCGTTCTATTTAGCGACGAAGCGTCATTCACCAACAGCGGTAACGTAAACCGGCATGATATGCACTATTGGGCAACGGAAAATCCACGATGGCTGTGGCAAGTGGAACATCAGCGACCTTGGCGGGTTAATGTATGGTGCGGCATTGTGGGAGGAAGGATAACTGGCCCCCATTTTGTCGATGGCAGTCTAAATGGTGCAATGTACGCTGATTTCCTACGTCATCTTCTACCGATGTTACTACAAGATGTTTCACTGTATGACAGAATGGCGATGTACTTCCAACATGATGGATGTCCGGCACATGGCTCGCGTGCGGTTGAAGCGCTACTGAATAGCATATTTCATGACAGGTGGATTGGTCGTCGAAGCACCATACCGTGGCCCGCACGTTCACCGGATCTGACGTCCCCGGATTTCTTTGTGTGGGGAAAGTTGAAGGATATTTGCTATCGTGATCCACCGACAACGCCTGACAACATGCGTCAGCGCATTGTCAATGCATGTGCGAACATCACGGAAGGAGGACTACTCGCTGTTGAGAGGAATGTCGTTACACGTATTGCCAAATGCATTGAGGTAGACGGAAATCATTTTGAGCATTTATTGCATTAATGTGGTATTTACACGTAATCACACTGTAGCATCATGCGTTCTCAGAAATAATAAGTTCACGAAGGTACATGTATCATATTGGAACAACCGAAATGAAATGTTCAAACGTACCTGCGTTCTGTATTTTAATTTGAAAAACCTACCTATTACCAACTGTTGGTCTAAAATTGTGAGCCATATGTTTGTGACTATTACAGCACCATCTATCACAAAGCGAAAAAAGTGATCCAACGTACTACACGAATATGTAATAAAAAACGGTGGTTCCTATGTTAAAAAACGCCATTGGTACCAGTTTGACGTATGGCAGCGCCATCTAGCACGCCAAACATAGCGCCATCTGTTTTCCCCCTTCAAGCTAGACAAGTTTCGTTGTTTGTAGTTTTTTCGTTTGACACTTATTTCGTGAGATATTTGGCCCGCTCACTATCAATGGACCACCTTGTAAGGGATGTCCTAAGGCAGCACGTCATTCCAAGCGACTGAACCACGTTGACAAGGGTGGCGGTCAACGCCACACTTACAAGGGGAAGGCATCGGACACGGCCAACCGATTCGGCTCAAATTTGACAAGTCGCTTGTGTACAACCTAAAACGAAGGAATCTAAGATATTTTGGGTCAACACCCCCGCGTTTTTGAGAAAATCACCCAGAAAGGTAATGACGAGGAATCGACTCAAAATTGGCCGGATCGATAGCTAATTGTAAATAGAGCGTTTTTAATCATCAGGTGTGGGACCCGAAAACGTATACTTTTCCAGAAATCGAGGCAAGAAACTTTTTACAACTGTCCCTTCTGCACCCACATGGTAAAGGATTTTCGCCGACAGCACCGATAGCCCAACGGCCAACGTAACTGCCTGAGAATCGGAGAACCCGGGTTAGAATCTCGAAGAAACTGTATTTATTCACAAAACTTATTTCATTCGGCGCACTAACGACGGAAAAATCACTACATGTATCCGCGAGGTTCGCGGCAGCCTGATGACAGAAAACAACTTTTTCCGATTGACTTCTACAAGGCTCGTGCTGGACACCTTCACTCTTCCAGTCCGGAACCGCGCGACTGCTACGGTCGCAGGTTCGAATCCTGCCTCGGGCATGGATGTGTGTGTGATGTCCTTAGGTTAGTTAGGTTTAAGTAGTTCTAAGTTCTAGGGGACTGATGACCACAGATGTTAAGTCCCATAGTGCTCAGAGCCATTTGAACCACTTTGAACCTTCACTCTTCCAGGTTCACAACTGCAATATGACGAAGAGGCAACCGGTACAACGTAACTCTGCCCGCGTGCGTTGTGTCCCGTGCGTCGCTGTAAACAACCGCGCGGTTGGCTATCTGTGATCCCTCGTGAAGAATTCGCAACACTCTTACTCGGAGTTATTTTCCTGAGACAAGGCTTGAAAGTTCTATACTTTACTAACTCATGGCGTTTGGGAAATTAGTTTGCCTACCTTATTATCATCATTCCTTACTGATTTACTTACCTTATTAGACCTCCCATCCCTATCAGTTGAGATATGGAAAAATACAAACGAAAGGAATGACACCCGCTAGGTTTCTTCGAGATTCGAACCTGGGTTTTCAGCCACTTACCTCGTCCGTTTCGCTATCGGTGCTGTCGGCGAAAAGCGTTTACCATGTGGGTACAGAAGAGGCAGTTG
Source organism: Schistocerca piceifrons (assembly GCF_021461385.2). Taxonomy (NCBI): domain Eukaryota; kingdom Metazoa; phylum Arthropoda; class Insecta; order Orthoptera; family Acrididae; genus Schistocerca; species Schistocerca piceifrons. Next base: position 132,325,683 of record NC_060148.1, on the reverse strand, counting down.
TAAAAGTTTCTTTCCTCGATTTCTGGAAAAGTTTGCGTTTGCGGACCCCATACCTGATGATGAAAAATGCTCTATTTACAATTATCTATCGATCCCTCCAATTTTGAGTCGATTGCTCGTCATAACCTTTAGGGGTGATTTTTTCTCAAAACTGCGGCGGTGTTGACCCAAAATATTTTAGATTCCTTCGTTTTAGATTGTATACAAGAGACCTGCCAAATTTGAGCCGACTCGGTTGGCCGTGTCTGAAGCCTTCCCCTTGTTAGGCGGCCGGACACGGACCGTGCAACGTTCAGCTTACCGAGCTGAACGTGTTGCTGAACGCTCAAGAACGATGGAACTCGTGCAGACGGCTTAAAATCACCAGTCCAGTCCGCCACAACACGTAACAGTCTTCTGAGGCCGATTCGCAGAGGCAATGGCGGACGGGAGCGTAGCCGAGCCGAGGCGAGAATAAAAGAGTCGTAAAAAGACTGCCCAGCAATTACGCGCGCCCGCAATTACCCTCTCCTACTCCACACTTCGTCCTTCCTCGCTCTCCCGGTAAGCTACGAAGCAGGCAGGAAGATCGCTGGCGCGAAGAGGATGGGACGAAAGAGGAGCAAGCAGATTACGGCAGGTTCCACAACCCTTCTGACACGCCATGCCGGACGGGTTCAAGGAAAGACGCGCGGCTGTGTGTGTGTGTGTGTGTGTGTGTGTGTGTGTGTGTGTGTGTGTGTGTTCGTATAAGAGCGCGCGCGCCGATTCCGTCTACAAGACATTAACGTGTTATTCACCGAGAGCTTGGAACAGTTCTAAGATGACGATATGAATAGTACAGGGTGTCCCAAAGTAACGTATACACTCTTTGAGACAGAATATCTTTTAATTTAAGCAGACAAATACAATTTTTATGGTTAATAAATTAGAAGGAGGTGAAAAACATAATACTTTGTATGAATGCAGAGTGTCGCGGCTATAACATTGAATAAAGTGTTCCCGGGTTTCCAACCGCATCAGTTGCTTGAAACTACGCAAGCTTTCGGCCAAGCACTCCTTGGTCATTGTCAAGTGTTATGACTGCCAGTGGGCTGTTAGTGCGCCCTTATAACAATATTTTGTTTCAGGATTGTCAGCAAACAAGGCGTCATCTTTTGAACAACGCAAGTGGGTGCTAACGTGTTACTGGAAAACGGAATGTGAGTAAATCACGCCGTCGTTGGAGAGTTGAATTTGGAACACCACCACCGACAACAGTCACAACTACAAGAATCAGAGACGTCTGAAGTCTGTGCACGATATAAATAAGGGACATAGCGGACGAAAGAGAAGTTCAACAGGCAATGTGAGTGTTCGTGCAGTTAATACAGGCGTACCCACGATCCGAGCAGAAATCTGTGAGGCAATGCTCTCGTGAGATTGGGATCTGCAGAAGCAGTGTTCGTATAATTTTGCTGTCTCAGAACTTTATTCCCTATTATTCCAATCTCCTATAGCGCGCGGAAAGAATGAACACCTATATCTTTCCGTACGAGCTCAGATTTCCCTTATTTTATCTTTGTGATAGAGAATTGTGGTTCGATGAACCCTCTGCCAGGCACTTAAATGTGAATCGCAGAGTATCCATGTAGATGTGGATGTAGGTTCCCTGTCGGATGGATAGCATGAAGAGTGTGTGTGACGTACCCTGTCCGATCTCCAGATTTAACTCCTCTTCACTTCTCTGTGTGGGGTACTCTGAAGAACACAGACCACACACACTGGATGCTCTTAGAGAGCAAATTGAGCAAGCCTGTGGTGCTATTCCGTTGGAAATGTCGCTCATTGCGGTGGACGGACACCAGCTTGAACATTTGCCACCTTACGTCAGACCATGATGCAGCTAACGTCACTACAATTGTATTTCTAACCCCCCTTTCATTAAATAGGTGTTCAGTTTCACAGAGTGTATATATTTTTTGGGCCATCCTGTAGAGGCGATAATACAAGGATCATTGATTCAATAGTTAAGATTAGCACATTGAAGTAGAACTGAAAGAGTTTGTAGGACTATACTTACAAGGGAACCTCCCCATCGCACCCCCCTCAGATTTAGTTATAAGTTGGCACAGTGGATAGGCCTTAAAAAATGAACACGGACCACTTGAGAAAACAGGAAGAAGTTGTGTGGAACTATGAAAAAAATAAGCAAAATATACAAACTGAGTAGTCCACAGGCAGATATGCAACATCAAGGGTAATGTGAGCTCAGGAGCGCCGTGGTCCCGTGGTTAGCGTGAGCAGATGAGGAACCAGAGGTCCTTAGTTCAAGTCTTCCCTTAAGTGAAAGGTCTAACTTTCTACTTTCAGAGAATTATCAAAGTTCAGGCACACACACACATACTCAACTTCGCTCTCCGACATTCCAGGACATGTTCAGATTTGCTTGGACATATGCAGGATTTGACGGTCTACACACGGAAACATTTGAAAACGTAAAAAACATATGTTTTGACAGAGCACAGGGAAAACTGTGGGACTGTGAAACTGTTGCATTCATTTGATGCAGTTTATGTGACAAACTGTTATGTTTTCGTCACTTTTTTCGGAGTGATCATCACATCCACAAGAAAACCTAAATCGGGCAAGGTAGAAGAATCTTTTTACCCATTCGCCAAGTGTACAAGTTAGGTGGGTCGACAACATATTCCTGTCATGTGACGCACATGCCGTCACCAGTGTCGTATAGAATATATCACACGTGTTTTCCTGTGGAGGAATCGGTTGACCTATAACCTTGCGATCAAATGTTTTCGGTTCCCTTCGGAGAGGCACGTCCTTTCGTCTACTAATCGCACGGTTTTGCAGTGAGGTCGCAAAACACAGGCACTAAACTTATTACACTGAACAGAGACGTCAATGAACGAACGGACAGATCATAACTTTGCGAAAATAAAGCAAGTAAACTTTCCACTCGAGGGAGGACTTGAACCAAGGACCTCTCGTTCCGCAGCTGCTCACGCTAACCACGGGACCACTGCGCTCCTGAGCTCACGCTCTCCTTGATGTTGCCTACCTTACACATGGACTACTCAGTTTGTATATTCTGCCTACTTTTTTTCATAGTTCCACACAACTTCTTCCTGTTTTCTCGATTGATCTGTGCTCAGTTTTTTCAAGGCCTATCCACTGTGCCCACTTATAACTAAATCTGAGGGGGGGGGGGGGGGAGGGTGCGATGGGGAAGTTCCCTTGTTAGTATCAGGTTTATCCTTAATGATGAACGAACAAACACAAACGCAATGATTGGTCAGCGCTGTAGCACACGTTCACTAAGTGTTGCTAACCTCTTTGAAGTAGGTCCTACTTACGCATTAGACGTCTTGTTACTATGTTACGAAAAATGAAACTTTAAAGGTATTTTAATGTCATAACAGCCATCGACGCTTAATCACGGTTCAGCTACGTAGTTTTTTAAAACATCCTGGCAGATTAAAACTGTGTGCCCGACCGAGACCCGAACTCGGGACCTTTGCCTTTCGCGGGCAAGAGCTCTACCATCTGAGCTACCCAAGCACCACTCACGCCCCGTCCTCACAGCTTCACATCTGCCAGTACCCCGTCTCCCACCTTCCAAACTTTAAAGAAGCTCTCCTGCGAACCTCGCAGAACTAGCACTGCTAGAAGAAAGGATACTGCGGAGAGATGGCTTAGCCACAGCCTGGGGGATGTTTACAGAATGAGATTTTCACTCTGCAGCGGAGTGTGCGCTGATGTGAAACATAGTTTTTATTTCGAAAATCGTGTACAGTCACAGCCTCTGTACTGTTGTGCTCTGAGTGCGCTGTTGATAATATGCAATGTGAAAATACCTGAGACTGCTGCCTGATACGTAGTGAAAAACGGGAGAAACACGTTCTCAATTTTACAAAAGGAAATCGCCTGTGAAGCTTTTAGAAAATTTTAATAAATAAACAAAGTTCAGCTAGCGGGATTCATTGCTGAATTGGTAGCCGTGTACAACCGTAATCTAAAGTTTATGAATCGCTGGTTCTAATCCCACTCTGGTCTTCTTCCTTTTCGTTCAGTTTCACATTCCTACGTCTTTCAAATATAAAACTCCATCCAATATATGCTAAATAACACATACCTAATCACAATCTGTTATGAAAAATGATCATCATCTTGTTCCTAATTACATATTGCACATAATATTCCCGCTTTCAATGCTAACATCAATTCTTAATCATCGACATTTTATAAAAGATCATTAAGAAAAGTTTGTTAAAACTCAGAAAACATAATTTATTAATTATTTATTTCAAGTTTCTGCTACCAGTGACTTTATTTTATGCTTAATTTAACATAATGCAACGCGTTTCGAACATGTTCTGTTCATCTTCAGGCGTTTATACATACATACCTACATACATAGAGAAAAGTTACTTAAACTAGATTAATCTAGAACACTTTGTCCATTGTTTTCTTTACTGTAGCTGCTGGTGTGGCATTTGAGGGGAAGGATGGGCCAGTGTATGGCTAGAAATCGAAATCAGTGATGTCTTTTTTTTCAGTTCATTAATAGTAAACGTGCGGTTCTTCAAAAGAATCCAACACCGTGTACAAAACAGATTAAAAACTCTGATTGCTTTACAGATGATAACTTGTTGAATATCTTCCATTAAGCATGTAAGCGAGAAAGTTTACAAAAGACTGAACATTACGAGGAGCGACCAAGAGATGAGTTTCTGTATTTTTATATTAAACATTTCAGCCAATTTATCTCGCTGAAATAACTTCACTGATATTGTAGAACGCTTCTTTTCTGCACATTCACCACGTTTTTTTCCCAAGCACTTTCGGTAACGTGACGAATTTTTCCACACCAATGCTGTACCAGGTCGCGTCCTGTGCCCCTACCCAGGTGTTCACGGCTGGTGAGCCTTCACCTTCGGGACAAGATTACAGTAATTACACCACACACAGAGACGTTTAAACAATCATTCCTACCGCGCTCCACGCATGAATGCCTAATAACTGGTACAATGAAATGTACCCTCTGCCATGCTCTTCGCAGTGATTTGCGAGTCAAGTGAAGCAATGATTCGCGAGCGATGACTCGGTGGTTGTTGTTGTTGTTGTGGTCTTCAGTCCTGAGACTGGTTTGATGCAGCTCTCCACGCCACTCTATCCTATGCAAGCTTTTTCATCTCCCAGTACCTACTGCAACCTACATCCTTCTGAATCTGCTTAGTGTATTCATCTCTTGGTCTCCCTGTACGGTTTTTACCCTCCACACTTCGCTCCAGTACTAAATTGGTGATCCCTTGATGCCTCAGAATGTGTCCTACGAACCGATCCCTTCTTCTAGTCAAGTTGTGCCACAAATTCCTCTTCTCCCCAATTTCATTCAATACCTCCTCATTAGTTATGTGATCTACCCATCTAATCTTCAGCATTCTTTTGTAGCACCACATTTCGAAAGCTTCTATTCTCTTCTTGTCCAAACTATTTATCATCCATTTTTCAGTTCCATACATGACTACACTCCATAAAAATACTTTCAGAAACTACTTCCTGACACTTGAATCTATACTCGATGTTAAATTTCTCTTCTTCAGAAATGCTTTCCTTGCCATTGCCAGTCTACATTTTATATCCTCTCTATTTCGAGCATCATCAGTTATTTTGCTCCGCAAATAGCAAAACTCCTTTACTACTTTAAGCGTCTCATTTCCTAATCTAATTCCCTCACTATCACCTGATTTAATTCGAATACATTCCATTAACCTCGTTTTGCTTTTGTTGATGTTCATCTTATATGCCCCTTTCAAGCCACTGTCTATTCTGTTCAACTGCTCGTCCACGTCCTTTGCTGTCTCTGACAGAGTTACAATGTCATCGGCAAACCTCAAAGTTTTTATTTCTTCTCCATGTATTCTAATTCCTACTCCAAATTTTTCTTTTCTTTCCTTTACTGCTTACTTTACTTGAATAACACTGGGAATAGGCTGCAACCCTGTCTCACTCTCTTCTCAGCCACTGCTTCCCATGCCCCTCAAGTCTTGTAACTGCCATCTGCTTTCTGTACAAATAGTAAATAGCCTTTCGCTCCTTGTTTTCGACCCCTGCCAACTTCATAATTTCAAAGAGAATATTCCAATGAACATTGTCAAAAGCTTTCTCTAAGTCTACAAATGCTAGAAACGTAGGTCTGTCTTTCCTTTACCTGTCTTCTAAGATAAGTTGTAGAATCAGTATTGCCTCACATGTTCCAAGATTTCGACGGAGTCCAAACTGATCTTCCCAGATTATGAATAAAGAGTGAATAGCAAAAACAAGATCCATTTGTTATTAGGTAATATTGGTAGTGGGGGAAATGGGTAATGGGGCTGCAGTACAGTACAGTACAGCTCAGAACACAGTGCAGTCCACGAGACCTTGGAAGGCATGCGCTACATATGCTGGCTATCGTGTGCCATCACCGAAGACACGGACAGTCACGCTTCGTGTAAGGAGGAAGCCTGGTCACTGGACGGGCGCTCTCTGTGGGCGGGGCGGGGAACACCCCGCCTCTCTATCCGGGTCGCGCCGGCCACACGCCAGCGCTGCCAACCTAACGGACCCACGCGTGGGTTCAAAAGCCTTCGCTCGGCCGACCACCTGTAGCTCGCTACCTGTTCGCCCTCCCCCTCACACCGCCCGACCACCACTCCTCCTCTCTCTCTCTCTCTCTCTCTCTCTCACCCGATACTCCATTATTTCCGCCAGCCATCAGCAGTGCTATCTACTCGCTTCTTTTTCTTCCTTGTTTCGAACTTTTTTCTCCTCTCAGTTGTTTGGTCAGCCTGCCGTGCGCTTCAAACCGCACACTTTACAACCGCTGTAGTGTCTCTTTTTCCGCATTTGCCGTTACCTTCAAGGAAGATAGTTTTTTTGGCAAAACGTAGTAATTAGGTTTCCCAACCCTTTCATTACGGCAGACGACGATTCGGGCAGAAAAAGCAGTCAGACCAGACCATACTTAATGTCTAGAGATGATGACTCTTGTAAAAGAATTATATAAAAATATTTTATGAATATATAGACACTAATTCAACTACTAGAGATTTGCTGAACAAAAGAAACTCTACATCTACATACATACTCCGCAATCCACCATATGGTGCGTGGCGGAGGGTACCTGGTACCACAACTACCATGTTCTCTCCCTGTTCCACCCCCAAACAGAACGAGGCAAAAGTGACTGCCTATATGACTCTGTACGAGCCCTAATCTCTCTCATCTTTGTGGTCTTTCCGCGAAATGTAAGTTGGCGGCAGTAAAACAGTACTGCAGTCAGCCTCAAATGCTGGTTCACTAAATTTCCTCAGTAGCGATCCACGAAAAGAACGCCTCCTTTCCTCTAGAAACTCCCACCCGAGTTCCTGAAGCATTTCCGTAACACTCGCGTTATGATCAAACCTACCAATAACAAATCTAGCAGCCCGCTCTGAATTGCTTCTATGTCCTCCCTCAATCCGACCTGACAGGGATTCTAAACGCTCGAGCAGTACTCGAGAGTAGGTCGTATTAGTGTTTTATAAGTGGTCTCCTTTACAGATGAACCACATCTTCCCAAAATTCTACCAATGAACCAAAGACGACTATCCGCCTTCCCCACAACTGCCATTACATGCTTGTCCCACTTCATATCGCTCTGCAACGTTACGACCAAATATTTAATCTACGTGACTGTGTCAAGCGCTACACTACTAATGGAGTATTCAGACATTACGGGATTCTTTTTCCTATTCATCTGCATTAATTTACATTTATCTATATTTAGAGTTAGCTGCCATTCTTTACTCCAATCACAAATCCTGTCCAAGTCATCTTGTATCCTCCTACAGTCACTCGACGACGACACCTTCCCGTACACCACAGCATCATCAGCAAACAGCCGCACATTGCTATCCACCCTATCCAAAAGATCATTTATGTCGGTAGAAAACAACAGCGGACCTACCACACTTCCCTGAGGCACTCCAGATGATACCCTCACCTCCGATGAACACTCACCATAGAGGACAACGTACTGGGTTCTATTACTTACTTTACGGTCTTCTTTTATTAGTTTTAGAATACGTTACCTTTCACTGTTATCCTGTCTAAGTGTTAAGAAGTGTTGAGCATTTTCTTACTGATAAAATTGGATTAAATAATGAAAGTGATTTTGAAGCAGAGCTATTTCGTCTTTTGTGACTTCAGTGATATCCCGAAATTCTGGAAAATTATTACTATTATTTTAATTTTATGCAGAGAATTTAGATGGAGGCATCGATCTTCACGGCGACGCTGCTCAACAATAGGGAGAGGTACGTGAACGTGTTCATCTTTTTCCTTTCGTGGCCGCTACCGTCAATTTCAATATATTTGCCGCGACATTCAGAACCTGCAGTGTATCTTCTCATTTAATTTCGAAGTCCACGCATTTACGTTCTAATATGAATAAATGCATTTAACTGCAACTGTCGGCCGTTGTGGCCGAGCGGTTCTAGGCGCTTCAGTCTGGAACCGCGCGACCGCTACGGCGCACGTTCGAATCCTGCCCCGGGCACGGACGTGTGTGATGTCCTTTGGTTAGTTAGGTTTAAAAAGTTCTAAGCTCTAGGCGACTGATGACCACAGTAGTTAAGTCCGATGGTGCTCAGGGAATGGCGGACGTTTGCCACGCCACACACGCCCCTTCGCTAGGTGGCTTGAGCAGCGATCCCCCAGATAAGGGACGGCCTTCCTCGTACTACTTCTGTCCGCTTTCAAACCGCCGCCTCCACATCTTACTCGATACAACCAGTATTAAGGGACCTTCGACATCTTGGCCGAATACTGAGCTTCTTTTCCGAAATCTAAATATTTGTACCTTTTGGGAAACGAAAGCAATACCGACGATTATATCAGTATAGGGAAGCAGTGGTTGGGAAGGGAGTAAGACAGGGTTGTAGCCTCTCCCCGATGTTGTTCAATCTGTATATTGAGCAAGCAGTAAAGGAAACAAAAGAAAAATTCGGAGTAGGTATTAAAGTCCATGGAGAAGAAATAAAAACTGTGAGGTTCGCCGATGACATTGTAATTCTGTCAGAGACAGCAAAGGACCTGGAAGAGCAGTTGAATGGAATGGACAGTGTCTTGAAAGGAGGATATAAGATGAACATCAACAAAAGCAAAACAAGGATAATGGAATGTAGTCTAAGTCGGGTGATGCTGAGGGAATTAGATTAAGAAATGACACACTTAAAGTAGTAAATGAGTTTCGCTATTTGGGGAGCAAAATAACTGATGATGGTCGAAGTAGAGAGGATATAAAATGTAGGCTGGCAATGGCAAGGAAAGCGTTTCTGAAGAAGAGAAATTTGTTAACATCCAGTATTGATTTAAGTGTCAGGAAGTCATTTCTGAAAGTATTCGTATGGAGTGTAGCCATGTATGGAAGTGAAACATGGACGATAAGTAGTTTGGACAAGAAGAGAATAGCTTTCGAAATGTGGTGCTACAGAAGAATGCTGGAGATTAGATGGGTAGATCACATAACTAATGAGGAAGTATTGAATACGATTGGGGAGAAGAGAAGTTTGTGGCACAACTTGACCAGAAGAAGGGATCGGTTGGTAGGACGTGTTCTGAGGCATCAAGGGATCACCAATTTAGTATTGGAGGGCAGCGTGGAGGGTAAAAATCGTAGGGGGAGACCAAGAGATGAATACGCTAATCAGATTCAGAAGGATGTAGGTTGCAGTAGGTACTGGGAGATGAAAAAGCTTGCACGGGATAGAGTAGCATGGAGAGCTGCATCATACCAGTCTCAGGACTGAAGACCACAACAACAACATAATTAGTTCTGCCAAGTATAAATATATACACCTCTGTCTGTACGGTAGCTTCCTTCCACGCTTACTGACTGCGATAGAAACAGTCCATCGCCATGGGAACAACAAGAAAGGAACGATGTAAAGAGAATGCGAATGTTGGCTAACCATTTCTTTTTGATCGCTGCATTTGTGTCTACTTTAATTGCTACAACTGCATGCCGAAAAGACAATAAGGAAATAAGAAATGGGAATGTGAATGTTTGAAAAGAATAATGAATACTCCATATTAATTTACTCTAAAATCTGATATCCCTTGCGGCGAAACATTAGTTAATAAAGTGTAGCGGGACAATGTTCAAAACATGACTGAAAGTACGTTCATAAACAGAGATAAGAACATCTATGATTGACATGTCATCTAAAGTCAACGTACAATTTTAAAATGTTAGAAATAAGGAAATGAAGTAATACAGAATGCTGTGCTTGTACCGTACGTTGTTGTTGTACATTGTTTAGCTCTGGTATTTACAGGATCACAGAGAAAGCGTCCTAGATTTTGGAGGGAAAATCTGTAATTGTAATGATCTCCACTACAACAGAAACAAGAAGCAAAACTTAAGAAAAAATAATGTAACGTGTGTTCCGGCTCACAAGCGGCATTGAAGCAGATAGTTCCTGTGACTTAGCATGGGCAGAGGTTCTATTCGACAACCGGAATAAATTAATAACTGGCTCCTTTTACCGACCTCCGGTCTCAGATGAAACAGTTGCTGAACATTTCAAAGAAAACTCGAGTGTCATCGCAAATAGGTACCCTACTCATACAATTATAGTTGGCAGTGACTTTAATCTAGCTACCGTATGTCGACAAAAAAAAACATTTTCAGACCGTATTGTAGATAGAAAACAACTTCCATAATTGTTCTAAATGCTTTTTATAAAATTATTTTGAACAATTAGTTGACGAGGCCATTCAGATTGTAAATGGTTACGAAAACGCGCTTGACCTCTTAGCCACAAATAAACCTGAGCATCACGACGGATACAGGGATTAGTGAACACACAGTCGTAGCGAGGCTCAATTTCGTAACAAAGAAATTCACCAAACCTAAATGCGAAATATATATATTTATAAAAGCAGCTAAAACTTCGGTTGACGTCTTTCTAAGAGACAGTCTCCAATCCTTCCAAACTGTGTAAGTGAAGACCATATGTGGCTTAAGTTCAAAGAAATAGTATCAACAGCACTCGAGAGATTCATGCCAAATAAATTAATATCAGGCGGAACTGATCCCACATGGTACACAAAACACGACAGAAAGCTGCTGCAGGAGCACCGAAAAAGGCACGTATAATTCAGACGAGCGCAAAATCTCCAAGATTGGCGAACTTTTAGTGTGGCTCGAAATTTGGTGCGGATTTCAATGCGAGATGCATTTGTTTCCACATCGAAAGTCTCTCTAGAAATGTGACGAAAAATCTATAGAGATTCTGGTCGTATGTTAAGAAAACCAGCGAAAAGGCTGCGGGTCGGGCAGCGAGTGTGGATGAGGGGGAGGGGGATGGGGGGGAGACAAGGGACCCAACCCTTCGGAGCAGGTAAAATCGTGGCAAATGTCCGGCGTGGCAAATGTCCGCACACCGCTCAGAGTCATTTGAACTGCAATTCTTTTTATCCAGGCCAAGCGGGATGATTGCACTCAAAATGTACGGGTCTCTATCCCGTTCGTATGTTGCATACATTTGAGTGTGTACAAGCGTAACTAAATTTAAGACTCATTTCCTAGACAGTATTAACGCTTTTTTTTTTTTTTTTTACCACTCATCCGCGAATGTACGTGCCCTCTTCTTTGATGTAGTCAGCCGTCTGTATTCTTTAATAAACATTATTTCTAATATTCGGTGGCTTAGTTCTCACAACTGATCTTTGCCTGTGTCGCAACAGCGCTTCACGCGAAATATGTATTACGCGACATCCACAATAACTTTATTTAAAAATTACGACGACCGACTGAATAAAGATTTTTCCAACAACAACAATAGCAAAACATTATAATATAAGAGGACGCGTTACACACTGTCGCTGTGTGCGGCAAGGGTGACCATACGTCCCGATTAATCAGGATTCTCCCGTTTTTTGAGGCTCAAAAATTTGTCCCGATTTTCAAGGATTACTTTCAGACATTTACAAAGTGGTTAAAATATTTTCTGAGTGTCGATTTTATAAACTACCAATTGAAACCGACATTCCGTACGTTGGTACCCCCTGATAATGTACAGCTTAAGCACTATAATTGCTGCGTAGTCTTATATTCTTTGCTTTTGCTTGCCATTGTTGTCAGCACTCAGTTTCGTGAAGTGCTAGCACGTCGTGGCGATGCCGAAACGAAAATCAAAGTTTTCCGAAGAGCTTCAGAGGAAATTTCCTTGCTTCACTGCTACACACAATGACTGTTCAGCAAAATGTAACGTATGTAACTCTGCTCTCACGGTGGCGCTGCAGACAGCAAGCATCATATGGAATCAGAGAAACACAGGAAGGATCTTCGATCGGCAGGTTCTCCGCAAAAAATGGCGAGATATTTTGTAACTTCAAATACACAAGGACAGAAAAACGTAGCTGCAGCAGAAGGAACCCTCTCATTCCATGTTGTTAAACACCACCAAAGCTATCGTTCTAATGACTGCAGTGTTCAACTAAACAAACAAAAAAATTTCCTTGATTCTCAGATTACAGAAAATGTTTCGTGTAGAAAAACAAAGTGTGCAGCAATTATCAACAATGTTATACCTCCGCATTCCCAGAAACAGGTAATAGCTTCTGTGGACAGTGCAAAATACTTTTCAATATCTACTCATGCTAGCAACCATGGGCATCAGAAAATCTTTCCTGTGATAGTTCAATATTTTTCTGTATGTGAGGGTGGACTGCAGGCGAAATTGCTTGATGTTGATGAATTGCAGAACGAAAAGTCCGAAACAATTTGCAATCATCTTTCTCATGTTATACAGTCATTCAGTATCATCTCAAAGTGTGTTGCATTTGGTGCAGACAATACTAACTGTAATTTGGGGGAGGGGGGGGGGTGTTAATGAAGAAAGAGGGTAATAATGTTTTCACACATCTGAAAGAAAAATTAAAAAAAAACTAACATTGTTGGTATAGGTTGTCCAGCACATGTTGCTCATAACACACCTCAAACTGCTTGTGATGTTCTACCTGTTGACATTGACTGCATTGTCATGAAGTTGTACAACCATTTTCATATTTTTTCTATTCGTGTTACAGAACTCACTGAATTCTGTGAATGTGTTGGTGTCACCTACAAAAATTTACTTTCCTTTTACAAAACAAGGTGGCTTTCATTGTTGCCAGTCATAGAAAGGATCTTGAAAATGTATGAACCTTTGAAATCTCACTTTTTGTCACAGTCTAAGTCAAAGTGCCCTGCAATCTTAAAGTTTTTTCAGTGATCCTATAAATGAATGTTATTTACTTTTTGTACATTCACTAATGAGTGTTTTCCAACAATCCATTCTGAGCACTGAGAAACAGAATAATCCCGTGTGTGAAGTATTAGCAGTCTTAAATAAAGCTTTGACAAGTCTACATTCAAGGAAACATGAACATTTTGTACCGCTAAGTTTACAAAAATTTCTGAATGATTGTGATGACCAATCTGTTAAGAAATTTGACATAGCAGTATCAACATTTTATGATGCTTCAGTGGACTATTTATCCTCATGGTTACAGGGAATAGCTGAGTTTCCTGTATTCTCATGGATGATGCTCACAGAACCATCAGAATGGTCAGTGGTTGAAAATACTTTAATGTGGCTAAATGAAAAGGGCATTCTAGTAAATGACAGCCTCTTATTTGATGAAATAGTTCATATTCAGTCTTGTAAAACAACAAGTGGAAACAGACAGTGAACAATGGAATCGGTTGATGGCACATGAAAAATGTTGCAGGTTTTTCAGATCTTGCCAGTGCAATGAACAGTTCAGGGAATCGCTTAATATAGCGCAGTACTTCTTTCACTCCCTGCCCACAATGCAAATATTGGAAGAGTTTTCAGCTTACTACCGTCACAGTGGACAGGTGAGAGAAATAGATTAACGGTGAGGAGCGTTAAGTGTATTTTACTGACCTGTTTAAACTTCAGTAAATACAGTTGCACTGACTTCTATTCATACCTATTAGGCAAACCTGAGTTGCTGAATGAAATTTCATCTTCGAAGAAATATGATTGCAGTGTGGAATCCACAAAGCCATAAATTCCTTGTGTTCACTAAGAACTTTTTTTTGCAGTGATTGTTACTGTATGTCTTTCTACATTCTGTGTTATAAATGTTACACTTCTGAATAAGTAAATTTCGGAAAACTTGAAATGTACTTGTTTCCAGTCTTTCCATTCTTTGTTTAGTTTTGTACACACACACACACACACACACACACACACACACACACACACACACACACACACACACACACACCAGTGACGGCTATATTTGCAGAGGAAGAAGAAACGTTAGCATTAAAAGTGATATTTAACGAGAAATAAAAATTGTCCAACTTTTTGGCCAAGGAAATGTATGAAAGTCCCACTGTCGTTCGAAGAAAAAATGGTCACCCTATGTGTGGCCATCATCAAAATAAATGGTCGTCTGTCATCCCACGCATTCCTAACCTATCGCGAAGTATAATAAATGTGTACAAAAAGCACAAGGTAAATATATGATTCTCTGTATGTAATAACTAAGAAACTACAACAAAATATAACATGCTATAAAAAAGCGATCTTACCCACATTCTTTTTCACACTTTGGAATTTAATGATGTAATATCCCTTCCCCACGTTAATTGAAATAGTGTACTAATTCTCCCTTGGATGAATGTGTACTGTGCCGGCCGGTGTGGCCGAGCGGTTCAAGGCGCTACAGTCTGGAACCGCGCTGCTGCTACGGTCGCAGGTTCGAATCCTGCCTCGGGCGTGGATGTGTGTGATGTCCTTAGCTCAGTTAGGTTTAATTAGTCCTAAGTTCCTGCCGACTGATGACCTCAGAAATTAAGTCGCATGGTGCTCAGAGCCATTTGAACCATTAAGCCAATCGAACAAAGTCAAAAGAAGGTGAACTTGAACCTAATGAATACGCAAATGTTAGTGAAAAGAATTTGGTAGTCTTAAAACGCGAACCACCGCCCCAACGAAGACTCTTTACTAGACAGACACGCTACTCATTACGCTAAACCAACAATAGCCTCCTCGTATTGTGTTATCCTTTGCTAAAAAGGTTAATCGTAGATAATTATGTTACTAATTGAAATCTAATAACAAATTTTACCAAGAACAATGCGTTTTGGGTGGATCTTCAATGTGTCGCTGCCTTCAAATAGCCTACTGTCATAATACGCAAGTTACAATAATACTTTTGCCAGGAATACGATGTTTCTCATTATTTTATTGGAACGAATCACACAGTTAACAACGGGTTTTCCAGTGAACCTCAATTTGCTGGTGCTCCGAACGGCATATATACAAACAGGCTTGAAATGAATGCCAATATGGCGCCTCACAACTCTGTACTGAAGGGAGACGGCGTGCTTGTGACGTAGGCGGTGTTGTGCCACCTCATTGGTCAACGCTCAGACGCACGCTCAGAATATCTGACCTGCCAGATACTGCTCTGCACGTTCGGAAAGACTCCCGAGCGTGCTATTCCATGCCGTGACGTCAGAAAGTCGGCACGCTCAACGTTCGGATGCACGGTCCGTGTGCCGACGGCTTTAGGTCTGCGTGACTAAGGTTCCTCGTGAACAGTTATGGTTTACAGCCTTTATTTTCGGAAACCAGTGAGGGTCAAAGCAACACAGAGCGGTCAGCAAGGTCAGGAGGTAACCAGCAGACGGGCCTAGGCCAGCGCCAGAAGAGACGCACGGGGTCAGTGCGTGAGTCAGCGGCATTTCCCGACGGTGCGTGACCGCTACGCACTGGCGCTGCGTGCCGAGGTCGGCACGCACCCGACCACGCAGTCACGACCGCTTTCCCGCACGCACGCAATACACCAATAGGTTTCACTCCGGCGTGATAGATAAACGAAACCGCGACACGTTTCGCGAGAAGGGATTTTCTCGTTCAGGACTGACAGCGGCATCTGCCTAGCTGGACAGTATCTAATCTCTGTGCCGCCGGTATCAGGACCGAAACAAGGCACGGCCAAACATTCCACGGCGCTGTCTCGGAATCTGGCGGAGAACCCGAAGAGGTTCTGGTCATACATAAAGCACACCAGTGGCAAGAGGCAAACAATAGCCTCACTGCGCGACAACAACGGTGAGGTCACTTACGACAGTGCCACTATAGCAGAGTTATTGAACACGGTTTTAGCCGGCCGCAGTGGCCGAGCGGTTCTAAGCGCTTCAGTCCGGAACCGCGCGACCGCTACGGTCGCAGATTCGAATCCTGCCTCGGGCATGGATGTGTGTGATGTCCTTAGGTTAGTTAGGTTTAAGTAGTTCTAAGTCTAGGGGACTGATGACGACAGATGTCAAGTCCCATAGTGCTCAGAGCCATTTGAACCTCTTTCTTTTTTTGAACACTGTTTTCCGAAACCACTCCACCAAATACAACGAAGTAAATACTCCGGAATTCCAATCAAGAACAACTGCCAAGACGAGAAACGTAGAAGTAAATATACTCGGTGTAGCAAAGCAGCTTAAATCACTTAATAAAGGCAAGGCCTCCGGTCCAGATTGTATACCAGTCAAGTTCCTCTCAGAGTATGCTGATAAAATAGCTCCATATTTAGCAATCATATACGACCACTCGCTCGCACACTGATCCGTACCTAAAGACTGGAAAATTGCTCAAGTCATACCAATACCAAAAAAAGGGAAATGGGAGTAATCCGTTGAATTACTGGCCCATATCACTAACTTCCGTTTGCAGTGGGGTTTTGGAACATATACTGTATTCGAACCTTATGAAGTGCCTCGAAGAAAACAATTCATTGACACAATCAGCACGGAGTCAGAAAAAACGTTCTTGTGAAACACAGCTAGCTCTTTATACTCATGAGATAATAAGTGCTATCGACAGGGCATGTCAAATTGATTCCATATTTTTAGATTTCCAGGAGGCTTTCGACACCGTTCCTTACAAGCGTCTTCTAACCAAACTGCGTGCGTATGGAATATCGGCTAAGTTGTGCGACTGGATTCGTGATTTCCTGTCAGAAAGGTCACAGTTCGTAGTAATAGACGGAAAGTCATCGAGTAAAACAGAAGTAAGATCCTGATCAATATTAACGACATAGGAGACAATCTGAGGAGCCGTCATACATTGTATGCAGATGATGCTCCCATTTACCGTCTTAAAAGTCATCAGATGACCAAAACCAATTGCAAAATGATTTATATAAGGTATCTGTATGATGCGAAAAGTGGCAATTGACCCTGAATATAGAAAAGTGCGAAGTTGTTCACATGAGTAGTAAAAGAAATCAGCTAAATTTCTATTACGCGATCTGAAAGCAGTAAATTCAACTGAATACTTAGGGATTACAATTAGAAATAATCTAAACTGGAACGATCACATAGATAATATTGTGGGTAGAGCAAACCAAAGACTGCGATTCATTGGCAGAACGCTTAGAAGGTGCAAGAGGTCCACTAAAGAGACTAATTACACCACGCTTGTCCGCCCTATTCTGGAGTATTGCTGTGCGGGGTGGGATCCGTATCAGGTGGGACTGACGGATGACACCAGTTTTCTCGTCCGATTGCGAAAACATTATTGTGGCACCCACCTACATAGGGAGAAATGATCATCACGATAAAATAGGAGAAATCAGGGCTCGCACAGAAAAATTTAACTGCTCGTTTGCGGTGCGGGATTAGTTGAGCAGTCAGAGGCGCTGCAGTCATGGACTGTGCGGCTGGTCCCGGCGGAGGTTCGAAGCCTCCCTCGTGTGTGTGTGTGTGTGTGTGTGTGTGTGTGTGTGTGTGTGTGTGTTTTTGTCCTTAGGATAATTTAGGTTAAGTAGTGTGTAAGATTAGGGACTGATAACCTTAGCAGTTAAGTCCCATAAGATTTTCACACACATTTGAACATTTTGAAGTGCTCGTTTTTCCCGCGCGCCGTTCGGGAGTAGAACGGTAGAGAGACAGCTTGTAGGTTGTTCACTGAACCTTCTGCCAGGCACTTCGTTGTGAATAGCAGAGTAATCGCGTAGATGTAGGTAGCGCGCTGCGGCGACGCATGTCTTCTCTGAAGGCATCAATGATTTCGATTTCTAGCCATACACTGCCCCCCCTCCCCCCTGCCCAAATGCCACACCAGCAGCTACAGTAAAAAACAATAGATTAATCTAGTTTGACTGTTCATTTTTAAGTAACATTTCTCTATGTATGTATGTATGTATGTATAAACGCCTGAAGATGAACAAAACATGTTCGAAACGCGTTGCATTATATAAGATTAAGCATAAAATAAAAGTGACTGGTAGCAGAAATTTGAAATAAATAATTATCCCACACAGTCACGGTTCACAAACATAGCCATTATGGCTGAAAATAATCATGATACTCTTGTTGACCCTCTGATTTAAGCCAATCACAACTGACAGCTGACGTCATTGTGTGTTAATCATCACAAATTTTAAGATTATCACGGAACATCTGACCACTCCGCTCTTCCCAGTCAAGGTGTGTTGTGGTCTTCAGTCCAGAGACTGGTCTGATGCAGCTCTCCATGCTACTCTATCCTGTGCAAGCCTCTTAATTTCCGAGTACCCACTGCAACCTACATCCTTCTGAGTCTGCTTAGGGTATTCATTTCTTGATCTCCCTCTACTATTTTTACCTCTCCCCCTTCCCTCAACTTCTAAATTGATGACCCTTTATGCCTCAAAATGTGTCCTACCGACTGATCCTTTTTTGTGGTCACCTTGTACCACAAATTTCTCTTCTCCCCAATTCTGTTCAGTACCTCCTCATTAGTTAGGTGATCTGCGCATCTAATCTTCAGAATTCTTCTGTGCTATGTCGCGATGTTGCTGTTTGTTGTGGTCTTCAGTCCTGAGACTGGTTTGACGCAGCTCTCCATGCTACTCTATCCTGTGCAAGCTTCTTCATCTCCGGAGTTTTCGATGTAATATCGAATCGTTGGCGCGCAGAAAATGGCCATCCTTATTTCAAAAATCTTTCCACTTTTGCGACAGCAATGTGTTATTTACTTGCAAGGAACCTGTATGAAATTGAGGAAGTAATGTAAATGACAGTCCAATATCGTTAACACCGGTTCGCTGCATAATCCTTGAACATATTCTCACTTTGAATACAATAAATTTCCGCAAATGAGCATGTCGAGATACTGAGAATTATTTCAGCTAACCATACCCCTCACCGAGCGTCGTCGAAGATTGATTCTATTTTTAATTGATCTGCTTTGCAACCCATGAGTAGCGAGTTCATCCGGAGCATGTTTAGTACTCCGGAGCGCGCGTTTACATTATTGGACAGAGACGTTTATACCTGTGAGTCACGGCCGCCGGGTGGAGCTGTTAAGAGGACTCGCCCTACGTGATGGCGCGTGCTCTTGAGGATGTGCTGCTGTTGCCGAAACGCGCACCCGGTGATTAGCGGCCTGTTCCCAGGGCCACGGCGCGGCGCCCGGTAAACACGGCACACGGCTCGCTTCATTACGACGCCCTCCGCTTCCCGGAGACGCGTCTCATGACGTCGTGCCATTCACTGTAGGGGGCGTGTTTAAAAAAAAAATACCGCCTGTCTTGCTGTTTGTCCTTGTGAGACGAAATCTGACTCCGTGCTTTATAGCGATGCCAAGTTTCGGTACACCTGTATCGGCTTTACGACGTATTGCCTGATTGAGATCGATACTGACTGTATAGTAAGGGAAATTACCGGTGTTTTCGATATAATATCGAATCTTCGGTGCGCAGAAATTGGCGATTCGTATTTTAGAAATCTTTCAACTTTTGCGACAGCAATGTGTCACTTACTTGCAAGAAACGCGTGTAAAATTGAGGAAGTAATGTAAATCACAGACCAATATGGTTGTCATCGGACCGCTGCATAATCCTTGAACATACTCTCACTCTGAATACAATAAATTTCCGTGGCAGGGATAGGTTTGTGTCTGCAAATGAGCACCGCTCGTTCGAAACTCGGCTTCCACTTTTCTCACACAATATGTTCCGATCTACGGTTGACCGGTAACAAGCAGATACCATAGCATCTGACACAGTGCCCCATTGCAGGCTGCAAACGAAAGTAGGAGCATACGGAATGGGTTCCCAGGTATGCGACTTCAGTAAAATAAATGGAAATGTCGTGTGGCTAGGGCGTTCCCAGGTATGCGAGTTCAGTAACTGTGGCCTGTACGTTGTCCTCGACGGCGAGAGCTCGTCAGAGGCAAGGGTGTAGTCAGGAGTACCCCCCAGGGGAGTGTGGTAGGACCGCTGTTGTTAGTATTGGTTAAAGCATCTTCAGGTTACCTTAATTTGGTATGTCTCAGTGTAGCCAAAGGGCATCGTCTAATGTACAGGGTGTTACAAAAACGTACGGCCAAACTTTCAGGAAACATTCCTCACACACAAAGAAAGAAAATATGTTATGTGGTCACGTGTCCGGAAACGCTTAATTTCCATGTTAGAGCTCATTTTAGTTTCGTCAGTATATACTGTACTTCCTCGATTCACCGCCAGTTGGCCCAATTGAACACTGTGGGCTGACGAGAATCCGAACGCAATTGTGCAATCACGTCATCAACACAGATTTTCTGTGAACGTTTGGGCAGGCATTGTTGGTGATGTCTCGACTGGGCCCCACGTTCTTCCACCTACGCTCAATGGAGCCCGTTATCATGATTTCATACGGGATACTCTGCCTGTGCTGCTAGAACATGTGCCTTTACAAGTACGACACAACATGTGGTTCATGCACGATGGAGCTCCTGCACATTTCAGTCGAAGTGTTCGTACGCTCAACAACAGATTCGGTGACCGACGGATTGGTAGAGGCGGACCAATTCCGTGGCCTCCACGCTCTCCTGACCTCAAACCTCTCGACTTTCATTTATGGGGGCATTTGAAAGCTCTCGTCTACGCAAATCCGGTACCAAATGTAGAGACTCTTCGTGCTCGTATTGTGGACGGCTGTGACACAATACGCCATTCTCCAGGGCTGCGTCAGCGCATCAGGGATTCCGTGCGACGGAGGGTGGATGCACGTATCCTCGCTAACGGAGGACATTTTGAACATTTCCTGTAACAAAGTGTTTGAAGTCATGCCGGTACGTTCTGTTGCTGTGTGTTTCCATTCCATGATTGATGTGATTTGAAGAGAAGTAATAAAATGAGCTCTAACATGGAAAGTAAGCGTTTCCGGACACATGTCCACATAACATATTTTCTTTCTTTGTGTGTGAGGAATGTTTCCTGAAAGTTTGGCCGTACCTTTTTGTAACACCCTGTATAAGGCCAAAACTTTTCAGGAACGTTTCACTGAGTTTAACGAAGGCGAAAATTACTTCTCTCTACAAATACTTCTGACTTTTTCATTTATTTACATCCTTATTTACGTGTAGTGGAGGTTTTTCCCATGTAAAACGTAAATGCCTTTATGCTTTCAGATATTTCGTCTATCTTACAAGACAACACTACTATAAAAAATTATCAGCACCTCGTGTAACTCTTTAATGCGTCACGAAAAAAAATCAGACGCACAAGAAAAACTAAGGAGACAAGAAATCAGCAAATAAATTTCTATACTACGGGTGACCTCGGCCGGAACACGTTAACTTCTAGCATACGCCGCCGCCAAAATCCCTTGTTTCTACGCATGAGCAGTGTTCACACACACACACACACACACACACACACACACACACACACACAAGCTCGCTCGCTATGTAATTGGCTGCCGATTTACACGCAAAAGGAGCACGCACTTTTAGTCGATTTTGAACAGTAAGATAGGAAAATACCGGGACGAGGGTCAGATGGAACATGGGGATATGACGCCACAACACATGCTGGAGAGAGAGAGAGAGAGACGTGTAGCTGGGGACCGCAGTGCCTGGAGTAGCCCGGAGCAGTAGGCGTCTAATGACCGATTATGACGGCCAGTTGGGATTAACAAAATCCGCCAGGTTCGCGATGAAACCCCCAGACTACTGGCTTGGAGAGAGAGAGAGAGAGAGAGAGAGAGAGAGAGAGAGAGAGAGAGAGAGAGTTGACTCTGCCTTATACGCTTGCAGCCAACCCATCTTTCCTCCTGGCGCTAATGACAGTCGCGTGTAATCTCTGCCCTGCTCTGTCCCGCCGCTAAACACACCTCTCTGCATCTTCTCTGCCACGTCCAGACGATTCACTGCTTTCACCTCGGAAACTGAACGGTAGTTTTCGTCGGCAATCTCGATAGGTGCGTCTGATCACACATGCAGTTAGTTCCGTGGCCCCATTCTAAGACTTCCTAAAGTAATCTCTTCATCGGGAAGGCGTGCCCGTCCCCGGAACGAATCCGCCCGGCGGATTAGTGTCGAGTTCCGGTGAATCGGTCAGTCTGTGGATGGTTTTTAGGTAGTTTTCTATCTGCCTCGGCGAATGCGGGCTGGTTCCCATTATTCCGCCTCAGTTACACTACGTCGGCGCAAACACTTTCTCCACGTACGCGTACACCATAATTACTCTACCGCGTAAACATTGGGGTTACACTCGTCTACTGTGAGACGTTCCCGGCGGGGTCCACTGGGTGCCGAACCGCACAATAACCCTGGGTTCGGCGTGGGGCGCCGGTGGGGTGGGTGGACTGCTGTGGGCTGTTGTGGGGTTGTGAACCACTGAGGGCTACGGCGGGGACGAAGCCCCTCCGTCGTCGTCAATACACTACAATACAATCTCCTCATCAGCTGTTTATAAACGCCTTTGACACACTGTACTCACTGGTCCCGGTTTCGCTGCTACATACCGTATCACTTCGTCAAACCTGCAATGATACTATATATAAATAATTACTATTAAAAACAGTCTTGATCACAATTTATTTTATAAGGTGACCGGTTTCGACCACTGCTGTGGTCATCTTCAAACCATTGAGTGGAAACCCCTTTCTGTTGGGTTTCCACTCAATGGTTTGAAGATGACCACAGCAGTGGTCGAAACCGGTCACCTTATAAAATAAATTGTGATCAAGACTGTTTTTAATAGTAATTATTTACAATTTTATTGATCACTGCTGTTCCCATAATGCATTCAAAAGTGATACTATATATGACGGTAGTATCTGTTCCCGAAAGAATAGTTACCGTGAATGACCATGCAGCTTTGCTAGAAATGAAATGATAATTAAATGGACGCCCTAGCTGCAAACAGGCGTTGATGTACTTCATTGGGGACGTATTGAAAATGTGTGCCCCGACCGGGACTCGAACCCGGGATCTCCTGCTTACATGGTAGACGCTCTATCTATCTGAGCCACCGCGGGCGCAGAGGATAGTGCGCCTGCAGGGACTTATCCCTTGCTCGCTCCCCGTGAGATCCACATTCCCAACATGTCCACACCACTACATTCGTAGTGCGCCAAATAGATGTTTGCCCATCATACTCATGACTCGTGTATGTAAGCAGGAGATCCCGGGTTCGAGTCCCGGTCGGGGCACACATTTTCAACGTGTCCCTAATGAAGTACATCAACGCCTGTTTGCAGCTAGGGCGTCCATTTAATTATCATTGCAATAATACTGTTAACTACCCTCCGCCATGCACTCTGCTGCGCGAACCACTTAAACTTGTTTCCCGTCTGCTCCGTGAAAAATACCAAAGCGCGGTTTCACCAATTGTGTTTGAAGTGAACTGTATCATCAGTTAAATTTCTTACGTCACTGGGCAGTCGGTGATACATGCGTAGATGGTAGTGTTTATTCACTTTTCCTAGTATTACAAATGGTTCAAATGTCTCTAAGCACTATGGGACTTAACATCTGAGGTCATCAGTCCCCTAGACTTAGTATTTAAACTTAACTAACACAAGGACATCACACACATCCATGACCGAGGCAGGATTCGAACCTGCGACCGTAGCAGCAGCGCAGTTCCAGACTGTAGCGCCTAGAACCGCTCGGCCAGAACGGCCGGCGGGGGTGTCGCAAGTCAGTCGGAATGCACAATGGACATGAATGGATGCAGGTTATCAGAGACGATGCTTACGTACATATCACCTGTCACAGTCATATGTAGACGTAGCAGGGGTCCCATATCACTCATACTGCACACATACTCTCTAACAGCTTGCACAGTACCCTGATGACATGCAGGGTCCGTGGATTCATGAGGTTGTCTCCATACCCGTAGACGTCCAACCGCTAGATAAAATTTGAAACCAAACTCGTCCGACCAGTCAACATGTTTCCATTCATCAACAGTCCAATGTCGGTGTTGTGAGGCCCAGGCGAGGTGTATTGCTTTGCTTCGTGCAGCCATCGAGGATACAAGAGTGGGCCTTCGGTTCCGAAAGACAATAGCGGTGTTTCCTTGAATGGGTCGCACGCTGACACTTGTTGATGACCCAGAATTTAGATCTGCAGCTGTTTGCGGAAGGGTTGGACTTCCGTCAGGTTGAAAGATTCTCTTCAGTCGCCGTTGGTGCCGTTCTTGCACTTTGTCGAGTCGCAGCGATGTTGGAGATTTGATGTTTTTCCAGAGGCCTGATATTGAAAGTACACTAGTGAAATAGTGGTACGGGAAAACCCCACTTCATCGCTACCTCGTATATGCTGTCCCCCATCACTCGTGCACCGACTATAACACCACGTTCAAACTCACTTAAATCTTGATAACCTGCCATAGTAGCAGCAGTAACTTATCTAACAACTGTGCCAGACATTTGTCGTCTGATACAGGCGTTGCCGACCGCAGCGCCGAATTCCGCCTGTATTTCAAAACTCATACCTATACCACTTTCTTTGGCGCTTCAGTGTATTTGTATTAATGCCCGAGGACGCCATATTCCTGATTGAGAGTCCAACATCGACATTTATGTCGGATGTCCGACCCGTGTCAAGCATGAACATTTCTGTCTGCCATCCTGCTTTCGCATGTGCTGAAATCTGTACCATTTATCGTTACAACGCACCTCACCACCTGCGTTTCATGTCGTCAGTCAGCGCCTGTTATTATTGCTGTCCAACTATGTCTCTGTTCCTTAGCAAGTGTCAAACAGTATATAATAAATACTGAAAATCAAATCTCTGTTGCCCGTGAAGGCTTCATCTGCATCTACATCGATACTCTGCAAATCACATTCAAGTGCCTGGCAGAGGGTTCATGGAACCACTTCACAATTCTCTATTGTTCCAATCTCGTATATCGCGCGGAAAGAACGAACATCTATATATTTCCGTTCGAGCTCTGATTTCCCTTATTTTATCGTGGTGATCGTTCCGCCCTATGTAGGTCGGTGCCAACAAAATACTATCACATTCGGTGGAGAAAGTTTGTGATTGAAATGTCGTGAGAAGATTCCGTCGCAACGACAAACGCCTTTCTTTTAGCAATTTCCAGCCCAAATCCTGTATCACTTCTGCGACACTCTCTCCCATATTTCGCCATAATACAGAACGTGCTACCCTTCTTTGAACTTTTTCGATGTACTCCGTCAGTCCTATCTGATAAGGATCCCACACCGCGCAGCAGTATTCTAAAAGAGGGCAGACAAGCGTAGTGTAGGCAGTCTCCTTAGTAGGTCTGTTATATTTTCTAAGTGTCCTGCCAATAAAACACAGTCTTTGGTTAGCCATATACACAACATTTTCTGTGTGTACCTTCCAAGAAAAATGATTCAAATGGCTCTGAGCACTATGGGACTGAACTGCTGTGGTTATTAGTCCCCTAGAACTTAGAACTACTTAAACCTAACTAACCTAAGGACATCACACACATCCATGCCCGAGGCAGGATTCGAACCTGCGACCGTAGCAGTCTCGCGGTTGCTGACTGAAGCGAGTAGAACGGCACGGCCACCGCGGCCGGCTAACAGGAACTGAGACGATATTCCATAAGCACGCAATTTCACTACGAGCCGCTTGTGTGGTACAGTGTCAAAACCCTTCTGGAAATCCAGAAATACGGAATCGATCTGAAATCCCTTGTCAATAGCACTCAACACTTCATGCGAATAAAGAGCTAGTTGTGTTTCACAGGAACGATGTTTTCTAAATCTATGTTGACTGTGTGTCAATAGACCGTTTGCTTCGAGGTAATTCATAATGTTCAGACAGCCTGCAATTGTAACTGTTCTCAACGAACCGACTTAGCCGTTTAGTGATATGAAACACAGAATTCGGTAACAATGATCAAAGCCAGCGAATTAAACCACTGTCAGTTCCGGGCACACAGTGGCAGCTTGCAGGGTGGAGAGATATAGACAGTAATAGTTGTGTCTGAAAAGTGTAAACAAGTAGTTCGTAAGCAAGACACACTTACCTCTGCCGTCTAGCTGAGACGCAGAAGGCACTGTCTTGATCCAGTGAGGTTGCGTACTGAGGTTGTAGGAGCATGACACGTGTGTGCCAAGATGCGGCGCTTAGTCACAGCTATGTGTGTGTGTGTGTGGGGGGGGGGGGGGGGGAGACTTGTGGTAATCTTGCAGTACCCGCATTCCTGGACAGCAGATAAGCCTGCTCTCGTCACGTCTTTTTTCCTCCTTTAACGTGTGGGACGACCACTTGAGAGTGACTGACATACTCAGGTATTGCAAGTGATTCCTTGGGATACGTGACCGCGCACGAACGTAACAAAGACTCCTTCCTGTACATTCCACTGATTCGCTGTATTCGTGCCGTGACATACAGGGTTATTCGTAAATACCTGCTGGGCAGTAGATGGCTGTGCAGGCACAACAAAGCAGACAGGAAAACCAGGTACGTTAGAGGATATATTCACATTTCGATTTGTACCTGCTCCTCTTCGACAATTCATGTTATACATTTGTAGAGGTTTTAGGAGATGCTTAGTACATCAAGTTTTACATAGCAACTCTTATCGGGAAACGTCGTCGAACAACTCCACAGAGCGTCAAAATCGCACGCTCAAAATGGTTCAAATGGCTCTAAGCACTATGGGACTTAACATCCGAGGTCATCAGTCCCCTAGAATTAGAACTACTTAAACCTAACTAAGGACATCACACACACCCATGCCCGAGGCAGGATTCGAACCTCCGACCGTAACAGCAGCGCGGTTCCGGACTGAAGCGCCTAGAACCGCTAGGCCACAACGGCCAGCGTAAAGTTATAGGCGTCGGGGCCTGTAAATACACAGAAGCGCCAAGAAAACATATAGGTATGCGTATTCAAATACAGATATATGTAAACAGGCAGAATACGGCGCTGCGGTCGGCAACGCCTGTGTAAGACGACAAGTGTCTGGCGCAGTTGTTAGATTGGTTACCGCTGCTACAATGACAGGTTATCAAGATTTAATTGAGTTTGAACGTAGTGTTACAGTCGGCGCACGAGCGATGGGACACCGCATGTCTGAGGTAGCGATGAAGTTAGCATTTTCCTATACGACCATTTCACGACTGTCTAGGAGTCCGGTAAAACATCAAATCTCCGACCTCGCTGCGGCCGAAAAAGATCCTACAAGAACGGGACCAACAACGACTGAAGGCAATCGTTGAACACGACAAAAGTGCAAGCCTTCAGCAAATTGCTGCAGATTTCAATGCTGGGCCATCAACAAGTGTAAGCGTGCAAACCATTCAACGAAACATCATCGACATGGGGTTTCGGTACCGAAGTAACACTCATGTACGCTTGAAGACTGTACGGCACTAAGCTTTGGGCCTCGCCTGGGCCCGTCAACACCGACATTGGAGTGTTGATGACTGGAAACGTGTTGCCTGGTCGGACGAGTCTCGCTTCAAATTGTATCGAGCAGATGGGCAAGTACAGGTATGGAGACAGCCTCATGAATCCGTGGACCCTGCATGTCAGCAGGGGACTGTTCAAGCTGGTGGAGGCTCTGCAATGGTGTGGAGCGTGTGCAGTTGGAGTGATATGGGACCCTGATACGTCTAGATACCACTCTGACACGTGACACGGGCGTAAGCATCCTGTCCGAACACCTGCATCCATTGTGCGTTCCGACGGACATGGACAATTCCAGCAGGACAATTCGACATCCCACACATCCACAATCGCAACAGAGCTACTCCAGGAACACTTCCGCTGGCCCCAATTCCCCAGACATGAACATTATTGAGCATATGTTGGATGCCTTGCAACGTGCCAACCGCTCGCACTCTTACGGATCCATGGACAGCCCTGCAGGATTCGTGGTGTCAGTTCCCTCCAGAACTACTCCAGACATTAGTCGAGTCCATGCCACATCGTGTTGCGGCACTTCTGAGTGCTCGCGGGGGCCGTACACGATGTTAGGTAGATGTATCAGTTTCTTTGGCTCTTCATTGTATTTGCACATTATGTTGCTTTAATGGCCTACTAAAGGCACACTTAGTTTGAAGTAAATTATTAATCCTGAAGTTGTGACCTTGACTAGTAAATAGTGGAAAGAGAGAGCCTGCATGTGACGTAGGATGGCGTCGTTCCATCTCATTGTCCTACGTTCAAATGGCCGTTCCGAACATCTGTCTTGCTTGATACTGATCAGCACGTTGGGAAAGATTCGCAAACGTCGTTCTTCCATGTTACAATGTCGGAAACTCGGCACGCTCAAAGTTCGAATGCAGTGCGCGTGTGATGACAGATTGACACCGTGACGGAGGATATCGTGCGTTAAGAACGCGAGCTGAGGATTCGATAAAGAAGAGTCACAGGGCGGAAGGCGACAGATAGCTGCGTAGCGCCGAGCTGACAGGCGGCGCAGGACAGCCCGAACTGTAACTGCCCCCCCCCCCCCCCCCCGAGGAGAAAGTAGGCCACCACGGTCAGGGGGTGGGTGGCAGGGTGCAGTTCTGCCGCCCCCGCGAAGCGTCGCCGCCAACAATCGGCCGCGCCTGCTCCGAATCTCCCGTGACGTTTCGGCCCGTGACGCCATCTTCAGCTGTTTCCGCCCGTGATCTCAATTCCGCTGCTGCGCTGTTGCTCTCTGTCTCCGTAGCCCACACGAGGCTGCATTTCTTTTCTATTACGACCAATCTACGTTACTGAATGGCTACACCGGTTGATGATGCATAGTTGCAGTTACAGGCTGCCTATATAACGGTTTTCAGGGACAACAAAAACCAGTATTTCATTTAGTTATCAACCGAATTTAAAAATTTGGAAAGCTATGGTAATCTACTTATTAAGAGGTACAGTCCTCATGTTTAAGACCTAACACAGGAAACCGAGTATTAAAGTCGGAAAATGTGGACCATGTACCGAGGGAGTCTCACATGTCGCTCAAATAAGGCAGACAATAACGCGTTTCTTTGCGTCACCATCGTCCGCTTCAAGTACAGAAATATTTGTTTTGTAAATAAAAACTGCCTTTTGTTGCTGCACCGTCTTTTATTTCTCCCGGACGCTTTCCGGTTTTTTCAGTTTCAGGCATTATCCGTGGCATAGTTCTTCGCGTTTTTGATTGTTATCTGAGTTTCCTCTCATCTGATCACATGCTGGAGGTGCAAAGTGCAACATGAGTACGTTTTTATATTCAGAACTTTTTTCTTTGTACTTTTCATCTTCTTTGACCTTATTCTTGTAATGTACTATCTGTCTTCTGCCAGTAATTGATCGAAAACTGTGATTTCAAGTAGTAACTCACAGTAGTTACGTCTTAAATCACTTTTCAATCGATTATCTACTAATGCAGTTACTTCTTGAAATCACAGTTTCGACCAATTACTGACAGAATACTGTTAGTGCATCACAACAATACGGGCAAACAAAATTTAAAGAGGGAAAAAATGTTCGAAACATAAAATCAGGGAACATAAGACAGGCGTAAGTTTCGTAATACGGCTGTAGTGCGACCTACGGCATATAACCAGATATGAGAAACAAAGATGCCATCCTACAACGCAACTACCGAACTGACTACACGTTAAAGTGAAAAAGGCGAAACGCGTCTGTGAGAAATAAAACACAGTTCAGCAAGAAGAGTCTTCTCTTATCTGGAAAACAAGTAACCCAGACAATATTCATCCAATATTAGAAGATAATGACAGCACTAATCGAGTTTCCAACAGACTATGAACGTAAATTTCGAACATTTTCGAAACGTTTTTCCTCGTCGACGTCCTCCCCGCGAAAGAATAAAAGAAATATTTTATCCACTGCTTGGAGAAATGCATTGAAAACACTGTACCGCCTTAACAATAGGTTTCGATCATTGGTTATGTTCACAGTGCTGGCACAAAAATGGGAAAAAAGTGAAAATTGTTAATATCACCACAGATTACATTTTAATGAGAATTATTAGTCGGAAGTATACAGTGTACTTACGAAAAGTATTCTGACAATTTCACTTGTAAAGGAAACAAAAGAAAAATTTGGAGTAGGTATTAAAATCTAGGGGGGAGAAATAAAAACTATGAGGTTCGCCGATGATATTGTAATTGTGTCGGAGACAGCAAAGGACTTGGAAGAGCAGTTGAATGGAATGGACAGTGTCTTGAAAGGAGGATATAAGATGAACATCAACAAAAGCAAAACAAGGATAATGGAATGTAGTCTAATTACGTCGGGGGATGCTGAGGGAATTAGATTAGGAAATGAGACACTTAAAGTAGTAAAGGAGTTTTGCTATTTGGGGAGCAAAGTAACTGATAATGGTCGAAGTAGATAGGATATAAAATGTAGACTGGCAATGGCAAGGAAAGCGTTTCTGAAGAAGAGAAATTTGTTACCATTGAGTATAGATTTGAATGTCAGGAAATCGTTTCTGAAAGTATTTGTATGGAGTGTAGCCACGTATGGAAATGAAACATGGACGATAAATAGTTTGGACAAGAAGAGAATAGAAGCTTTCGAAATGTGGTGCTACAGAAGAATGTTGAAGATTAGGTGGGTAGATCACATAACTAATGAGGAGGATTTGAATAGAATTGGGGAGGAGTTTGTGGCACAACTTGACTAGAAGAAGGGATCGGTTGGTAGGGCATATTGTGAGGCATCAATGGATTACCAATTTAGTATTGCAGGGTGCGTGGAGGGTAAAACTGGTACAGGGAGACAAAGAGATGAATACACTAAGCAGATTCAGAAGGACGTAGGCTGCAGTAGGTACTGGGAGATGAAGGAGCTTGCAAAGGATAGAGTAGCATGGAGAGCTGCATCAAACCAGTCTCAGGACTGAAGACTACAGCAACAATGTGCTATTTAGCCGTGAGGGATTAGCCAAGCGGTCTAGGGCACTGCAGTCGTCGACTGTGCGGCTGGTCCCGGCGGAGGTTCGAGTTCTCCCTCGCGCATGTGTGTGTGTGTGTGTGTGTGTGTGTGTGTGACCTTAGGATAATTTAGGTTAAGTAGTGTGTAACCTTAGGGACTGATGACCTTAGCAGTTAAGTCCCATAAGATTTCATATACACACACACACACACACACACACACACACACACACACACACACACACACACACGCGCGCGCGCGCGCGCACTGTTTAACTAGAAAATATGTCTAAGCTTTCAAATATGAAAAAATGGTACTTCATGCCGTCATACCGGCTTAAGCAAACACAAAATATTGAAAAATGAAACAGTTTGGCAGCATTAAATCCACAACATCATTGCTCAGGAGCAAGAAGATGAAGGTGTCAGTCTGAAACAGCAGCATGAAATGTATTCAGAGTTGCAGGTGTGAATCACCTCGATCTGTGGAAAGGACTGACGACAGCGAATATTTGTGGCAGACCGGGATTCGAACCCGTGTTTCCCACAGCACGCACGTGGCCGCCTTATACGCTGAGCACAACTCCCGTGTCTCGTCGTCCGTGTGTCGACCTTTACTCCTACACCTCGTTAATGTTATGCTCAGGGCAGACACTTTACTGCTAAGTCACAGGACCGGTATGGGCCGATAAATGTCCTTCGGACATGCACGCACGTCTGAAGGAACACTGCGTGCTACTTCTTCACAACACAGGCACCGCAATTTCGTAATTTCAAGACGTCGTCGAACAGGGGTGCCACGTCTCAGCTGATCCACAGTTCCGCTGCTGCACTGTTTCTCATCTGGTGAACGTTCCTGCCCTCAGTGGTGTAAAGGCACCCACATCCAAGTAGTGGGGTCACGAGTGAAACTGCAAAGCTAATTACTGGATGCCTGGAACCAGCTGCTGCCGATAAATTTTGCTGCGCGCCACGCACTGCTCTTGGTATTACATTATGTGATCAAAAGTATCCGGACACCTGGCTGAAACTGACTTACAAGTTCGTGGCACCCTCCATCGGTAATGCTGGAATTATGGTGTTGGCCCACCCTTAGCCTTCATGACAGCTTGCAGTCTCGCAGGCATACGCTCAGTCAGATGCTGGAAGGTCTCTTGCGGATTGGCAGGCCATTCTTCACGCAGTGCTGCACTGAGGAGAGGTATCGATGTCGGCCGGTGAGGCCTGGCACGAAGTCGGCGTTCCAAAACATCCCAGACGTCTTCTGTAGGACTGAGTTCAGAACTCTGTGCAGGCCAGTCCATTACAGGGATGCTATTGTCGAGTAACCACTCCGTCCCAGACCGTGCATTATGACCAGCTGCTCGATCATCTTGAAAGATGCAATCGCCACCCCCGAACTGCTCTTCAACAGTGGGAAGCACGAAGATGCTTATAACATCAATGTAAGCCTGTGCTGCGATAATGCCGCGCAAAACAACGTGGGGTGCAAGCCCCCTCCTCAAAAAGACGAGCCAGACGGTGTGGCCGAGCGGTTCTAGGCGCTTCAGTCTGGAGCCGCGCGATAGCTACGGTCGCAGGTTCGAATCCTGCCTCGGGCATGGATGTGTGCTTAAGTTAGTTAGGTTTAAGTAGTTCTAACTTCTAGGACACTAATGACCTCAGCAGTTGAGTCCCATGGTGCTCAGAGCCATTTGAACCAAAAAGACGACCACACCACAACACCAGCATCTCCGCAATTTTACTGTTGGCACTACACTCGCTGGCAGATGACGTTCACCGGCCATTCGCCATACCCACACCCTGCCATCGGATCGCCACATTGTGTACCAAATGGCTCTGAGCACTATGGGACTTAACATCTGTGCTCATCAGTCCCATAGAGCTTAGAACTACTTAAACCTAAGGACATCACACACATCCATGCCCGAGGCAGGATTCGAACCTGCGACCGTAGCGGTCACGCGGTTCCAGACTGAAGCGCCTAGAACCGGCCGGCCATTTTGTACCTCCCCCCCCCCCCCCCCCCCCCACACACACACCTGGCGTATTGACCACGAGTAGAAAATTCGAAACATTAAAGCCAATACACAGGGTTATCGACAATCATTCTTCCCCCGCACTGTTGCACTATTCGTGAGTCAAACCGGGTTGGAGGGATCAGATAGTGGTACTGAAAGTACCCTGCGCCACACACCTTTAGGTGGCTTGCGGAGTATGATGTAGATGTAGATATACGGCGAGCGCAATGGCTCTTCGCGCACAACACGCGGTTTAACAGTAACCCAAATTAGGCAGTTGTGTGCATTCAGTGCACCCTGTAGTGTAAAATGTGACTCGTCACTACAGAGAATATTGCCCGGCCACATGTCATCAACTTCGAACCGTGCCAGAAACGGAAAAGGAAATTTAGAACATTGGTGCAAATCGTGAGGTTCGAGTTGCTGCAGCGCCTGGATTTTGGGCAGCTACCAGTGTAGAATAGGCTGCAAAACTTTCCGTACTGTTGACCACGGGGTGGACAATTCTGGAGACACTGCACGACCACAACCACTATACAGGGCACAAGCTGCACGGTCAGTTACTGCAACACCGGTACGTCGTCAGTAACTTCCACCGGGATATGACACCTTCCACTTACAGGGCCGCACAAAGCTCACCCGTGTTTTAAAACTTCAATGCCATCTTTTTTAAACCGTTTAATGACAGCAGGACTCGACTCAAAGCTTTCGGTCTCCGATACTCTCTCACTGCACAACTATGATTGATGCCGTTCAGACAAAATAGTTTCACTAACAGCGTGCGGCCTCGTTCTTGACAGCAATTCTGTTCTCTCACGGTATGGCTTGTCAAATGGCAGCTTGCATGTCATACCGTCACTGTGTACAGCGCCAGATTTGCACCTGGTGGCCAAAATCGGAACTAATATTTTTTCCAGTGTAAATGGCCCCATATTAATACGTAACGTTAGCGACAGCCCCGGACGGTGCACAAGTGCCGCGCAATCACCCCCCCCCCCCACCCCCCTCCACACCAATCCATATCCTACGCTCCGCCCATGGTCTGCCGCATGTTCCAACGTCAAAGTTGTTCGTATCACAGATATGCCAGTCATAACAAGAGAGAAAATCAGTAGTTAGTACGAAATACAGTTTTTCAGGTACCATTGTGAAAAGAATTAGAAATATGTTCATTGAATATGCGAGTTGAAAAATCATCAATACGAAAGAAAAATAAGAATGGTATCCACACCGTCTTTTTTATTTCATGAGCTTTCATCTGCACTATATCAAAAAATCTGATATTTGTTAACTGCAGTGAGCGCAAATTTCCGTCACCTCGCATAGTGTAAGAAATTCTGTTGGGAAATATTAATAGGTACTATGGCCAAGGATGCTGTCCATTATCTCGATTGTCTGAAGTCAATGGTGTGCATAAACAAGGCAAAGTCGATGTCTTGGCTTGTTTCTGATTACCTCATTAAGACTAAAGAATGTAAGAGTGGGATAATGTAGAAACGCGTAATGCAAGCAGTCAGATATGTATACAGTAACATTCTTTATTAATATTTGCCTGTGTAATGGGTGAATTTTTACTTGTGAACTCTTATGACTGCTTGCTTATAGCAGACACGAGATTACTTTGAGTTCATCTTCAGTATTTCAGAGCTTTAGAGCTGCCTATTGTTAAACGTATGTACATAATTTCGTCAGTGTCATTCCAGCACATCTT
This sequence comes from Schistocerca piceifrons, assembly GCF_021461385.2. NCBI lineage: Eukaryota > Metazoa > Arthropoda > Insecta > Orthoptera > Acrididae > Schistocerca > Schistocerca piceifrons. Next base: position 132,290,786 of record NC_060148.1, on the reverse strand, counting down.
ATCGTACTTTAATGTCTGTTAGATATCAATTTTGACAGCAGTTGGCCACAACAGTCAAGATTAGGTACCTTGTGTACGATAACTTTATTGAGAGTGCATATCTATGTTTCATTTTGACAGTATTACACAAACTGCTAACAAGTACTAACAGCACAACACTGCTAGTATGAACAACCGCGGTAAAACAAAAAACGAAGAACAAAAACACGACAGCGACGAGAACTACCAAAGACCATATTGATGCGCTCTTGGTTGGTGTGGCGGGGGGTAGGTGTGGAGGGGGGTAAATGGGCAGGGCTTGTGCAAATGTCCGGGGCTGTCGCTAACGTTTCCTCATATTAATGCAATAGCTACCAAGTTTAGCTACCACACAATAATTACGCCGCCACTGACCTCCGCGAATGGCTCCGTTTCAATTGTAACCAGCCAGTACCTCGGATAACGCTCGAAGAACTTGTCAGATCCATACCATGCAGAACCGCACCTGCATTTAATTTAAAATAGGTTGGCGCATAAGTTCCTGGCGTTTGTCGGTAAGTTTAATGAACACAACAGATACACGCAACAGAGTCTTTGGTCATCGATAATGTTATATTCTTCATTACTTAGAACAGTGTGACCATGCTTCTCGTTTCCGCGACTGTAGGTTTTGAGGCGAACAACTCGCCGAGCCATGTTCGAAGCCACTTCCATCCGGGAAGAAATCGCCTTGAATGTGTTTCGATACAGAGCAGAAGGGATGAAAATCTGAAGGCGCAAGATAGGGCGAATAAGGTGGATGCGGAATGACTTCCCAACCCAACTCCTGCATACGGTTCTATGTCAGTCTAGCGGAATACGGGCGGGCTACCGTGGGGTCAGCATCACTCCACGCCGTCTTCCTGGTCTTTCTTCACCGAGTGCGCCTGCAAGACGCCTCAGTTGTTGACAATAAATGTCGGCAGCGATGACTGCACCTCGGGGAAGCGATTCGCTGTACATGACACCGTAGCTGTTCCACCTTTTGTGGATGCACGCACGTCTTTCTACGGCGACTAGCCGTCTTCTTTGGCTCAACATTTCCTTTCTTTTCCTTACGTTAGCACGAAGACACCATTTCTCGTCACCAGTAACGACACGGGATAGGAGTGGTCGGTATTGCTCACGAGACAATTAATGACGAGCAAGGAGAGATGCACGTACGGCCAACCGCCGACTTTTGTGGTTTTTAGGTACAGCGCGCGGTACTCGTACACCCGACTATTGAACCTCGCCCCCCCCCCCCCCCCCTACCCCGTGCTTCCAGAAGTCGCACGATGGTGCTACGATCACAACTCACAACACCTGCTAAATAGTTCTCGAGTATGCTGACATGGATCATTGTAAATTAATGAGTTTATAATGAACTGCTTTACAGACGAATGGAAAAAACTGATAGAACCGACCTCGGGGAAGATCAGTTTGGATTCCGTACAAATGTTGGAACACATGAGGCAAACAGCTTTTTTATTCCGGTCTCTGATCACAAATGATTTCTTTAGACGGTGACTGGTTTCAGTCTGTAATGACCATCTTCAGATTTTTTTTATACTGACCCTACGACTTAACTTATAAAATAGATTAAGGAAAGGCAAACCTGCGTTTCTAGCATTTCTAGACTTAGACAAAGCTTTTGACAATGTTGACTGGAATACTGTCTTTCAAATTCAAAAGGTGGCAAGGGTAAAATACAGGGAGCGAAAGGCTATTTACGATTTGTACAGAAAGCAGATGGCAGTTATAAGAGTAGAGGGACATCAAAGGGAAGCAGTGGATGGGAAGGGATTGAGGCAGGGTTGTAGCCTCTCCCCGATGTTACTCAATCTGTATATTGAGCAAGTAGTGAAGGAAACAAAAGAAAAATTCGGAGTAGGTATTAAAATTCATGGAGAAGAAGTAAAAACTTTGAGGCTCGCCGATGACATTGTAATTCTATCAGAGACAGCAAAGGACTTGGAAGAGCAGTTGAACGGAATGGACAGTGTCTTGAAGGGAGGATATAAGATGAACATGAACAAAAGCAAAACGAGGCTAATGAAATGTAGTCTAATTAAGTCGGGTGATGCTGAGGGAATTAGATTAGGAAATGAGACACTTAAAATAGTAAATGATTTCTGCTATTTGGGGAGCAAAGACGGTCGAAGTAGAGAGAATATAAAATGTAGACTGGCAATGGCAAGGAAAGCGTTTCTTAAGAAGAGGAATTTGTTAACATCGAGTATAGATTTTTCAGGATTTCGTTTCTGGAAGTATTTTTATGGAGTGTAGCCATGTATGCAAGTGAAACATGGACGATAAATAGTTTAGACAAGAAGAGAATAGAAGTTTTCGAAGTGTGGTGCTACCGAAGTATGGGTACATCACATAACTCATAAGGAGGTATTGAATAGAATTGGGGAGAAGAGGAGTTTGTGGCGCAACTTGTCAAGAAGAAGGGACCGGTTGGTGGGAGATGTTCTGACGGTATCAAAGGATCACAAATTTAGCATTGGAGGACAGCGTGGAGGGTAAACATCGTAGAGGGAGACCAAGAGATGAATACACTGAGCAGATTCATAATGCTGGAGGTCGCAGTAGGTACTGGGAGATGAAGAAGCTTGCACAGGATAGAGTAGCATGGAGAGCTACATCAAACCAGTCCCAGGACTGAAGACAACAACAACAACAATAAGAAATGAACTGCTACGTCGTAAAGAAAAACTAATTAACTTGACCTTTGGCTTTGACACAGATAAGACAGGTACTGCGTGTAAACTCCCTTTTGATTTTATGCCTAGATGCATAGATTTTAAAATTTTTCACCTGTCTAATATGAATACCTGAGAAAAGATTTGGCTATAGAAAAAATATGTTTTCTTCGTAGCTGCTGTAAGGAGAGAACGGGTTAGGTAGAGGGTGAGTTGGCGGTCGGAAGTTTCCGGTTCTCGGAGAACGCCAAGCAAAGTCGGAGAAAACTGCTAACAACTCGCAATGGAGACTCCGTCTGTCTCGACACCTGAAGTACGCACAGTCGCCGCAAAGTTTTCTGGTAACACTTTCAGAATGAGAAGGTTGAACAAATGTGGCAGTGTGATATCTTCTGACTAACAAACTGGTCGCTTAGGGAACGTCTTGAACACACAAGCTGACGGCGAATTATTTCGCGTCGTTGGCACCGTGATGGCAGCAGATTCGCCCAGTATTGTTAATTTGCGAAGAAATCACTCTTCAGTGGATTGCTAAATACACTAATAGTTTTTATGAAGGTCCGAGGATCCAACATCGAATAAAAGTTCGTAGACGATATTTACCTTCTTTTTTACAAATTAAATTTTTTATTCTTGATAACTGCGAATGCAAGTTGTGTCTCCGCTGCACAAAAAATTACTTCTATATGCAAACTTCTGACCCCCTCCAAAAAAAAAGCAATGTCAAATCGGCATTCCATATCTCCAACAATTACAAAAAGCATAGATGCTCTTTTATCACAGAAAAGAGCGTTGTCGTGTCAATTGCGGTAGCGTATCATCACTGGTTCTCGCAGCCGGAATATTACAATAATATTACATCACGTAGCGACATCACAAGATTAACGATATTCATGTATTCCTAAACTGCTTCAGGATGATGTCAGAACTATCCACCTTAAAACGAGAAAACCATTTTCTTGTCGCGGTCTGTCCAATAGAATAATCCCCATACACGTCGGAAATGTTTGTCATTATCTTCCATATTAGACAATGACAATATGTAAACTAAAGTAGCAACACTGAATTACGAATAAAATAATGCCCATCGATAAATAAAGCCATAGCACCAACAGCCAAAAGAAAATCGCTACGAACTTGTGCACTACCCTAAAATATAACGACGCGCTATTGAACCAGAAGGTGATTATTTCAATTGCAAGACTTTATTTTCTACTTCGTCTTGAGTTTCTACTTCATACATCCCACTATAGCGTTATCCGTCTTCCTCACCATCAAATAAATTTTTGCGGTCTTGCTGTATCCGCATTTCCAACCGTCCACGTTTGTCTTCATACAATGGTAGGGTCCAGGTGTGGGGCTACACGCATTCACCCCACAGGTTTTCCTACCTGCCCTTTTCTGCGGATTCTCAACACTCCCCCCACGCCCGCCACGGAAACGGCTCACGCAGACTCTTTTACAGCACCGGGGAGGAAAGTATTCCGCTCCGCCGGATCGACGGCTATAGTTCAATTCATGTATCTTGGCGGTACGCGCATGCCCGCCCAGACGCGGGAGATTGCTGCGTTGCCAGTTGTACGCGCCAATCGAAGCAGCGCCATAGTATAGTATCGTTCGCAAACTTACGTTTATGGGGGAGCGCACAGTTTATGAAGTAAAGCCACCACAGCCGCATTAAGCCTTTCGCTGCTACAGAGACGTGCTCCCCGCATTCCGTGCAGTGCGCGACTTTTGTCGTCACTGCACTGCTGGCCTGTGCAGACACATGGTGTTCCCACTGATTTGACACGCTCACCATTCGATTTCACAAAAACTATTTGGCCCAAAAATTTGATTTTTTACACGTCTTCTTGACTGATACCTTCCCCCCATAAATGACTTAATTTTGTTTCGATGTTCAACGCAGTTATTATGCAACATTAAATGTAGTAAACCATTGCACGAAATTTTGAAGAGTTTGCCGAGTTAAAAGTTCGTAGCGTATACTTTCCGTATGATCGATTTTAGTTGCCAAACTGTTGAGAATGAAATATGGACAAGATACCTAAATTTCATATAAAATTAACTGTATAACAATATCTCATTTAATTTAAGTACCAGATAAGTGTCGTATGAAATATTCAGAAATATTCCGTCTTTCGCGACTGTAATAGAAGTTTTATTTATACCAGAGTCATTTCGCTTTTTTCTAAAAAGTTCTGATTAAAACAAAGTTGGCGAAGTACACAAAACTGAATTGTGGACGTAATAAAACATAGAAACTAAAATATATTGCCAGTGAAGCGCAGTTCGCAAACAATTTGTGTTTGTCACAACGGAAAGCAAATACTTGCCAAAACATACAGCAGTTGACGAAAACATTGCGTATGATGATGTTGCCAAAGCAGCGAAGCAAAGAATTGCGTCAGACAATCAAGTAGCTCGGCAACGTACGAGCCGAAATTCTGCTCTAACTAATACTTTCAATAATGTCGCAAAATAATATATCTCAATATGAATAGTAAAACAGCGACTGTAGAAGACGTACAAACAAAACGGATAACATGAATATTGTATGTGTGCCTTTTCATCGTTTTTAATTGATGTGAAAAGAAATATTGGAGGAGAAAATTAGAAATACCGAAAACTTATGATTATAATGAAGAGACAAAGCACTAGAAATTTCAAAAAATTACATTCAAACGAATAAAATTCATGAAGTAAGACACCTCGATATTGTTTTTAAATAAAGAAAATATTAAATACCGAACATGGTTTGACCTCAACCTTTCGCATACCAGCCAAACACCTTAACCATTACACTAACGTAGCTCGTCATTCTATAGTACTCCTGGAGGACTCTAAATAATCACGCAAAAAACCGACAAACACTGTTGGTATGACTATGAATTAATCACGTTTCGTCGAAGTAGGTCTACTATAGGAAATAAACAATTACCACTGTTCTTTATAGCGAAAAAGCGGTTCATGAGATTGATACAAACACCTTTCCTTGCTATTGCCTGAATTAGGAGGCTTATTGCTTGTTTGGTTTAATTAACTATTAGAATATGAAGCAATTCGTATAAACAATGCTTTTTCCAAACTTTCTATAAAAGAGTGTCTGCTATCAAGACACTGCTTTTGTTCAATTACTTTATTTATGACTGAACGTTTCTAAAACTGAAGACACTCGTCCGTGCTCTGCACTGCAGTCGAGCTCTGGCAACGTCGTTCTCTGTTCATTGGCTGACTGTGGTTTGTGACGTCAGATGCGCAGGACGAACCTAAACTCGGCCGCCGCCATAAATGACGCGCAGTTGGCCAGCCTGGCGCGACGCTGCTGCCGCCTATTGGGCGCAGAGAGGACTATTATTAGCGATTTTGCACGCGGGGCGCGCGGCGATTGTGTAGCGGCCGGCGGGCATCGCGAATCGGACACAGCACGACAGCACCTGTTTACTGGAGGGGGAGCAGAGGGGTGCAGTATTACGGTCGATGACTCGCGCTACAGCGCGATGCATTCTGGGTCGCTGCCACACTTCCGGCAACAACGCGCCTCCAGCGCTAGAGTCCGGCTCTGTTCCACCGCATACCGCCCTGCTGCCAAACAAATGGTTCAGAGCACTATGGGACTCAACTTCTGAGGTCATTAGTCCCCTACAACTTAGCACTAGTTAAACCTAACTAACCTAAGGGCATCACACACATCCATGCCCGAGGCAGGATTCGAACCTGCGACCGTAGCGGTCTCGCGGTTCCAGACTGCAGCGCCTAGAACCGCACGGCCACTTCGGCCGGCTCCCCTGCTGCCACTCTCCGGTTCCAGTCTAATCCTGCAGATTCTGTAATGTAACCTACGTATGTATGGAGAGGGCTCTGACGTACACTGAGGTAAGCCGCGTCCTATTGTAGACAGCAGTCTGTGTGTGAACTGAAATACATACATTCGTAGTCTGATAGAAGCCACTGGTATAGGCCAGCAACGATGGTGGATTATGATTATTTTGCTTGGATCTTACCTGTATGTTATCACCTGAGACGTGGCACCATTGAGTTGGCAGACTTCTGTCTGGTGCCACTGGCTGAAAGGTAGTATCGATTATCCCTGTTGTACATCTACATTTATACTCCGCAAGCCACCCAACGGCGTGTGGCGGAGAGCACTTTACGTGCCACTGTCATTACCTCCCTTTCCTGTTCCAGTCGCGTATGGTTCGGGGGAAGAACGACTGCCGGAAAGCCTCCGTGCGCGCTCTAATCTCTCTAATTTTACATTCGTGATCTCCTCGGGAGGTATAAGTAGGGGGAAGCAATATATTCGATACCTCATCCAGAAACGCACCCTCTCGAAAACTGGACAGCAAGCAGCATCGCGGTGCAGAGCGCCTCTCTTGCAGAGTCTGCCACTTGAGTTTGCTAAACATCTCCGTAACGCTAACACGCTTACCAAATAACCCTGTGACGAAACGCGCCGCTCTTCTTTGGATCTTCTCTATCTCCTCCGTCAACCCGACCTGGTACAGATCCCACACTGATGAGCAATACTCAAGTATAGGTGGAACGAGTGTTTTGTAAGCCACCTCCTTTGTTGATGGACTTCATTTTCTAAGGACTCTCCCAATGAATCTCAGCCTGGTACCCGCCTTACCAACAATTAATTTTATATGATCGTTCCACTTCAAATCATTCCGCACGCATATTCCCAGATATTTTACAGAAGTAACTGCTACCAGTGTTTGTTCCGCTATCATATAATCACACAGTAAAGGATCCTTCTTTCTATGTATTCGCAATACATTACATTTGTCTATGTTAAGGGTCAGTTGCCACTCCCTGCACCAAGTGCCTGTCCGCTGCCGATCTTCCTGCTTTTCGCTGCAATTTTCTAACGCTGCAACTTCTCTGTATACTACAGCATCATCCGCCAAAAGCCGCACCGAACTTCCGACACTATCTACTAGGTCACATATATATATATATATATATATATATATATATATATATATATATATATATTGTGAAAAGCAATGGCCCCATAACACTCCCCTGTGGCACGCCAGAGGTTACTTTAACGTCTGTAGAGGTCTCTCCATTGAGAACAACATGCTGTGTTCTGTTTGCTAAAAACTCTTCAATCCAGCCACACAGCTGGTCTAATATTCCGTATGTAGGCTCTTACTTTATCAGGCGACAGTGCGGAACTGTATCGAACACCTTCCGGAAGTCAAGGAAAATGGCATCTACCTGGGAGCCTGGATCTAATATTTTCTGAGTCTCACACGATCGCTGTTTCCGGAATCCATGTTGATTTCTAAAGAGTAGATACTGGGTTTCCAGAAATGACATGATACTCGAGCAAAAAACATGTTCTAAAATTCTACAACAGATCGATGTCACAGATATAGGTCCATAGTTTTGGACATCTGCTCGACGACCCTTTTTCAAAACTGGGACTACCTGTGCTCTTTTCGAATAATTTGGAACCTTCCGGTCCTGTAGAGACTTGCGGTACACGGCTGTTAGAACGGGGGGCAAGTTCTTTCGCGTACTCTGTGTAGAATCGACCCCATTGCCAATATCTATGAGGAGCATGTGAGCAGGGGACTGTTCAAGCTCGTGGAGGCTGTGTAATGGTGTGAGGCGTTTGCAGATGGAGTGATATGGGACCCCGACGCGTCTAGATACGACTCCGACAGTTGACACGTACGTAAGCATCCTGTCTGATCACCAGCATCCATTCTTGTCCATTGTGCATTCCGACGGACTTTGGCAATTTCAGCAGGACAATGGGGCAGCCCTGACGTGCAGAGTTGCTACAGAGTGGCTCCAAGAACTCCCTTCTGAGGTTGAACACTTCCGCTGGCTCACCATACTCCCCAGACATAAACATTATTCACCATACCTGGGAAGTCTTGCAACGTGCTGCTGACGGGAGATCTCCACCCCCCGTACTCTTAGGTATTTATGGACAGCTTTGGAGGATTCACGGTGTCAGTTCCCTCCAGCACTACTCCAGACGTTAGCCGAGTCCCTGCCACGGCGTGTTGCGGCACTTGAGCGTTATCGCTGGGACCCTACAGGATATTAGGCAGACGTACCAGTTTCTTTGGCTCTTCAGTGTATATATCCTAGGAATCAAAAACCTGAACGATTTTCCCTGTCACCTATACTGTCAGCCAACTAGGGATTTTTGGTATCTTGTTTACTTCCCCTCATGGGCGTTGCAACTATCATTGCTGTCCGTCGTTTGTATACCTGTGTGACAATATGGGGACTAGAATGAAATTTTCACTCTACAGGAGTTGTGAGCTGATATGAAACTTCCTGACAGATTAAAACTGTGTGCCGGAGCGAGACTCGAACTCGGGACCTTTGGCTTTCGCGGGCAAGTGATCTATCAACTTAGCTACCCAAGCACGACTCACGCCCCATCTTCACAGCACAGGAGGGCTTCTGTAAAGTTTGGAAGGTAGGAGACGAGGTACTGGCGGAAGTAAAGCTGTGAGGACGGGGCGTGAGTCGTGCTTGGGTAGCTCAGATGGTAGAGCACTTGCCCGCGAAAGCCAAAGGTCCCGAGTTCGAGTCTCGGTCCGGCACACAGTTTTAATCTGTCAGGACGTTTAATATGGGGACTATCGCGACATCTGCACATTGATTAAAGCTGTAAATTTACACAACCCACAACGATTTTTCATGTTAGGATGTCTTAACTCTCAGAAATTGTCGATGTCAAATGAAAACCTTAAATATTTTTTTTAAGTATTATTTATTGAGCAGAAGTGGTACAAAGCTGTATCACTTTTCGACATAATCTCCCCCACGCTCAATGCAAGTCCTAAAGCGCTTACAAAGTGCGTATATTCCTTTGAAAAAAATTCTTTCGGTAGTCCGCGCAACCACTCATGCACCGCCTGGCGTACCTCTTCATCAGAACGGAACTTCTTTCCTCCCATTGCGTCTTTGAGTGGTCCAAACATAGGGAAGTCACTTGGGGCAAGGTCTGGTGAGTATGGTGGATGAGGAAGACACTCAAAATGCTGATCTGTGATACTGTACGGGCAGTGTGGGGCCTTGCATTGTCATGTTGGAAAAGGACACCTGCTGACAGCAATGCACGTCGCTTTGATTTGATTGCAGGCCGCAGATGATATTTTTAGGAGATCTGTGTATGATGCACTGGTGACAGCGGTGCCTCTAGGCACGTAATGCTCCAAAATGACGCCTTTTTCTTCCCAAAAGAGTGTCAGCATAACCTTCCATGCTGATGGTTCTGTTCGAAACTTCTTTAGTTTTGGTGATGAGGAATGGCGCCATAGCTTCCTCGCTCTCTTCCTTTCCGGTTAGTGGAAGTGAACGCAGGTTTACCCCAGTAACGATTCTTGCAAGGAAGCCATCACCTTCTCGTTCAAAGCGCCGAAGAAGTTCTTCACAAGCATCGACACGTCGTTCTCTCATTTGATCAGTCAGCTGCCGTGGCACCCATCTTGCAGACACTTTGTGGAACTGAAGCACACCGTGCACAATGTGGCGTGCTGACCCATGACTAATCTGTAAACATGCTGCAATGTCATTCTGTGTCACTCGGCGGTTTTCCTTCACTATGGCTTCGACTGCTCCAATGTTCTGTGGAGTCACAACTCGTTGTGCCTGACCTGGACGAGGAGCATCTTCCACTGAAGTCGCACCATTTGCCAACTTCCTACTCCATTCGTAGACTTGCTGCTGTGACAAACGTGCATCACCGTAGTGAACCATCATTCGTCGATGAATTTCAATAGGTTTCACACCTTCACTACGCAAAAACCGAATAACTGAACGCTGTTCTTCCCTGGTGCAAGCCGCAAGTGGGGCGGCCATCTTTATAGTGATACAGCGAAGGTACGTGTGCATCTGCACTATGCTGCCACTTACAGGCCATACTGCATACTGTTTGTAGCACGCTCACCAACTTACAGGATAACGGCGCGAAATTTCGATTTGTTATTGCAAATTTAAGGCTTCCATTTGACCCACCCTCGTAACTTGAGAATTACTGTAAAGATACAGGCATGAGAGTCCAACGTTTAATCGCTGCTTTGCAGAGGTTCGAACAGGCACACCATCGCGACGATTACCAGCGCACACCCCACACCCGCCTGCTCATTGTATGCGCGCTTCGGCCAGGGGGCAACTGGAGCAGGGCAGGAGGTGGCAAGCACCCGCGGCCACGCGCCTGCTGCCCGCCCCCGCGCAGGTCCCGTTGGTTCCGGCGGTTTCCGGAAGAGCGCCTTAGTGTGCCGGGGTATCTCCCGTGCGCTCGCGTCGCGACCTGAAACCGAAGCTAGCGGGAACCAGATACCGGCCGGCTGCTCGCGCCCGCGACAGCCGATACCGCACCCGGCCTCGCAACGCGCAAAGCGACGCCTTCCGCCATCACCCGCTTCTCCGTGTGCAGCGCGAAGTGTCGGGGGAGACGGGGAAAGCACGCTCCGCATCTACAAGAAACTGTACGCCGTCATCCCCACGAAATGCAAGGACATTATTATAGACATACAGTACTGCTAATTACAATTGCTACACCAAGAAGAAATGCAGCTCATAAACGGGTATTCATAGGACAAATACATTATACTAGAACTGACATTTCATTACATTTTCACGCAATTCGTGTGCATGGAGCTTGAGAAATCAGTACCCAGAACAACCACCTCTGGCCGTAATAACGCCTGCGCATTGAGCTGGCCATGCAGCTTCAACACGATGCCACAGTCCATCAAGAGTAGTGACTGGCGTATTGTGACGAGCCAGTTGCTCGGCCACCATTGACCAGACGTTCTCAATTCGTGAGAGATCTGGAGAATGTGCTGGCCAGGGCAGCAGTCGGACGTTTTCTGTATCCAGAAAGGCCCGTACAGGACCGCAACATGCGGTCGTGTATTATCCTGCGGAAATGTAGGGTTTCACAGGGATCGAATGAAGGGTAGAGCCACGGGTCGTAACACATCTGAAATGTAACGTCCACTGTTCAAAGTGCCGTCAGTGCGAACAAGAGGTGACCGAGAAGTGTAACCAATGGCACCCCATACCATCACTCGGGGTGATACGCCAGTATGGCGATGACCAATACACGCTTTCAATGTGCGTTCACCTCGAAGTCGCCAAACACGGATGCGACCATCATGGTGCTGTAAACAGAACCTGGATTCATCCGAAAAAATGACGTTTTGCCATTCGTGCACCCAGGTTCGTCGTCGAGTACACAATTGCAGGCGCTCCTGTCAAGAGTAACCGCAGCCATGGTCTCCGAGCTGATAGTCCATGCTGCTGCGAACGTCGTCGAACTGTTTGTGCAGACGGTTGTCGTCTTGCAAACGTCCCCATCTGTTGACTCAGAAATCGAGACGTGGCTGCACGGTCCGTTACAGCCATGCGGATAAGATGCCTGTCATCTCGACTGCTAGTGATACGAGGCCGCTGGGATCCAGCACGGCGTTCCGTATTACCCTCCTGAACCCACCGATTCCATATTCTGCTAACAGTCATTGGATCTCGACCAAAGCGAGCAGCAATGTCGCGATACGATAAACCGCAATCGCGACAGGCTACAATCCGACCTTTATCAGAGTCGGAAACGTGATGTACGCATTTCTCCTCGTTGCACGAGGCATCACAACAACGTGTCACCACGCAGCGCCGGTCAACTGCTGTTTATGTATGAGAAATCGGTTGGAAGCTTTCCTCATGTCAGGACGTTGTAGGTGTCGCCACCGGCGCCAACCTGGTGTGGATGCTCTGAAAAGCTAATCATTTGCATATCACAGCATCTTCTTCCTGTCGGTTAAATTTCGCGTCTGTAGCACGTCATCTTCGTCGTGTAGCAATATTAATGGCCAGTAGTGTATGTTTGTACGAAAATACATCTACGTCATACTCCGCAAGCCACCTGATGGTGTTCGGCGGAGGGTACTTTCGGTACCACTATCTGATCCCTCCAACCCTGTTCCACTCTTCAATAGTGCGTGGGAAGAATGATTGTCGGTAAGCCTCTGTCGGTTGCAGCGGAACGCATGGACAACGGCAATCCGACGGCCGTGGGATGGGCTCTGTATGCGAGAATGTTTTGTTCACTTCATTTTTAACTTTGATGTTACCTACACTCCAAAATAATCTTGAATGATGTCCAATATATAGCTTTGAACAAAGCTGCTAAGGTTCAGTGACCGTGTCAGAAGTATATTAGAAACAAATAAGCCCTCGGTCACAAATATTGAGTCAAAACTGACCAGGTTTCGACGCTACTATGAGCGCCGTCTTCAGAAATAAACTGTTCTAAAACATATTGGGTATATAATAGATTAATAAAATTAAAGTTTGTACTGACTGGAAAGAGATGCCGTATTCTGGATGTTTACATACCTCGGTAGTTGAATACGCACGCCTATACCAGTTTCTTTGGCGCTTCAGTGTATTAGACGTATTTTTCGCACTTTAAATGTCGCTTAACATGGCGGATGTTTTAACGCCCCCCCCCTCCCTCTCTGTACATCTACATCCATACTCCGCAAGCCACCTGGCGGTGTGTGGCGGAGGGTATCTTGAGTACCTCTATCGGTTCTCCCTTCTATTCCAGTCTCGTATTATTCGTGGAAAGAAGGATTGTCGGTATGCCTCTGTGTGGGCTCTAATCTCTCTGATTTTATCCTCACGGTCTCTTCGCGAGATATACGTACGAGGGAGCAATATACTGCTGGACTCTTCGGTGAAAGTATGTTCTCGAAACTTTAACAAAAGCCCGTACCGAGCTACTGAGCGTCTCTCCTGCAGAGTCTTCCACTGGAGTTTATCTATCATCTCCGTAACGCTTTCGCGATTACTAAATGATCCTGTAACGAAGCGCGCTGCTCTCCGTTGGATCTTCTGTATCTCTTCTATCGACCCTATCTTCTACGGATACCACACTGCCGAGCAGTATTCGAGCAGTGGTCGAACAAGCGGACTGTAACCCACTTCCCTTGTTTTCGGATTGCATTTCCTTAGGATTCTTCCAATGAATCTCCGTCTGGCATTTGCTTTACCGACAATTAATTTTATATGGTCATTCCATTTTAAATCACTCCTAATGCGTACGCCCAGATAATTTATAATGCGTACGCCCAGATAATTTATGGAATTAACTGCTTCCAGTTGCTGACCTGCTGTATTGTAGCTAAATGATAAAGGATCTTTCTTTATATGTATTCGCAGCACATTACACTTGTCTACATTGAGAGTCAATTGCCGTTCCCTGCACCATGCGTCAATTCGTTGCAGATCCCCCTGCATTTCGGTACAATTTTCCATTGTTACAACCTCTCGATATACCACAGCATCATCTGCAAAAAGCCTCAGCGAACTTCCCATGTTATCCACACGGTCATTTATGTGTATTGTGAATAGCAGCGGTCCTACGACACTCCCCTGCGGCGCACCTGAAATCACTCTTACTTCGGAAGACTTCTCTCCATGGAGAATGACATGCTGCGTTCTGTTATCTAGGAACTCCTCAACCCAATCACACAATTGTCCCCCCCCTCTTCTCTCTCTCTCTCTCTCTCTCTCTCTCTCTCTCTCTCTCTGTCTGTCTGTGTGTGTGTGTGTGTGTGTGTCTGTGCGTGTGTCCTTGCCTTGCCTTGGACGCCACGCACGGCTGGCGGTCTCTCCACAGAGCGTGGCGGCTCGCGCCTTGTTGACGCCGCCTGCCTGGTAGCCTACGAGCCTATCGGTTCCGTGGCCTGTCCGGCGGAGTTCCAGTAAAAACTTGACCGCCGCCGCTACTGCTGCGGGCTTCTTCCTCAGCTCATTACTGCGGCCTCTTCCACCCCACCCCGCCACACCGTACCTCCTGCCACGGCATTCCACGTCCCAGCAGCCGTTCCCGGAACACTTTCCCGGCCCGCCGCTCTCGTTGCCAACACAACACTTCTGCCGCCGTCCCACTTGTCGCAACGCCTCACCTCCTCCTGCATTGCGTCACGTCCTGCTCGGAGTCCGACATCCCGAAACACGTCCCACTCGCTGCCTGTAACACAGCTTATCAACCAAATTACCATAATGTCAAGTTTGTTTGTGTGGCCATCCTCCGCAGCAAGCATATAAATAATTGTTTTGCAAATCAAACTGCCTTTTCCTGCTGCTAGATATTTTATTTATCCCGTACGCAGCCGGCCGCGGTGGCCGTCTGGAACCGCCTGACCGCTACGGTCGCAGGTTCGAATCCTGCCTCGGGCATGGATGTGTGTGATATCCTTAGGAATAGTTAGGTTTAAGTAGTTCTCAGTTCTAGGGGACTGATGACCTCAGATGTCAAGTCCCATAGTGCTCAGAGCCATTTGAACCATTTATCCCATACGCGTTCCGCCTTCTCCTACTCTAAGGCATCATCAGTCGGATCTATAACGATGCAGTTTTGTTAGTTATAGATTATCAAACAGTTCGCGATTTTTTGTAAAAAAGTAATTACTTAACGATTTCTTGATATTTGTTTCCTCACATCTAGTCTGGAGGTCGCACTACCACTTTTATCACTGCCACATAATCACATTTTTGTGTTCTCGCCATCCACACACTGTTCACCATGTTTCTCACTCTTTTTTGTAGTCGATTATCGTTCTTTTGTCACTCGATACAATTATTTCGTCGTACACTTCTTTTCACAGCGTAAATATTGCGACTCCATTACGTGTTTCATCTTGTTTGGTATGTTTACCTATTTGTTGCCAACCTAACGAAGTACATGTTCGTTACTAACTTCTATTTACGATGTTTCTACCGTGTGTGTGTGTGTGTGTGTGTGTGTGTGTGTCCATGAGTGGGGGAGAGGGGGGGGGGACACAGCCGAATTAAATTTTTTTTTTTTTTGCGGGAGGGACGGGGGGTTGTACTAGCTGTTAGCGAGTGGCTGAAAACTTTGGTGATAGCTGTTTTGACTTTTCGTAAACATACCAAACAAGACGAAACACGTAATCGAGTCGCAATATTTAGGGTGTGAAAAGAAGTGTACGACGAAATAGGGGTATCGAGTGACAAAAGAACGATAGTCCACCACAAAAAAGAGTGAGAAACATGGTGAATAGTGTGTGGACGGCGACAACACGAAGATCTGATTATATGACAGTGACAAAAGTGGTAGTGCGACCTCCAGACCAAATGTGAGGAAACGCCGATCAGCAAATCGTTAAGTAATTACTTTTTTTTACAAAAAATCGCCAAGTGAACTGTTTGATAATCTATAACTAAAAAAAACTGTATCGTTATAGATCCCACTGATGATGCCTTAGAACAGGAAAAGGCGAAACGCGTATGGGATAAATAAAATAACTAGCAGCAGGAAAAGCCTGATTGATTTGCAAAACAAGTATTTACCATAATGTCGGATGTCAGACAATACTACTATCAGGATAAGGTTTTTTTTTTTTGCGCGCAGGACAAAGCAAGTTATCTTGGATGGAGAGTCCTCGGCCGAAGTACGAGGCTTGTGCAGAAAGTACGCACTGCCTATTTTTTCTTCAACAATTATTCATTGAACACGATGACAATTTCAAGCACAAAAGAATGGTGTTTTAACTACACACCCTGTTTTTCCACGTAGTCTCTCAGCCCGTTCTACGGCCTTCCTATGGCGCGAAACAAGGGCGTGTACGCCCTGTCGGTACCAATCCTCATCCTGGTGGCGGAGAAAGTGCTTCACTGTGTGAATCACCTCCTCATCGTCCTCAAAATGTCTTCCACGAATCGCATCCTTTAACGGCCCAGGCAAGTGGAAGGTCACAACTGTAGGGTGGATGGATGCTGTCCGGTGTGGCCGAGAGGTTCTTGGGGCCGAGAGGTTCTAGGCGCTTCAGTGTGGAACCGCGCGACCACAACGGTCGCAGGTTCGAATCCGGCCTCGGGCATGGATGTGTGTGATCTCCTTAAGTTAGTTAGATGTACGTAGTTCCAAGTTCTAGGAGGATGACCACCTCAGATGTAAAGTCCGATAGTGATCAGAGCCATTTGAACAATTCTTTTTTTCAAACTGTTCGCGCCATTTCACTGCGCCTGGATGCGACATTGCCTTTGGTCCATATAAACCAGACTCTGCCCGAACAGCCCATGAAGACATAACGGTACCGACCGGCCGCCGTGTCATCCTCATCTACAGCCGTCAGCGGATACGGATATGGAGGGACATGTGGTCAGCACACCTCTTTCCCGACCGTCTGTCGGGTTACGAGACCGGAGCCGCTACTTCTGAATCAAGTAGCTCCCCAGTTTGCCTCACAAGGGCTGAGTGCACCCCGCTTGCCAACAGCGCTCGGCAGACCGGATGGTCACCCATCCAAGTGGCAGCCCAGCCCGACAGCGCTTAACTTCGGTGATCTGAAGGAAACCGGTGTTACCACTGCGGCAGGGCCGCTGGCTCTTTGGTGCTTAATACGCCGGTAAGGCTGCGTGCAGTTCAGACATTTTGCCCTGAAGAATCATGTCCCGCGTTTCCGACTTCGGAGTACGTTCTCAGTAGCACGTCATTCAGCTCCCACATTGCAAGGCACTTGTTATCCGTAAAACAACTATTAGGGGTACAGCGTACCCTCCGCCACGCACCCTGCGGCGTATGTAGATGTAGCGGTAGATCGGTACCACACAGGACTCTGTCTGCAGGAAATCCGGAACATCCACTTCTTCTCACCATCCTACACACTTGTTGCGTAATGGTCTAAATTTGGGACGTGTGTAATTTAAAGGAAGGCCACCAAAGTCACGGGGTAGCGACATATACACATGAGAGTAGTATCGCGTAAACAACGTACGAAAGGGCAGTGCAATAACGGAGCTGACTTTCCTACTCAGCTGATTCGTGTTGAAATATTTCGTACTTCATCATAGCCGCATGACTAGAATTAACAAATGGTTCAAATGGCTCTAACCACTACGGGACTTGACATCTGAGGTCATCAGTCCCCTAGAACTTAGAACTTCTTAAACCTAACTAACCTAAGTACAACAGACACATCCATGTCCGAGGCTGGATTCGAACCTGCGACCGTAGCGGTCACGCCGTTCATGGTATGGACTCGGTCCCCCGGTAAAACTGAACCCATCGTTGTTCGGGATTTATTATTTTCAGCTCCTTAGAGACCATTTGCAGCCATTGATGGATTTCATGTTCCCAAACAACGGCGAAATTTTCACGAATGACATTGCACCATGTCACCGGGTCACAATTGTTCACGACTGGTTTGACGAACATTCTGTACAATTCGAACGAATAATTTCGCCACCGGATCGCTAGACACGAATGCCACCCGACATTTAGCGCACATAATCGAAATGTCACTTGGCGCACAGAATCCTGCACCATTACGGACGGCTGCTGAGGCAGCATGGCTGAATATTTCTGCAGCCGGCTTCCAAGGACTTGGGGAGCCCGAGCTGCACCACGACGGGCAGGAGGAGGTGCGACACGATACTAGGAGGCTTTTGTCACCTCAGTGTAGTCCGCACACTGAGTTGCGTCGACAGGTTTGGGCAGAACAAGTTCCGCTGCTGAAGTTTCGGCCTGTGGCGTCATCTTCAGGAGCGGGTGAGTCAGGGTCCTGTTAGCCGCTGGGCGCTCCCCGGCTTTCCAAACGGAGCCGCGGCCCCAAAGCGGCCGGCCTTCTGGGAAGCGCAGTGCGTGTCCATCGGCGGCACGCAGAGGAAAACTGCCCGGCCGTGCCGCGAGCTGGGAAACTTCTCCGTCCGCCCAGCAGATCAGGGAACGATGACGCTCCGCTCTTACTCGCAAGCGACGAAAGAGTTCAGAGGATGAATTCCTACTCTGCAGCGGGGCGTACGTTCACTTGGAAGTTCCAAGTACACTGAAAATGACTGTCGGACCGGGTACTTGCCATTCGCAGGCAACACTGCTACCTAAACACGACTTACAACCTGCACTCGCAGCTGTGCTTCCACAAGAGTCTGCTAAATACAGATGACCAAGGAATGATGTACACTATACGATCAAATGTATCCGGAAACTTGGCTAAAAATGACCTTTAAGATCGTGGTGCTCACCATCGGTAATGCTGGAATTCAACATGGTGCTGGCTCACCCTTACTCTCGATGACAGCTTCCACTCTCGCAGGCACCTACATCTGCATCTACGTGATTACTCTGCTATTCACAATAAAGTGCCTGGTAGAGGGTTCAGTGAACCACCTTCAAGGTGTCTCTCTGCCGTTCCACTCTCGAACGGCACGCGGGAAAAACGAGCAATTAAATTTTTCAGTGCGAGCCCCGATTTCTCGTATTTTATCGTGATGATCATTTCTCCCTATGTAGGTGGGTGCCAACAGAATGTTTTAGCAATCGGATAAAACTGGAGATTGAATTTTCATAAGATCCCGTCGCAGCGCAAAACGCCTTTCTT
The DNA here is from genome assembly GCF_021461385.2 of Schistocerca piceifrons. Lineage (NCBI taxonomy): Eukaryota > Metazoa > Arthropoda > Insecta > Orthoptera > Acrididae > Schistocerca > Schistocerca piceifrons. The sequence goes on along the minus strand of NC_060148.1, from coordinate 132,271,687 downwards.
TTAATGATTGCCCACTCCAATTCTCCTATCATGTCTGTGACACTATCTCCCCTATTTCGCGATAATACAAAACGAGCTGCCCTTCTTTGTACTTTTTCGATGTCACCCGTCAGTCCCACTTGATGCGGATCCCACACCGTACAGCAATACTCCAGAATAGGGCGGACAAGCGTGGTGTAAGCAGTCTCTTTAGTAGACCTGTTGCACCTTCTAAGTGTTCTGCCAATGGATCGCAGTTTTGAGTTTGCTCTATCCAGTTTACGTTATTTGTAATTGTGGTCACTAAGTATTTCGCATACGTTCAATCAGGTGCCGGAACGTTTCTTGGGGAATAACAGCCCATCGTTCACGGAGTGCTGCAGTGAGGAGAGGTATAGATGTTGGTCCGTGAAGCCTGGCACGAAGTCGGCGTTCCAAAACATCCCAAAGGTGTTCTATAGGAATCTATGCAGGCCAGTCCATTACAGGGATGTTATCATGTCCATTATAATTATCCGGGCTGTTATGCCGTGGTCGGTTGATGAATTCTGTGTCGATTCCCAGCGTTTCGTCTCCGACTGCGGGAGACGTCTTCAAGGGGGTCCGTAGCTTGATGGAAGGTCCAACACACACACTGGCTCGCTACTGACTGTACTGGGTGTGTTGGACCTTCCATCAAGCTACGGACCCCCTTGAAGACGTCTCCCGCAGTCGGAGACGAAACGCTGGGAATCGACACAGAATTCATCAACCGACCACGGCATAACAGCCCGGATAATTATAATGGACATGATATTTCTGGCCGTGAAAGTCTACATTTTAGGGATGTTATTGTCGTGTAACCACTCCGCCACAGGCCGTGAATTATGAAAAGGTGCTCGATCGTGTTGAAAGATGCAATCGCCATCCCCGAATTGCTCTTCAACAGTGACAAGCAAGAGGGTGCTTAAAACATCAATGTAGGCCTGTGCTGTGATAGTGCGACGCGAAACAACAAGGGGTGCAAACCCCCTCCATGAAAAACACGACCACACGATAACACCACCGCCTCCAGATTTTACTGTCGGCACTACACACGCTGCCAGATGATGTTCACCGGGCATTCGCCATACGCACACCCTACCATGGGGATCGCCACTATGTTTACGGTAATTACACCGAGCGAGGCGTCGTTTGGCATTTACCGGCGTGATGTGTGGCTTACGTGCAGCCGCTCGACCGGGAAATCCAAGTTTTCTCACCTCCCGTCTAACTGTCACAGTACTTGCAGTGGATCCTGGCGCAGTCTGGAATTCCTATGTGACGGTCTGGATAGATGTCTGCCTATTACACATTACGACACTCTTCAACTGTCTGCGGTCTCTGTCAGTCAACAGACGAGGTCCCCCTGGACGCTTTTGTGCTGTACGTGTCCCTTCACGTTTCCACTTCACTATCACACAGGGAACAGTGGACCTATGGATGTTTAGGAGTGTGGAAATCTCGCGAACAGACGTATGAGACAAGTGACACCCACTCACCTGACCACGTTCGGAGTCCGTGAGTTCCGCGGAGCGCCCCATTCTGCTCTCTCGCGATGTCTAATGATTACTGAGGTCGTTGATATTAAATACCTGGCAGTAGGTGGCGGCACAATGCTAATATGAAAAACTTATGTTTTGGGGGGGTATCCGGATACTTTTCATCACATATTGTAGGTTTGCCCTCCTGCTTTCCGAGTAGTACTACCTTGCACAACTGTGCCCACCCATTGCTGTGCGTGTTTTTCGTAGTAATATAATAATAATAATAATAGTAATAACAATAATAATAACAATCTCCAAAAAATAATTTAGTTTCCTAACCGTAACAGAATGGAATTCTTTTGTTTTTACCCCTCAGGGGATAATCACCCCCAGCTTGGGTGCCACTGTAGTACGAGCTGTACACGTGAAGGCTTCGAGAGCAATATTCTAATACATGATGATGATGATGAGTTCCCATACTGCGAGGAGCGTAGGGGACGATGCGGCAGACCCGCACCGCTGCACTGGGCAAGGTCCTAGCGGAGGTGGTTTGCCATTGGCTTGCTCCGACCGTAATGGGGATGAATGATGAAGACGGCACAACAACACCGAATGATGAAGACAGCACAACAACACCCGGTCGTCTCGAGGCAGAGAAAATCCCTGACGCCGCCGGAAATCTAACCCGGGACACCGTGCGCGGGAAGCAAGAACGTTACCGCCAAGACCACGAGCTGCGGGCATTCCTCTAATACGTAAGTGAAATAACTGAGCCAGCGTTACTCTGAGATGAAGCGTCAGGTGCAGTGGATGAAGTCGTGGCGGGCCGCATCAAACCAGTGGGGAGACTCGCGAAGTGGAAGAAAAAATGGAGTCTGTATGGCAGAAGTGTGGTGCGGCACGGACACGCGCCGGGCGGTCTTCGGGAGCGGGTGGTAACGACCTGGGCGACCGCGGTGCAGCTATCGACTCGCTGCGGTCGACCCATCGAATTAGTGTGCCAAGGTCGACGCGGCACGGGCGACCCCGGGCCGCCCGCGGCGACGACGCAAGGCCGTCACGACAGCCCAGCTGAGCGGCCTCTGCTGTACCGCGCCGTACCGTACCGCGCCCAGGACACGGGCCTAAGCCACCCGCACGAATGAATGAATTCCCACTGACCACGGTCAGAGGCGATGACTCTTTGTCGACCCTTCCCTGTGGGCCTCACAGGGCATCGGCTCGCGGACTGATGACGTTTCTCCATCAGACGTGTCCCAGTTCCCTGTAGTCGCACCGAACTTTGACGTCGTCCCCGAACTTGCCGCCCCTATACGACCCAAGGTTCAACCCCGGCAGTGTCCGACGCCGCCAGTTTAACTGGAAACTCGTCGACTGTGTCTGTTAGCGACAACGGGAACGACTCAGAGTTTTGCACTATCCCCACCAGTTCAGCTCCAGCCAAACCACCAACGAAAACTCAGAACTAGTAGGCCAATCGGAAAGCGCTATACTGGTTTACTTGGGGTGTATCAAAAAGAATTATCCGATTTGGCACGTCGACATTTCTGAATCTAATAAACATATACTAGCACAATGGTTGGTCGGTTTTGGGTTTTGATGGGGGCTAAACATCGAGGTCATCAGTCCCCAGTTCCAAACAGACATATTTGTAAAAGGCCTACACAGTAAAAGCGTAATCTCTGCACCCAGAGGGAGGGAACACCAAGGGTCAACCACTCAACTACAAACGAAGAACCTCCAGCTGGAAAGCGTTGATAGAGGTTACCATAAAGGACACTAATGTGGTATCGACGTCACAATTAAAAGTCGCTGGAGTGGGTGTAGCCTGGGAAATCGTGTGAGAGCGCCCACACTGGAGCGAGAGATAAAACCCAGCTGCACGGATAAAACGTAAAACTGAGCCAGCTATAGAGGCATCGTCACCTAGACTTGAAGGAAGTGCAGCTGGTAAATTAAAGGACTGCCGCAAGGGGGCTGAAAGGGGGCAGTCCACCAGAAGATGGACCACTGTCAGCCCTGCATCACAGCGACACTTGGGCGGGTTCTCACGGCGAAGGACACAGTTGTGGGTCAACCGCGTATGTCGAATTCGGAGACGGCAGAGAACCACTGAGTCCCTACGGCCGTGGACGACTTGACCATGCAGAGCCAGTACAGTGAATTTAGTTTTTTGATGAACGGCAAACTCAAAATTTTTTTCATACCTTTTCATAGGTGTTCAATACGCCCCTCTTGAGGTGCAAGACGTGTGTCAACGCGGTACTCAAATTGTTCCCGTACTGCAGCGAGCATGTCTTCAGTTACAGCTTCCACAGCTGCTGCTACGCGATGTCACATTTCAGTCCTCCTTGTTGGTAACGGAGGCAGATAAACAGGTTCTAAGCACTATGGGACTGAACATCAGAGGTCATCAGTCCCCTAGACTTAGAACTACTTAAACCTAACTAACCTAAGGACATCACATACTCCATGCCCGAGGCAGGATTCGAACCGGCGACCGTAGCGGTCGCACGGCTCCAGACTGAAGCGCCTAGAACCGCTCGGCCACACACGCCGGCATAAAGTCTTGGGGGGTTGGGTTGTTTGGGGAAGGAGACCAGACAGCGAGGTCATCGGTCTCATCGGATTAGGGAATGATGGGGAAGAAAGTCGGCCGTGCCCTTTCAAAGGAACCATCCCGGCATTTGCCTGGAGCGATTTAGGGAAATCACGGAAAACCTAAATCAGGATGGCCGGACGCGGGATTGAACCGTCGTCCTCCCGAATGCGAGTCCAGTGTCTAACCACTGCGCCACCTCGCTCGGTCATAAAGTCTTATCAACCCCCAAAAGGAAGAATCACATACAGTCAGGTCCGGTGACCTTGGAGGCCAGTAATTTAAGGCTGAATCATTCGGTCCAATGCGACCGCTCCATCGTTCAGTAATCCTTTGATTCAAAAATTCCCGCATCTCCAGATCACAGTGTCCTGTTGGTAAAAGAAATCGCTCGAATCAGTCTCCAACTGTGGGAAAAGAAAGTTCTCCAGCATATCGAGATATGAGCTTCCTGTAACAGTGTTACAGCAAAGAAAAATTAACCGTACACCTTTCAATTAATCAAAATGACAGTGACAATCGCATTATTTATTTTGCCGTCAACCGGTTTCAACCCGCGATGGGGTAATCTTCAGTGCAATTTACACCATTTGGTCGCTCGCTGGAGTCGTCACCCTGCCTGTGCACGGTTCGTAACTACTGTAGTTTCATGATAGTTACCAAAACTGCCCTGAAGATGACCCCATCGCTAGTTGGAACCGGTTGGGGGCAAAATAAATAATGCGATTGTCATTGTCATTTTGAATAATTGATTATAAATAAACCAATCGCTGTTATCGCCACACAACTATGTTGTCTAAAAATTCGTACACCTTTCCCAGTGAAACTGCACAAAACAACTTATATTTTCTAAAGTCCTTCTGGTGTTGTACAACTTCATGTTGTTTCGTACCCCAGATTCTCACATTAAGACGTTTCTTCCCATTTAAATGGAATGTTGTTTCGTCACTAAACACTAAGCGTGGAAGAAAACTCGTCCTCCATCTTGTCCAATGCTCTGTGCTGTACGAGGATCCATATCATATCTAGTACGAAAGTCACGCTGAACAAATATTATTGACTCGCACTGCGCAAAACATAGAACAGAAAACGCTGTCTGTTCTTCAGACACCATTCTACTAAAACTGTAGTGGGCGCACACTGTTGTTATCTAACGGGAAGCGTGTAAAACTCGAGAGTTTGCTCTTTCTAACAATACGTTGTTCACGCAGGTATATCAATATAACACTTTAGATTTTTTTTTAAAAATCGGATAATTGTTTTTCATACACCTTGTATTCGTTTTCTTAGTTGTGGAGTTGTTTTGGCGCACTGAAGATTTATCACAAACATATCATCCCAGGTAGGATTTCTTATAATTACACGTCAGTTGACGACGCATGCACAGAAAAAGTCATCAGGAGATTGTAACCTCGACAGTAGCTTTGTTTCTAATGCTCAACGTTCAGTGTGGCCATGTGGCTAAAGAAATCCTATTAGCGTGTGAATAGTCACAGATTCGTCGCTCGTTGTATGCAATTCTTTTTTTCCATTTCTGTGTTTGTAACGGATTCTGAGAGCAGGAGTGATATTTGTATTTTTACTTGTCAAAAATACTTGACGACCTTTCTGGACTGTGGCGCGATTTCCCTGAGTGTGGTTCGACAGGAACTGAAGACTACAGCTTCAATTGCTGTGACTGAACGCACAAGAAAGACAGAGATAAAAAAAGGCTAAAAGCGGACCCCATTTCGTATTTCTTTAACAATTAGAAAAGCGTGTAAAATGTTTTAAAAGCATGTAAAATTTACTTTATAATGTTATACACTTTAGTAATACAAAGTAAACGAAAAAGGTATTAAAATATTTTTAAAAACTTTGCAAGTACTGTAGCTTGTTACAAAAATAGCTGCCAAGTACAAATAATCAGAATAGCACTAAAAAAAAAGAACCAAAAGATATAGCTGCTGGTGAACACTCTGGGATGTGAGGTCGTGGTCCAAGAAAGTCTTCTCTTCCTGACGTTTCGTCCAGGACTGCGTTGACATCATCAGAGGCGCTCCTCCGCCGAGTCTTGCCGACTGACCGGTCGGACGTCCGAGAGCGACATAAACACTGTACGAAAGGGAGCGTGGTGAAGGTAACATGTCATGTCAGAGAGAAAAAAGTCAACAATCAATTGTTGTCTTGCCAAAGATGAAACTGCCAAGCGATTCTGCAGAGCTACTGTCCATATGTCGCGAAGTTTCATTGCCTCCCCTTTCCTGTTAAAATTATCATGATGCTTCTAAATTTCAATGGCTTCTCTACATACTCGTGGATAGTAATTTTGACGCTGTAGATAAAGCTCCTGGTTTCCTGACAGCTACAGCTGATCTGTACTTATGCTAGTAGGCGAAGACTTTTCTGCTCTTTTAGCCGTGTATTTATGCTCCTTTTGGCAGTTCCAATATAAACGTCACCACCCGAACACGGAATTTTGAATACAACGCATGTCGACAGACGACGGCGTTTATCCTTGACAAATCGTAGTGAAACATCCCCTTAGAACAATTTATACATGACTGTCCTTAAACTGACATACAATATTTTTAGCGCAACGCAATCTGACTTTCAGAAATCCCTACAAAAGAATGGCCCTGACTAACATTACTTACCTCACAAAAATCTTCATTACTCGAACTACTGCAATACAGCGAGCGCCACTACTGCCAGCTAAATAAAAGATTAAAAGTACTGAAGGCACTAACTACTGATAGGCATAGTTAGCAAATGAAAGATATTAATAGAGAACAAACAATGTATTTACCTTAATAGTCATAATATATATAGCAGTTCATGACAAATTACAAAACTCCGCCATCTCCCCACATCCACCACTGCTGGCGGCTCACCTCCAACTGCGCAACGCTACGCGCTGTTCACATCCAACTGCCCAACACTACAATGGCAGACAACAACGCAAACTAGCCACAGACTGCACACAGCACAGCCAGTGATTCTCTCACAGAGCGCTATGTAACGTTGCCAATAAGAAAACATAAACAGCCTACTTACAGTAGTACTTATTTTCTTTGTTGGTCTAAAGTAACGGATCCGATAGGTAAGTTTTTACAGAAACATGGCATGAGACAGGCCTTTAGACCAACAACGAAAGTAAGTACTCCGATCTGCGAAGGATAAAGGCCTCTGTCGACATGTGGTGTATTGAAAATTCCGCGTACGGGTGGTAAAGTTTATATTGGAACTGCCAAGAGGAGCATAAATACACGGCTAAAATAACACAAAAGTCTTTGCGGACTAGGATAAGTAGAAAAATCACCTGTAGCACAGCATGCTCTTCTGTCAGGACACAACGAATTGAAGTTTTCTGAAACCGAAATTTTATCTACAGCGTCAAAGTATTTTGCACGACTATGTAGAGAAGCCACTGAAATTTGTAAGCATAGAATAATTTTAATAGGGAAGAGGAGCCACTGATATATACAGGTCGCTGGTTCGAATCTAACCTGCAACGATATTTTAACCTCATTTCACAAATCGACAGTCCTTTCACATCACAATTACGAAACTTTACCGCAGAAACAGAGTAGTATTGTGTTTTCCTTGGCATTTGCATACGCTTACATTTGCACTAGCTGTTCACAAACGTCACATTCAAAGTAATATCTTCTAGTCAATGTGACCCCACACTTTTTACTTTATTAGAAACAATTCTTTTTTATCTTCGTACTGCCCAGCTAGTATCCTTAACGTTTAAACTTTTGCAGTGTAATCAATCGTCTCACATAGGATGAAGTTACGTCTGCTTCGGATACCTGACGTTGGTTTACACTCACATAACAGCACAGCCCTTACGTTTGTGTTACTCGCATGTTGTGCATGCTTGATACCTCTCCACATGCAAAACCTACATCTCGTTTCTGTGGCAGTATGGTGGTATCTTCACTACTAACAATGCTTTCCTAAAAAGGTAACTGACTGTAACCAAGCAGATGCCTTTATGAAACTTCCTGGCAGATTAAAACTGTGTGCCCGACCGAGACTCGAACTCGGGACCTTTGCCTTTCGCGGGCAAGTGCTCTACCAACTGAGCTACCCAAGCACGACTCACGCCCGGTACTCACAGCTTTACTTCTGCCAGTACCTCGCAGGAGAGCTTCTGTAAAGTTTGGAAGGTAAGAGACGAGCTACTGGCAGAAGTAAAGCTGTGAGTGCCGGACGTGGGTCGTGCTTCGGTGGCTCAGATGGTAGAGCACTTGCCCGCGAAAGGCAAAGGTCCCGAGTTCGAGTCTCGGTCGGGCACACAGTTTTAATCTGCCAGGAAGTTTCATATCAGCGCACACTCCGCTGCAGAGTGAAAATCTCCTTCCAGACGCCTTTATCTTCAGTCGTTCAATTGAGAGACTAAGTTGTGAAGCTATACCCGTACAATACATCCCACGATCGGTACAGCTGCTACAATGAAAACTTGCTAGCGCTATTTTAATATTTCGCGTAAAACTTTTAAAAAATGACATCTCCCAGGATTCGAACCTGTGTCTCCTATGCCAAACCGACACGTGCTCCACAGAGCGCGCGTTTCTCGCAGTAACTCTGCTGAGAATCTTGTATAACGGAAATCAGTATTTCAGATTTGCCCATAATGATTCTATTGTCCTTTGGGTCGTATTTCATGACTGACAGTCGACAATCTAGATTAAGATAGGAGGGACCAATTTGGAAGGGTTCCGCAATTCCTTAGTTTTGAGCGGGTTTAATGATGTTTCAGGGAGAAGGGAACAGAATATCCGTCGTTGCATTTATCGCCGTTCTAAATGGGTGGAAAAATAAACGCATCAGTTTTCGTAAGGTTTCCGCTATCCGCGTTCACAAAATTCATTTCTGTTACTTGAAAGTAGCAAATGCATTTTCCATCACTATGCATTTGCAGAAAAACTGCGTAAAAACCTAGTAACTTCGGTTGACAGTGATGTAACATACATGTAACTTCGTCTTACTCCTAGTCTAAGGCTCCTGTAACTACGAGCTGGCGCATCCGCCATTTTGTCTTCCAGAGCTCTGAAGTGTAAACGTTCTGCGGTGCTATATGAACTGCGTCACGGCACTTTAGCACGAAATTATAGCTGGTTGTGCTGCCATAAACTGATCCACCAATTCTAGAAGTGCACTTAGAATGGTTCTTTTCCCAGAAGATTCGGAGAGAGGAAGAAAAAAAAAATGGACGGTTAATTGTCGTCGCACAAAGTGGGAACCCGGACGGAGCGCACAGTTATGTATTGTAAATATTTAATAGCAAAGACCTATGTGATATTCGAACGTCGGTTTTTGTTTGGCTGTTTTCAAATACAAAGCTCGTAACAGAGGTTCTGCCTGTAGGGAGTTAGTTGTTAAATCATTGCAGAAAAAGGGGGATCTCACTTCTGACAACTTTATCCAAAATTCCTGAAAAAGTAATGTATTCAATAGTATCTTCATATACTTGTAAAAACTGAAGTACTAACAAAATGTTAATTTGGTTTCAAAAAAGGCTTCTGAACAGAAAATGCTATACGAGGTGTGGCTAGAAAAAAACCGGACTAGTACTGGTGAAACAATAAAACGAATGCAATAAGGCTGAAAGTCGCGTGGCCTGTCACGTGACTCTCGCTCCGCCTACTGCTCGAGTTTCATCTGCCTCCTGCACTCAGTCTGCCCGTGGCGTCTGTTTTAAGTAGTTGACGTTTTGTCTGTGCGTCGGAAAATGTTGAGTGTACAGAAAGAACAGCGTGTTAACATCAAATTTTGTTTCAAACTAGGAAAATCTGCAAGTGAAACGTTTGTAATGTTACAACAAGTGTACGGCGATGATTGTTTATCGCGAACACAAGTGTTTGAGTGGTTTAAACGATTTAAAGATGGCCGCAAAGACACCAGTGATGACACTCGCACTGGCAGACCATTGTCAGCAAAAACTGATGCAAACATTGAAAAAATCGGTAAACTTGTTCGACAAGATCGCCGTTTAACAATCAGAGCAGGAGTTGACAAGGAAAGTGTTAGGCAGATTCTTCATGAAAGTTTCAACATGAACAAAGTGTGTTCAGAAATGGTTCCAAAGTGTCTCACAATTGAACAGAAGGAACGCCGAAGAATGATTTGTTCTGACATCCTGGAAAACATTGAAAGTGATCCCACCTTCTTACAAAATGTTATTACTTGCGATGAATCGTGGTTTTTCACTTACGATCCCGAAACTAAACGCCAATCGATGCATTGGAAAACTCCTGGTTCTCCACGACAAAAAAAGCACGAATGTCAAAATCGAAATTCAAGGCAATGATGATTGTTTTTCTTGACATTAGCGTGCTGGCTACCCTACGTGAGCAAGTACGGAGAAAACGGAACGATTTGTGGAGAAAAAAGTCATGGATCCTTCACGAAGACAATGCCCCAGCTCACAGTGCGTTGTCAGTGAAGACGTTTTTGGCAAAACACAACATTCCCATCTTAGATCATCCACCCTACTCACCTGATTTGGCTCCCTGTGACTTTTTTCTTTTCCCTAAAGTCAAGTCAGCTTTGAAAGGAACTAGATTTGAGACTGTTGAAGCAGTAAAAGAAAAAGCGACGGAAGTAATGTATAGACTTACCGAAAATGATCTGCAGCATTGCTATGAACAGTGGAAAATTCGTATGGAGCGGTGTAGAGACCGAGGAGGAGAGTACATTGAAGGAGATAACATGAAATTGTAAATAATTGTAAATAAATGTTTTTTCCAGCATCAGTCCGGTTTTTTTCTAGCCGCACCTCGTATATGCTTTCACTGATCAAATACTATATGGTATGAATAACCGAACATCACCCATTGCAATTTTTCGTAATTCTTCTAGATAAGCTGAAGTATTGTGGTATGAGTGGGACAATGCACAGATGGTTTACTTCTTATCTAACTGGAAGAATGCAGAAGGTTTCAAATTCACTGTACAGATAGTCGGTCACTTGTCAACTTTAGCCATTTTCCATATTTACGCATAACGCTTGCTTTACCTTGGGGAAGGAATTGCAGCCGCGCACACTGGTACATGATTTAATGAACGTCATTATCGGATATTTAATTTGAAGTCTGCGAAGAAAATAAAACATAGTACGCGATTCTATCACAGAAATATACATGTTTCTTGCATCTTTATTCTTCATTCGGACAGCAAAGAAAAGCAGCAATAAGCAACTAAAACGGGAGATATTTGTGTTTAATCCACAAATCGATGTAAACATGACAGGAATGAAAGCTCAAAAAACACGATCTAAGGCTCTGCGCAGGACACTTTCAAAATATTTCAGAAAGCTTGAACAAAATAATAAATCATCAAAATTACAACCAACGCCGACCTTCCTTCTAATTTTGAACAAAACAATTCAGTTCGCATGAGCTACGTGCTGTGTTTAGCATTCCTTGGGCAACAAAAAAGCGGATACACCAGCCCGTGTTTTTCGGAGCTCTATCCTAGTCTGTGACGTCACCAGAGCTTCGGCCAATCACGTAGCATTTTCGATTACGTAGCCAAAACTTGGTGTTTAACGATTTTTAAGCTTTAATTACATAACAGTAACAGATACTTTGCGAGAATATTGGCCGTAAATGCGATTTGAATGATATAATCACTGGGAATATCAACAATTCGAATCGTATTTGTAACACAGCCTCCTGCGTCTCAGTGAAATGTACAAGGCTAGCTGGTGGAACAGGTCCGACTCGGGGCGGCCGTAGGAGGGAGTTTTTCCACGTCGGCCGTGCTCTGGACTGGACTGGACAGGGAAATGGCGGCGTGGGCAGAGCCGACTCGTGGGACACTTCACGGCTGCGGAATGCCGGTGGTCGTGGTCGTGGTCTCGTGCAGTGAGCGCAGCTGCGTTCCGTCCCCAGTCTCCACTCTGCACGCGCACGAGCAAACCAAATTTCCCACATGTACTGCCTGACGACAAAATGTGAGGATGCTACTAGATATCCAAGGTGCAGCTTCAAGCACTTCAGAAAGGTAAGGCTTTCGGCTGAGATCATACACCAGTGAGGTTCCTTCCAGACTGATTTTTTCACTACACTTGCCGGCCGGTGTGGCCGAGCGCTTCTAGGCGCTTCAGTCTGGAACCACGCGACCGCTACGGTCGCAGGTTCGAATCCTGCCTCGGGCGTGGATGTGAGTGATATCCTTAGGAATAGTTAGGTTTAAGTAGTTCTAAGTTGTAGGGAACTGATGACCTCAGATGTTAAGTCCCATAGTGCTCAGAGCCATTTGAACCTTTTTTTTTTCACTACACTTAGCAGGTGTATCATCAATTCTTGGTGCAGTAAACTTTATTACAACAGCAATTAATATATAATCAGAAAGTATAACTTTAGAGCAAACACCTTTATTTGTTTGGTCTGTAGCTATTACAGCCCTTCTTCTTCTTCTTCTTCTTCTTCTTCTTCTTCCACTTCCAGAATATGCTGATACAATAGCTCCACACGTGATAATCACATACAAAGCTCGCTCGTACAAACTCCCGTACGTGAACACTGAAAAGTTGCACGAGTTACTCAATACACACGAAAGGAAATAGGAGTTACCAGCCGAATTACAGGCCCATATCGCTAACGTGGATTAGCAGTAGTATTTTGGAATATACTATGAAGATAACATTCCATCAGAATTTCTAAAATCATTGGGGGAAGTGGCAACAAAACGACTATTCACCTTGGTGCGTAGAATATATGAGTCTGGCGACGTACCATCTGACTTTCGGAAAAGCATCATCCACACAATTCCGAAGACGGCAAGAGCTGACAAGTGCGAGAATTATCGCACAATCAGCTCAACAACTCATGCATCGAAGCTGCTTACAAGAATAATATACAGAAGAATGGAAAAGAAAATTGCGAATGCGCTAGGTGACGATCAGTTTGGCTTTAGGAAAAGTAAAGGGACGAGACAGGCAATTCTGACGTTACGGCTAATAATGGAAGCTAAGCTAATGAAAAATCAAGACACTTTCATAGGATTCGTCGACCCGGAAAAAGCGTTCGACAATATAAAATGGTGCAAGCTGTTCGAGATTCTGAAAAAAGTAGGGGGTAAGCTATAGGGAGAGACAGGTCATATACAATATGTACAACAACCAAGAGGGAATAAGAAGGGTGGACGATCAAGAACGAAGTGCTCGTATTAAGAAGGGTGTAAGACAAGGCTGTAGCCTTTCGCCCCTATTCAGTCTGTACATCGAGGAAGCATTGATGGAAATAAAAGAAAGGTTCAGGAGTGGAATTAAAATACAAGGTGAAAGGATATCAATGATACGATTCGCTGATGACATTGCTATCCTGAGTGAAAGTGAAGAAGAATTAAATGATCTGCTGAACGGAATGAACAGTCTAATAAGTACACAGTATGGTTTGAGAGTAAATCGGAGAAAGACGAGGGTAATGAGGAGTAGTAGAAATGAGAACAGCGAGAAACTTAAGATCAGGATTGATGGTCACGAAGTCAATGAAGTTAAGGAATTCTGCTACCTAGGCAGTAAAATAACCGATGACGGTCGGAGCAAGGAGGACATCAAAAGCAGACTCGCTATGGCAAAAAAGGCATTTCTGGCCAAGAGAAGTCTACTAATATCAAATACCGGCCTTAATTTGAGGAAGAAATTTCTGAGGATGTACGTCTGGAGTACAGCATTGTGTGGTAGTGAAACATGGACTGTGGGAAAACCGGAACAGAAGAGAATCGAAGCATTTGAGATGTGGTGCTATAGACGAATGTTGAAAATTAGGTGGACTGATAAGGTAAGGAATGAGGAGGTTGTACGCAGAATCGGAGAGGAAAGGAATATGTGGAAAACACTGATAAGGAGAAGGGACAGGATGATAGGACATTGCTACGACATGAGGGAATGACTTCCATGATACTAGAGGGAGCTGTAGAGGGCAAAAACTGTAGAGGAAGACAGAGATTGGAATAAGTCAAGCAAATAATTGAGGACGTAGGTTGCAAGTGCTACTCTGAGATGAAGAGGTTAGCACAGGAAAGGAATTTGTGGCGGGCCGCATCAAACCAGTCAGTAGACTGATGACAAAAAATGAAGCGCCAAAGAAACGGGTATAGACATGCGTATTCAAATACAGAGTTATGTAAATACACAGAATACGGCGCTGCGGTCGGCAACGCCTGTATAAGACTAGTGCTTGCCCCCTTGCCCACCACCCCCGCGACCCTCACCACACCCGTTGCCTGTTGCCTGTGCCTGCTTAACGCTCAGCCTATCTTCACCCCCGCGACTGGAAGCACGTGTAACAAGTCGCGGAGAAGTGGGTGGAGGAAGAGTGGCAGGAGCAAGCCTGCCCCACAGGACCAAGCAGCCGTAGTCTACTTCGGAAAAACTCAGGAAGCAGCACGATGCCGAGTCCACCGAGACGCCATCAAACCAGCGGAGAGGCCAACGGAGGAACACGAGCCACGCCGCTTACCCTCCTCCAACACCGGACTGGATAACAGTCCGTGAATTATTGCCGTGCAGCGCCGCTGTCACATCCGCCACTGCTGCTACACTGGCAGGTTATCAAGATTTGAGTGACTCTGAACGTGGTGTTGTAGTCGGCTCGCGAGCGATGGGACTCACCATCTCCGAGATTGCGGTGAAGTGGACATTTCCCCGTACGAACATTTCACGAAGTTACCGTGAATATCAGGATTCCGGTAAAACACTGCTGCGGCCGGAAAAAAAAAGATCCTGTGCGAACGGGACCGACGACGATTGCAGAGAATGGTTCAAGGTGACGGAAGTGCAACTCTTCCGCAAATTGCTGAGGAATTCAATGCTGGGCCGTCGACAAGTGTCAGCGTCCGAACCATTCAACATCAGCGATATGGGCTTTCGGAGCCGATAGCCCACTCGTGTTCCCATGAGCCCTGCACGAGAAAAAGCTTTCCGCCTCGCCTCGGCCCGTGAAAACCGACATTCGACTGTTAATGACTCTAAACATGTTACCTGTTCGGACGAGTGTCGTTTCAAACTGTAACGATCGGTTGGACGTGTACGGGTATGGAGACAATCTCATGAATGCATCGACTCTGGATGTCAGCAGGGGATTCTTCAAGCTGGTGGAGGCTCTGTAATGGTGTGGGGCGTGTGCAATTCGATCCCTGATACGTCTAGATACGGCTCTTGACATGCGACACTGTCTACGCATCTGTACCCATTCACGTCCATTGTGCTTTCCGACAGACTTCAGCAATTCCAGCAGGATGAGAACTACTTAAACCTAACTAACCTAAGGACATGACACACATCCAAACCTGCGACCGTAGCGGTCGCTCGGCTCCAGACTGTAGCGCCTAGAACCACACTTCTAGCTTCGCAGGAGGCTTTTCGACACCGCTCTTCACAAGCGACTTTTAATTAAATTGCGTGCCTGTGGAGTGTCGACTCAGTTGTGTGATTGGACTCCTCATGTGTCAGAGGGGTCACAGTTCGTAATAATAGAAAGTCGTTGAGTGAGGTATAAGTGACCTCTGGCGTTCTACAACGATGTGTTATAGCCCTCTGCCGTTCCTAATCTACATAAACGATATAGGACACAATATGAGCACCCGTCCTAGGTGGTCTGCCGTTAACGTCTTGAGTGAATCCACTGTAAATGGCGTATAAGACACAACTGACAGGACATCACACACATCCATGCCCCAGGCAGGATTCGAACGTGGGACCGTAGCGGTCGCGCGGTTCCAGACTGAAGCGCCTAGAGCCGCTCGGCCACACCGGCCGGCTTAAAGTTAAGATTTGAATGGTGTGTGGCAGCCACTAGATGGCTCTTACATCGGAACCATGCAATAAATCGTAAATAATTCTCTTTTAACACTTAAAATTAACTACTTCAGTGAGTGACCTTTAATAGTAGTGAAGATTACAGAACTGTAGATTACTAACAACTGACTATTGCAAATTATTGTTTAGAATATGTCCAGCATGCGTGCACATGTGTGCTACTGTGTACCGTGTTTGTACGGTGTCACAACGACCTGTGAGCAATATCTATATGGGCATGGCCTTTTGCCAAGGTGCTTTATTGTTTTAAATGTTTCAGCGTTAACAAACCTTACATATGCGCTGATTTTTATGCACCTAACTTCTTGCCGTGAGGTTCAGCGTAAAATGTTGCCTATAGGTATGTAAATGTACAAGTCCACTTCAGGTTTTTATAATGCTGAACTAAAACTTTCATATAAAATATTACATCTTAACTTACGAGACGTATTCCATGTACTTGCACTGAAGATGAAGCAGAGTGTGTTCAGGCTTAAGAAAGATGCGACTCCTTTCCGGTCGCAGTGATGTCGGAGATCTAATGTTTTACCGGATTCCTCATATTCACGGTACACTCGTGAAAATCCCCACTTCATCGCTACCTAGGAGATGCTGTGTCCCATAGGTCGAGCGCAGACTGTAACACCACGATCAAAAACGCACCTAAATCTTGATAACATGTTATTGTAGCAGCAGCATCCGATCAACTGCGCCAGACACTTCGCACTTTTACAGGCGTTGCCGACCGCAGCGCCGTATTCTGCCTATTTACATATCCCTGTATTTGAATACGGACGCCTGTACCAGTTTCTTTGGCGCTTCAGTGTGTGATTATACAGGGTGATTCAAAAAGAATACCACAACTTTAGGAATTTAAAACTCTGCAACGACAAAAGGCACAGCTAAGCACTATCTGTCGGCGAATTAAGGGAGCTATAAAGTTTCATTTAGTTGTACATTTGTTCGCTTTAGGCGCTGTTGACTAGGCGTCAGCGTCAGTTGATGCTAAGATGGCGACCGCTCAACATAAAGCTTTTTCTGTTATTGAGTACGGCAGAAGTGAATCGACGACAGTTGTTCAGCGTGCATTTCGAACGAAGTAGGGTGTTAAACATCCTGATAGGTGGTGTATTAAACGTTGGTATAAACAGTTTACAGAGAATGGGTGTTTGTGCAAAGGCAAAAGTTTTTGGTCCCTTTTTCTTCGAAGGTGCTACTGTAACTGGACTACAGTATCTGGAGATGTTAGAGAATTGTCTGTTCCCTCAGCTAGAACAAGAAGCACAACAATTCATATTTTGCAGGATGGAGCGCCACCACATTGGCACATATCTGTCCGTAACTACCTGAATGTCAACTACCCGAGGCGATGGATCTGCCGCCAGGCAGCCCGTGACAGAGCACTTCATCACTGGCCTCCAAGAAGCCCTGATCTTAACCCCTGCGATTTTTTCTTATGGGGGTATGTTAAGGATATGGTGTTTCGGCCACCTCTCCCAGCCACCATTGATGATTTGAAACGAGAAATAACAGCAGCTATCCAAACTGTTACGCGTGCCTGATATGCTACAGAGAGTGTGGAACGAGTTGGAGTATCGGGTTGATATTGCTCGAGTGTCTGGAGGGGGCCATATTGAACATCTCCGAACTTGTTTTTGAGTGAAAAAAAACCTTTTTAAATACTCTTTGTAATGATGTATAACATAAGGTTATATTATGTTTATTTCATTAAATACACATTTTTGAAGTTGTGGTATTCTATTTGAATCACCCTGTATAATTCCATTCTGCTCCCCTCTCCTGAGTGCCCCCTGTGGCAACCGCGACGTTAGAAGCAGCAAATGCGTACTACACGCAGCAGCACCTTACCTTACGGGACACTGCCGAGTTGAACAGGACCTCGCGCTGGAGTAGAACTCCAAAGGTCTGGTTCAAATGGCTCTGAGCACTATGGGACTCAACTGCTGAGGTCATTAGTCCCCTAGAACTTAGAACTAGTTAAACCTAACTAACCTAAGGACATCACAAACATCCATGCCCGAGGCAGGATTCGAACCTGCGACCGTAGCGGTCTTGCGGTTCCAGACTGCAGCGCCTTTAACCGCACGGCCACTTCGGCCGGCTCCGAAGGTCTGGCCGGACGCGTAGTTGCCCCCTGGCTGCTTCTACCGTGGGAGGTGTGGCTGTGGTAATCGGTTTCCGACTCAGCTGGCGTCGCGAACCCTGCCAGCAGGCGACATTCCTCCGCGAGAGCTCCCGGCTGCCAACACACACACACACACACACACACACACACACACACACACACACACACACAGTCCACTGTCGATTTCACGCGTCCGCTGGCCACGCCCAAACCTACACTAGCTGCACTCAACGCCTATCCGCAGCGGACAAAAAACAATTTTCAACAACGCTCTTCCCATATGGGCTTACACAGAACCTGCCTCTCCTGCTGTGCGCATCTCAAATATGGGGGAAATATGTCCTCCTTACGACGCGAAATGTGTATTTGCGCTACATACGCATATGGAAACGGAAGAGGACGTAGAGGAAGATGGAATGGGAGATACGGTACTGCGCGAAGCATTTGATAAACCACTGAAAGACTTACGTCGAAACAAAGCCCCAGCAGTAGACAACATTGCAACTACAAAGTGAAGTGTTAATACACAGTTGAAGGAACATGAAAGTCTTTGCCGACTAGGGAAAACAGACAAGTCATCCGTGCCGGAACATGCTCTTCAGTCGGGTGATCACGTAGTGAAAATTTCGCAAACTAAACTTTTATGTACTATGACGAACTGTTATGCACGGCTATATAGAGAAGCCATCGAAATATACACTCCTGGAAATGGAAAAAAGAACACATTGACACCGGTGTGTCACACCCACCATACTTGCTCCGGACACTGCGAGAGGGCTGTACAAGCAATGATCACACGCACGGCACAGCGGACACACCAGGAACCGCGGTGTTGGCCGTCGAATGGCGCTAGCTGCGCAGCATTTGTGCACCGCCGCCGTCAGTGTCAGCCAGTTTGCCGTGGCATACGGAGCTCCATCGCAGTCTTTAACACTGGTAGCATGCCGCGACAGCGTGGACGTGATCCGTATGTGCAGTTGACGGACTTTGAGCGAGGGCGTATAGTGGGCATGCGGGAGGCCGGGTGGACGTGAGGCGTGAGGCCTCCACAGTACATCGATGTTGTCGCCAGTGGTCGGCGGAAGGTGCACGTGCCCGTCGACCTGGGACCGGACCGCAGCGACGCACGGATGCACGCCAAGACCGTAGGATCTTACGCAGTGCCGTAGGGGACCGCACCGCCACTTCCCAGCAAATTAGGGACACTGTTGCTCCTGGGGTATCGGCGAGGACCATTCGCAACCGTCTCCATGAAGCTGGGCTACGGTCCCGCACACCATTAGGCCGTCTTCCGCTCACGCCCCAACATCGTGCAGCCCGCCTCCAGTGGTGTCGCGACAGGCGTGAATGGAGGGACGAATGGAGACGTGTCGTCTTCAGCAATGAGAGTCGCTTCTGCCTCGGTGCCAATGATGGTCGTATGCGTGTTTGGCGCCGTGCAGGTGAGCGCCACAATCAGGACTGCATACGACCGAGGCACACAGGGCCAACACCCGGCATCATGGTGTGGGGAGCGATCTCCTACACTGGCCGTACACCACTGGTGATCGTCGAGGGGACACTGAATAGTGCACGGTACATCCAAACCGTCATCGAACCCATCGTTCTACCATTCCTAGACCGGCAAGGGAACTTGCTGTTCCAACAGGACAATGCACGTCCGCATGTATCCCGTGCCACCCAACGTGCTCTAGAAAGTGTAAGTCAACTACCCTGGCCAGCAAGATCTCCGGATCTGTCCCCCATTGAGCATGTTTGGGACTGGATGAAGCGTCGTCTCACGCGGTCTGCACGTCCAGCACGAACGCTGGTCCAACTGAGGCGCCACGTGGAAATGGCATGGCAAGCCGTTCCACAGGACTACATCCAGCATCTCTACGATCGTCTCCATGGGAGAATAGCAGCCTGCATTGCTGCGAAAGGTGGATATACACTGTACTAGTGCCGACATTGTGCATGCTCTGTTGCCTGTGTCTATGTGCCTGTGGTTCTGTCAGTGTGATCATGTGATGTATCTGACCCCAGGAATGTGTCAATAAAGTTTCCCCTTCCTGGGACAATGAATTCACGGTGTTCTTATTTCAATTTCCAGGAGTGTATAAACATGGTGATAATTTCAACAGAAAAGAAGAAGCTATGAAATGCGATATATGGGCAGTTACGCTACACAATCGATGAGAAGTTTTTATCTTTGACGTACTATCATCGATAGTTATATTTTATCCTTGACAAGGTCCATCTCTGCTATCACGTGAAATCCAGACCATGCCCACTTTCCACGGTATTTAGACCGTTCTTCGACGTCCGACTCATCAGTCGGCAAGACTCAGCACAACTAGGAGCACCTCTGAAGATATCCAACGTAGCTTTGGACGAAACGCCAGGAGTGTTCCATGGAGCACGGCCACACAACCCGGATGAATTCTCGGCAGCTGAAATATCCGGTCGTGAAAGCCTTCATTGTCTCAGTAGACAACATTCCTTCAGAGCTACTGATAGCCTTGCGAGAGCCAACCATGAAGAAACTCTTCCATCTGGTGACCAAGATGTGTCAAACAGGCGAAATATCCTCAGATTTCAAGAGGAATATAATTATTCCAATTCCAAAGAAAGCAGGAGCTGATACGTGTGAAAATTGCCATACGATCAGTATACTAAGTCACAGCTGCAAATTTCTAACACGAATCCTTTACAGAAGAACAGAAAACTGGTATACTCCGATCTCGCGTACGATACGTTACGAAAGGGAAACCTACGTTTAAGCATTTGTAGACTTAGCGAAGGCTTTTGACAATGTTGACAGGAACACTCTCTTTCAAATTCTGACGGTGGCACGGGTAAAATACAGGAAGAGAAAGGCTATCAGCAATTTCTACAGAAACCAGACGGCACTTACAAGAGTCGAGGGGGAAGAAAGGGAAGCAGTGGTTGGGAAGCGAGTTAGACACGGTTGTAGCCTATCCCTGAGGTTATTCATCTGTATACTGAGCAAGCAGTAAAGGAAACAAAAGAAAAATTTGGAGTAGGAATTAAACTCCAGGAAGAAGAAATAAAAACTTTAAGGTCTGCCGATGAGACAGATGTTAATTCTGTCAGAGACAGATGTTAATTCTGTCAGAGACAGATGTTAATTCTGTCAGAGACAGCAAAGGACTTGGGAGAACAGTTAAACGCAATGGAAAGTATCTTGACAGGATGATAAGAGATCAACGTCAAGAAAAGAAAAATGAGGATAATGGAATGAAGTCGCATAAAATAAGGTGATCCTGAGAGTCTTAGTTTAGGAAATGAGACACTTGAAATGGTAGATGAGTTTTGCTATCTGGGAAACAAAATAACTGATGATGATGATGAAGTACGGAGGACATAAAATGTCGACTTGGCAGTGGCAAGACATCGTGTATATAGCTAAGTGTCAGGAAGTCGTTTCTGAAAGTATTTGTATGGAGTGTAGCCATGTATGGAAGTGAAACATGGACGATAAATAGTTTGGACAAGAAGAGTATAGAAGCTTTCGAAATGTGGTGCTAGAGAAGAATGCTGAAGATTAGAAGGGTAGATCATATAACTAATGAGGAGGTATTGGATAGAATTGGCGAGAAGAGAAGTTTGTGGCACAACTTGACTAGAAGAAGGGATCGGTTCGTAGGACATGTCCTGAGGCGTCAAGGGATCACCAATTTAGTATTGGACGGCAGCGTGGAGGGTAAAAATCGTAGAGGGAGACCAAGAGATGAATACACTAAGCAGATTCAGAAGGATGTAGGTTGCAGGGGTACTTGCAGATAAAGAGGCTTGCACAGGATAGAGTACCATGGAAAGATGCATCGAACCATTGTTTGGACTGAAGATCACAACAACAATGACACATTCATAGGAAAACGGGAAGTCTTACACTATCAAGCGACAGTCGGACACCTGTCTAACTTCATGGACGTGGCCAACACACTACGAGACTTTAGTTTTTAATTGAATTTTCTTATTTTGAGAATGATGATACATAAGTAAGCATCCTGTCTCATCACCTGGAGCCATTCATGTCCATTGTGCAATGCGACGGACTTGGGCAATTCCATCCAATGCGACACCCCCGCCTCCACATCCGTAACTGCTGCAGAGTGACTCCAGGAGCCCTCTTCTCTCGCTGGCCACCGAACACCTCAAACATGAACATTATTGAATATATCTGGGATGGCTTGCAACCAGCTGTTCTGATGACATCTCTGGCCCCTTCGTACTCTTACAGATTTACGGACAGCCCTGCAGGATCCATGGTGCCAGTTCCCTCCAGCACTACTCCAGACATTAGTCGAGTCCCTGCCACGTCGTGTTGCGGCACTCCTGCGGGCTCGCGGGAGCCCTACACGGTATTAGCCAGGTGTACCAGTTAGCAAATAGTGCCAAACATGGCGTCAAAGCCGTGGTTCCACACGGCTAAATAGAACAAGAAGACAGTAAATTCCCCAGTTGTCATCACAGTGACATGAGCCGCCGAGGGCTACAGCGGTATACCTGATTTTTTTTGTCACTTCTTGTTGTTGTTGTGGTCTTCAGTCCAGAGACTGGTTTGATGCAGCTCTCCACGCTAATCTATCCTGTGCCAGCTGCTTCATCTCCCAGTACCTACTGCAACCTACATCCTTCTGAATCTGCTTAGTGTATTCATCTCTTGGTCTCCCTCTACGATTTTTACCCTCCACGCTGCCCTCCAATGTTAAATTTGTGATCCCTTGATGCCTCAGAACATGTCCTACCAACCGATCCCTTCTTCTAGTCAAGTTGTGCCACAAGCTCCTCTTCTCCCCAATCCTATTCAATACCTCCTCATTAGTTACGTGATCTACCCACCTTATCTTCAGCATTCTTCTGTAGCACCACATTTAGAAAGCTTCTATTCTCTTCTTGTCCAAACTATTTATCGTCCATGTTACTTCCATACATGGCTACACTCCATACAAATACTTTCAGAAACGACTTCCTGACAAATCTATACTCGATGTTAACAAATTTTTCTTCTTCAGAAACGCTTTCCTTGCCATTGCCAGTCTACATTTTATATCCTCTCTACTTCGACCATCATCAGTTATTTTACTCCCTAAATAGCAAAACTCCTCTACTACTTTAAGTGTCTCATTTCCTAATCTAATTCCCTCAGCATCACCCGATTTAATTTGACTACATTCCATTATCCTCGTTTTGCTTTCGTTGATGTTCATCTTATATCCTCCTTTCAAGACACTGTCCATTCCGTTCAACTGCTCTTCCAAGTCCTTTGCTGTCTCTGACAGAATTACAATGTCATCGGCGAACCTGAAAGCTTTTATTTCTTCTCCATGGATTTTAATACCTACCTATAATTTTAATACCTAATTTTCACTTCTTAGAAGTGAAAATTCTTGCGTTTCGTGTAATGTAAACTCGTGTATCACAGTAGTTTGTGATTCATTTTGTGAAATTTGCAATTGACATACTATAATTCCGTTTACTACAGTCATTCAATTACTTGTGCCTTAAATTCGTTTTTCTCGTCTCTCAGAAGTTGGGAGACCACTTTTCCTCTCAGAAATTTACTCACAGTTCAAAAATGGCTCTGAGCACTAGAGGACTTAACATCTGTGGTCATCAGTCCCCTAGAACTTAAAACTACTTAAACCTAACTAATCTAAGGGCATCACACACATCCATGCCCGAGGCAGGATTCGAACCTGCGACCGTAGCGGTCGCGCGGTTCCAGACTGAAGCGCCTAGAACCGCACGGCCACACCGGCCGACTTTACTCATAGTGAAACGGAAAGTGGTGTAATTGAAGAGGGTTACCAGTCTTCTTCTTACAAAAGTTTTGGTGAAGTTGGATGCCGGAGAATGAATACGCCGTCTTTTAATCTCCAGAACTGCAATTTATTTTCAAAACATACACGTAATGTGATACAGTGATTGTGAGTCTGCGCTTATTGCTCACATTATGGACTTTTCTCTCACAAATTGTTCAAATATTTGCATTATTGTTGTTAATCACTAGAATGCTACCTACTCAGCAGTTCTGTCATCTGTAGATTACGAATAAATTGTTGTTTCTAAATGTCGAAATTTCGTAACGTTTAATTCTTGACATGGTGATTTTTAAAGAGGCTTTATTACGGAGCACGCGTCTGTCCACTCGATTTCGCCGTCCTCGTCGTCTCCCTCTGCCAAAGGGTCAAAATTTGCAGGTGCACATTTCTCAGCCCGACTTGCAGATGTCAACTGGGTGAAGAAAGCGTGGTGCACCGGAGGGATGTACGGGACGAGTGCCAGCCTGTCTTCCCTTTTTGCCTAGGCGGCAGGCCGCGCCGCTTTGTTGAGTGGAGTGAGTCTTATAGTTTATGTATTTATCGCCAGGCATCACTACTTTATTCCTGTAGGCTTTCACCTGGACTTCCAACGCGAACTGCAAAATTCCCTTATACGGACAATTTCTGCTTTAGTAACACCTGGATATTACAAATCTAAAGAATGGAAACACTTACTAGCACTTACTTAGAGTGTCCATAAGCAAGAAAAACAACACAGAACAACAAAACAACGCGGCCTTGCCGCTTCACTTATACACCATGCGATCAAAAGTATCCGAACACCTGACTGAAAATTACCTACAAGTTCCTGGCGCCCTCCATCGGCAATGATGGATTTCAATATGGTGTTGGCCCACCCTTAGCCTTGATGACAGCTTCCACTCTCGCAGGGATTCGTACAGTCAGGTGCTGGAAGGTTTCTTGGGGGATGGTATCTCATTCTTCAGGGAGTGCTGCACTGAGGAGAGGTACCGATGTCGGTCGGTGAGGCCTGGCACGAAGCCGGCGTTCCAGAACATCCCAAAGGTGTTCTGAAGCATTCAGGTCAGGACTCTGTGCAGGCCAGTCCATTACAGGGATGTTACTGCCGTGTAACCACTGCGCCACAGACCATGCATTATGAACAGGTGCTCGAACCAGTTGAAAGATGCAATTGCCATCTCCGAATTGCTCTTCAACAGTGACAAGCGAGAGGGTGGTTAAAACGTCAATGTAGGCCTGTGCTGTGACAGTGCCTCGCTAAACAACAAGGGGTGCATGCACCCTCCATGAAAAACACGACGACGCCATAACACCACCGCCTCCGAATTTTACTGTCGGCACTGCACACGCTGGCAGATGAGGTTCACCAGGCATTCGCCATACCCACACCCTGCCATCGGATCGCCACATTGTGTACCGTGATTGGTCACTCCAGACAACGTTTTCCCACCATTCTCCCAATGTTTACGCTCCTTACACCAAGGGAGGGGTCGTTTGGCATTTACCGGCGAGATTTGTAGCTTATGAGCAGCCGCTCGACCATGAAATCCAAGTTTTCTCACATCCCGCCTAACTGTCATAGTGCTTGCGGTGGATCCTGATGCAGTTTGGGATTCCTGTGTGACGGTCTGGATAGATGTCTGCCTATTACCCATTACGACCCTCTTCTACTGTCGGCGGTCTCTGTCATTCAACAGACGAGCTCAGCCTGTACGCTTTTGTTCAAATGGTCCAAATGGCTCTGAGGAGTATGGGACTCAACTTCTGAGGTCATCAGTACCCTAGAACTTAGAACTAGTTAAACCTAACTAACCTAATGACATCGCACACATCCATGCCCGACGCAGGATTGTGGTCTCGCGGTTCCAGACTCCAGAGCCTAGAACCGCACGGCCACTTCGGCCGGCCGTACGCTTTTGTGCTGTACGTGTCCCTTCACGTTTCCGCTTCACTATGACATCGGAATCACTGGACGTAGGGATGTTTAGGAGTGTGGAAATCTCGCGTGCTGACGTATGACACAAGTAAAACGCAATCACCTGACCACGTTCGAAGTCCGTGAATTCCGCGGAGCGCCCCATTCAATGACTACTGAGGTCGCTGATACGGAGTACCTGGCAGCACAATGCACATAATATGAAAAACTTATCTCTCTGGGGGTGTCCGGATACTTTTGATCACATAGTGTAGGACTATTCCCGCAAACGCACCTCTCTCTCTGGCATGGAAGGAAGAATGCATTTGGAGTTCTCTGGTGGCTACTGTGGGAGTTACAGTTGTACCTTCCTCCACAATAAATTTCCATGTTTTCTGACCTCCTGAGTTGTATACGTCGAAGTCTAAAATTTTCTGACTTTGTTTCTCAATGGCTCATGTATCATTCCCCATCGACCTTTAGGGCACACACATTCAAGATAATTCTTTCAGAGAATGTGATGAAGCAACAGCAGATGACATGAGTCACATTCGATTAACCATTACCAACTAACAACGAAGTAATGTATTAAAGAGAATTATGAGATTCTTAAATAAATTTACCTTCACCTTGTAAGATCCCTGAAAAATCTTATGTTAACTATCTTAACGACCAAAGTTAGCACTAGTGAAAATAATCGTTGTAACTAATGCAGCGTACAACCGCTAACGCTAGGAATGCAGTCCTCCCGCAACGCGTTTCAGCTATTATGCTCCGGACATCTGACTGACTGTTGACCTTAGAAAGAAAATTACAAAGGACTCAATGACATGGATGTAAGCACTTCAGGGGTAAAAGCCAATAACTGATATAAAAAGAGATCTAATTTTCTCGTAATCATACATTTCCGCTAGAGGTAAAGAAAAACATTAGGTTTAAGGCATTGATTGTGGAACGGATTTGCAAGCGGTGTGTGGCAGAGGGTACTCTGGTACCAGTGTCAGTTCCCACTTTCAGGGTTCCAGCCGCGAATCGTGCGTGAGAAGATCAACTCCCCGTAGGCCTCTATACGGTTTCCAATCTCTCAGAATTCACGGCCTTTTCGCGAGATGTACGAGGTCTGTTGTAAAAGTTCCACAACTTCGTCCACAAAATTTATCCACGCCTACCTTATACTTATTCTGCATGGTCTGCTTCTCCACAGTTGGTACACCTCTCCCACCGCCGTTCCCACTTCCTGTAGCAGTGTGGGTGCGCCTCTTGCTTGATCGTGCTAAACGCCGCCTGCGAATTTTCTTTTATCTCGTCTATCGCTGCAAATCTTCGTCCTTTCGACGGGATTTGCAACTAAAAATAAAAAAAATATAAAGGGGCCAGGTCTGGAGAGTACGGAGGACGAGGCAGCACAGCGATTTCGTTTTCGGTGCAACAGTCACGCACCAACAGGGATGAATGTGCGGCTGCGTTATCGTGATGAAAGAACCACTTATTGTCTGGCCACATTTCAGGCAGTTCTCTTCTCACACTCTCTCGCAGGCGTAGCAACACGTCCCGATAGTACCCATCGATTAAGGGGCTCCGGAACGCCCTATACTTGCAATGTTAAAATAACGCTTATAAATTACATCTTTCCTCACAAAGTATTTGAGGTAGGAAGTTTAACTTTTTACAGATTATTTATTGGAATCTGGGCTACAACTTAACACAGGGATTTTACAAAATTTTAGTTCAGTTATTAAAGATGATTTTTTTTTCAATTGTAATGAAAATTCACAACATTTTTTCCAATTTTTTATTTATATATTCAAAAATACAGTTTTTTGGAAAAAGGCTGTGTTAAATTATGCAGAAGGTACTGTGTAACATTTACTGAAGGTTTGAAACAAATATGTTTGGAAGATCCTTAGAAAACATGTAATTAGTATGAGAAAATAAAAGTTTTGGGAATCGAGCGACAAAGATTGGATTAACTTTTTAGTGCATTCCAGGTCCATAGGATGGATTATCTTCATCCTCTGCAAACTCCTCCTCCAGCTTTCTCTTGTTCCTCCTCCTGTTTACTCTTGCTTGTATTTCTAGACTCTTTACAGCCCTGTCTGCAGCCCGAAGGCGTTCCTTGTCTAAAGCAAGCATCGCTCGTTGTTGTGTTCGTAGATTTTGCTACCATTTTCTTCAGTTGCAGTTACTGCAACACTGTTCCAAAAGGTGGTCATGTATGAACACTTATCACATTTCAGTTGTATTTCACTAGCAAGTCCTACGTGCTTTATTATGGAGAGTTCCAGACCAACTTCACTACAATGAATACATCTTACACAGTTTGAAAAAATTCCTTTGAGAACCGACATATCAAATATTTCATTCACATCCGATTCGCCCATAAAACATTCATAGTTTTCACTCATTGAACCAAGCTTCTTCTGTGAAGAATTTCTTTCCCACTTTGACTGCTATGGGCAGGTGTACTTGAGAGGTTAGGTTCACTCACTTGGTTATCGTCTTTATTGTTACAGTAATAACACATACCTTTGGCTTTCCAACATTTCTCCTTTTCTTAAAAACCTTCACAGGATTTCTAATAACGTTACTTTTACTCATTATTATACTTCAACAAAACAGAGACTCAAGAAACAGAATTAATTACGAATATTTTCGAGATAAAGACAGAGTAAATAAACATGAAACAATCGACAATCACACCAGCGATATATATATTGAACCATCACAGGTTAGCCACAACACATACTTTATCTCACATCACTAAAATGTACCTGATGAACACGGACGTTAATAATAACACCATTTGACAGCAGTTTAACAGCGCCACAGTGGGTCACGCCCACGTAGAACACATTTCAAAAAAAATTTAGAAATAGTTGTAGTCTTCGGAATTGAATAAATTATATATCTATTAAAAGGTAATAGTCTGCAGATTCAGAAAACGCAAAAAAGTAAAAATTGAACTTTTCATGATTTTGAGTCTTTCCGGAGCCCCTTAATAGTTTGTCCCTGTGGCACGAGTTTATGATGGACTCATCCCTGAAAGTCAAAGAAAACTACCATCATGGCTCTCTCTGACTGTCCTGACCTGACGAGATTTCTGTGGTCTTGCAGATCCTCTCCCGACCCACTGTGAAGACTGAACCTTGGCCGCAACATCATAACCGTAGACCCACGTCTCATCACCAGTTATGTTTGTCTTAAGGAACATCTCATTTGCGAAATCCAAAAACTGTTCACAGACTGCGAGGCGAAGGTGTTTCTGGTCTTGACTCATGAGCCGTGGGACGGACTCGACGGCAACACGATGCATTCCAAGATGCTGTGTCAGGATTTCATGACATGATCCAACTGAAATGTTACGTTCTTCTGCAATCTCTCGGACAATCAGTCTTCAATTGACAGGTACAATTTCGTGCACGTTCCTGACACGAGCGTCGCCGGTAGACGTCGTCCTGAACGAGGACCATCTTTAAATTCCGTTGCCGGCGGCTGTGGCCGAGCGCTTCTAGGCGCTACAGTCTGGAACCGCACGACCGCTACGGTCGTAGGTTCGAATCCCGCCGCGGGCATGGAGGTGTGTGATGTCCTTAGGTTGGTTAGGTTTAAGTAGTTCTAAGGGACTGATCACCTCAGATGTTGTCCCATAGTGCTCAGAGCCATTTGACCCATTTATAAATTCCGTTCGGCTATTTTTAAACCGCGTAACACCCAGTACGGCGTTAATACTCTTCACCGTAGGCTTCCTGCACCATTTGGTTTGTCTCTGTAAATGTTTTCTCGAGCGTTCGATATTGTCAAATCGTGCAAGACGTTCGGAATTCTGAGAAAAATACGGGTAAGTGGTAGGGAAACACGCGTAATGTACAAGACGTACAACAACCGACAGGGTACAATACGAGTGGGAGACCAAGATCGAAGTGCGTGCATTAAAAAAGCGTCTATGTATCCATCGAAGAAAAAATCACGGAAATAAAAGTTCAAGTGTGTGATTAGATTTCAAGATGAAAGGATATCAATGATAAGATTCGGTGGTGACATTGCCATCCTAAGAGAAAGTGAAGAAGAATTACAGAATCTACTGAATCTAATCAACAATCTAATGAACAATCTAATGAGTACAGAATATGGATTGAGAGTAAAGCGAAGTAAGACGAAAGTAATGAGAAGTAACATTAATGAGAATAGCGAAAAACGTAACATGAAGATTGATGGTCACCAGAGTAGATGAAGTATTAGGGTACCTAGAAAGGAAAATAACCCATGACGGACGAAGCAAGGAGACCATCAAAAGCAGTCTACTACTATGAAACATGAGGTATAAATTTGAGGAAGAAATTTCTGTCAATTTAAGTTTCGAACACAGCAGCTAGTGAAACATGCACTGTGGAAAAACGGGAACAGACGAGAATCGAAGCATTTGAGTTGTGGTGCTACAGGCGAATGTTGAAAATTAGGTGGACTGAAAAAGTAAGGAATGTGGAGGTTCTGTGCAGAATCGTAGAGGAAAGGACTATGTGGAAAATACTGACAAGGAGAAGGGACAGGACGATACGACATCTGTTAAGACACCAGGGACTAACTTCCATGGTACTAGAGGGAGCTGGAAGAGACAGAGTGAAATACATCCAGCAAATAATTGAGGACGTAGGTTGCAAGTGCTGCTCTGAGATGACGACGTTGGTGACAGGAGAGGAATTCGTGTGGGGCCGCATCAAACCAGTCAGCAGACTCATAAAAGAATCAGGTGATTTTAGCGATTGTTCTATAATCGTGTAATCAATCGACGAAGGGTGCATCCGTCACTGCATACAAATTTCATGACTGCTACGAAGAGGTTCTGGGCCAAGTCATTTATATCGCGCACACGTGTGCTGCTTTTGCAGTATGGCTAAGAAACGGCCGTAGCAGTTTGAACCGAACTCGTGTGCACACATTACTTGGATACAGACTGAGTCTAAGGCCGGTATTACACTATCAAATTTCTTTGCCAAATATGTGATGAAATATTCGTCAAATACATTTGACGAAGATCTTTGACATGGCGCTAAAAAGGGGTATTACACTGTCATCATACTTTTTCGTCAAAGTTCAAGATGGCTGACAACGACAACTTGTTATTAACCGCAGCAGTTGCTCGTACCGCAGTTGCACTGTGTGCGCCTACGGAAGAAAAGCGGGGGAAAAAAAGGAAACGTACCTGGGTGAAGCCGTGGGTTTTACGACGACACGATGAAAGCATTCAACAAAATTTGTTACGTGAGCTTAGAGTGGAGGGCGTAAAGTCGCACACAAATTAGTTAAGGATGGACGAGCATACATTCCTGTATGTTCTGAGTGAAGTGTATACTCATATCTCAAAGCACAATATTCACTTAAGAACTGCTACATCTGCAAACGACAGGACACTGTAACATTCCGATTCCTTGCTACAGGAGAAAGTTAGGTTAGGTCAGGTCTCCAATCTTCTTAATCTATTTCTTTATTCAGGGTGCTTCACATTGTAAAGCGCCTCATCAGCTTCATACATCTCTATTAATTTTGTAGTTGTTGGTACATGCCAATTGTATTAACCGGCCATGTTTATAAACACACTACAGATGACAGAAGGCTGCAAGTCACATTGCAGTGAACAGAAGACAAGCGACTTCTTTGATCAAATCTACAGCGAGGCTCTAGATTTCATCAAATATTTGACGACATTTGACACAATTCCCTCTTACACCACCAAATTTCTTTGACAAATATATTGGACAAAGAAATTTGATAGTGTAATACCGGCCTAAGACATACTTAGCGCCACTCTTAAAAACATGTGTATACGCCAAGTGTGTTTTTACGCTGGAGAGAGATTTCCTTCCTTTCCGTTCTGATACGAACACTTTGACACATAAATAACCAGTGTACACTCGAAGTTGAATTTAAGGTTTAGCCCCCCCCCCCCCCCCAGACACACACACACACACACACACACACACACACACACACACACAATCAATTAATCGAATTTAATGAAAGAAATTGTTTCAAAATTACCTCTCACATATTAAACGACTGCTGAGCGCCTTTTATTTATTATCATAGATGGATCATGCTTAAAATGAAATCGTAACTTATGTTATCCACACAAATGTCAAGTGTTGTGTTGTAGCTTTGATGAAGTACACATCTCCGCTCGCTCTCTCTCTCTCTCTCTCTCTCTCTCTCTCTCTCTCTCTCTCTTTTTCTTTTTCTTTCTTTTCCCTACCTTGCGCAGCGACCACCTGCGAAGGCCAGATGACAAAACACGACACTCACCTGCAACAGAGAAAAAAGCAGCGGGTCAGAACTTGTTGCGCAGGCTGTATAGAGATGCGCCAGCACAGCAGAGGTGGCGTGACTCGCGAGTCCCCCTGTAGCGGCTCATTAGCGGCACACACAGAGGCAGTGGGCGAAGCGCGTCACAAAAACATGTCAGCCTGCAGCGACGACACATCACCGTTCCTAATCGCCAGCGCTTCTCGCGGGCGAGCCAGTCGCCGAGAAAAAGACGACGGACGGCAAATGCGCTGCTGTCGGCGACACAGGGTGTGTCGAAAGTTGCCTCTCTGCTGGTACGAGGATCATAAGGGTTCTACATCTATAAACCAAATTTGAGACACGTGTACTGAACGTAATAAACCAGCCAGAGAATTTTGTTAACTCTAAGATGGTCTGAGATTAGGTCTGGAATTTATTATTTATAATTTTATGTCAAGTTCATTTTTGTTATTACTGTTTTTAGGATTCAACATGTTCAAATGTGTGTGAAATCCTATGGGACTTGACTGCTAAGGTCATCAGTCCCTAAGCTTACACATTACTTAACCTAAATAATCCTAAGGACAAACACACACACACACACACACACACACACACACACACACACACACACACACACACACACACA
Organism: Schistocerca piceifrons; assembly: GCF_021461385.2. Lineage (NCBI taxonomy): Eukaryota > Metazoa > Arthropoda > Insecta > Orthoptera > Acrididae > Schistocerca > Schistocerca piceifrons. The sequence continues at coordinate 132,239,005 of NC_060148.1, read as the reverse complement.
CGCCCGAGGGAGGACTCGAACCTCCCCCGGGACCAGCCGCACAGTTCATGACTGTAGCGTCTGAGACCGCTCGGCTCATCCCGCGAGGCTAGGATTCCATACGTCGATCGATGAAATCAGTAACCTTATGGGATCGCTTCTTTGTTGTATGTGTGTCCGCCCAACTGTTAAATCCCCTATTCTTAGCAAACGGGTGGGTAGATACATGAAACGTTGAAATTTGCGTCGTACATCGTAAACCGGGTAATCTCTCGCCGATTATCAGAGTCAAATGTCACCATCATGACCGGTTTTTAAGAACTGTGATATTTATGTTACTAAAGATTGGGGCTTGTTCGAAAGGATTACATACGTTTTATAAAACGCAGGGGAAATAGTGCAAAAAAAATTGTAGGTGCTCAAAGTTAGCACGGACTTGAGGATTGATTGACCGGTCCACACTTCCACGGCAACTGTAAACTATCAATCTATTTGCTGTCAGTATTCCAAAAAAAAAACAATGAAGCTCTGACCACGGAGGAATAAATACGAGGGTGGGTCGAATAAAAACCTTAAATTTGTAATAACAAATCGAAATTTCGCGCCGTTATCCTGTAAGTTGGTAAGCGTGCTACAAACAGTATGCAGTATGGCCTGTAGGAGGCAGCATGGTGCAGATGCACACATACCGTCGCAATATCACTATAAAGATGGCCGACCCACTTGCGACTTGCACCAGGAAAGAACAGCGTTCTGTTATTCGGTTTTTGCGTAGTGAAGGTGTGAAACTTATTGAAATTCATCGGCGAATGAAGGTTCAGTACGGTGATGCGCGTTTGTCACAGCAGCAAGTCTACGAATGGAGTAGGAAGTTGGCAAATGGTGCGACTTCAGTGGAAGATGCTCCTCGTCCAGGTCAGGCACAACGAGTTGTGACTCCACAGAACATTGCAGCAGTCGAAGTCACAGTGAAGGAAAACCGCCGAGTGACACAGAATGACATTTCAGCATGTTTACAGATTAGTCATGGGTCAGCAGACCACATTGTGCACGATGTGCTCCAGTTTCACAAAGTGTTTGCAAGATGGGTGCCACGGCAGTTGACGCTTTGAACGAGAAGGTGATGGCTTCCTTGCAAGAATCGTCACTGGGGACGAAACCTGGGTTCGCTTCCACCAACCGGAAACGAAGAAGTTTCGAACGGAACCATCAGCAGGGAAGGTTATGCTGACACTCTTTTGGGACGAAAAAGACGACGTTTTGGAGCATTACGTGCCTAGAGGGACCACTGTCACCAGTGCATCATACACAGATCTCCTAAAAAATCATCTGCGGCCTGCAATCAAATCAAAGCGACGCGCATTGCTGTCAGCAGGTGTCCTTTTCCAACATGAAAATGCAAGGCCCCACACTGCCCGTACAACAGTTGCAACAATCACAAACCTGCATTTTGAGTGTCTTCCTCATACACCATACTCACCAGACTTCGCGCCAAGCGATTTCCATATGTTTGGACCGCTCAAAGACGCAATGGGAGGAAAGAAGTTCCGTTCTGATGAAGAGGTACGCCAGGCGGTGCATGAGTGTTTGCGCGGACTACCGAAAGAATTTTTTTCAAAGGAATATACGCACTTTGTAAGCGCTGGAGGACTTGCACTGAGCGTGGGGGAGATTATGTCGAAAAGTGATACAGCTTTGTACCACTTCTGCATAGTAAATAATATTTAAAAAAATTTAAGGTTTTCATTTGACTCGCCCTCGTACATGGTGATTAAAGTTAAACTTTCAAAACGCAGTAGAAATAACACCACTGGGCAGAAAGACGTCAAAATGGCAAAGGAATATTAACGGAGAGGGGGGAAACGTATGGCAGAAGAAAGAAACATTGGGAAAATTGATCAGTAGATAGCGCTGTATGTGTCAGATTACGTAATTTAAAACAGCGGTCACGCACACGACCCGCGGAAGTTGGTATAAACACGTCGACTACACGGCTTTTCCTCCTCTTTCGCGTCTGCGGCGTTCGCCATGAATGTCTCAATGCAGGATCGCGCTCTGCTTGTAAAGCTGTATTACAAGAACGATGGCTGTGCACACGTCGCTCTGCAGAAGTGCCGGACACTGAACGGTTTGAAGAAAGGCGTTGGTCCGATGGCTGCCGTGGGTCTGGAGAAAATGATTCAGAAATTTGACAAGACTGAATCTTTTGATTTGCAACCTGCTAGATGGAGGAAACGAGTTGATTCGAAGTCAGTGGAAGCAGTGGCCACAGCAGGGCAGGAGGAACGAGTGGTGGAGTGCAAACGTGTACAGCACGGAGAATTGCCCGAACATACCCGTGAGCACTGTGCGTAAAATCCTACGGAACATTCTTCTTTGCTATGTGCACCAGTTGCTTCCTGTTGACCTGCCAGCAAGAGAGACTTATGCTTTAGAATTTCTTGTTCGCATGAAGGTGGACAATGATTGGTCGTGGAAGATTTTGTGGACAGACGAAGCCCACTTCCATCTGACGGGATATGTCAATACACAGAATTGTCGAATATGGGCAACGGAAAATCCAAACGCAAATCAACCAGTACCACTTCATCCTGTGTGGTGCGTCTGGTGCGGGTTTCCGGCAGCATTTATCATAGGACAATATATTTTCAAGGAGAGAGGTGCTTTCGGTCGTGTTATCTGTACCGTTACTGGTTAAGCGCTATGACTGTCTTTTGTGCACCCACGTCATTCCAGCCCTCCGACAGTGTGGATGGGATCAATTTTATGCAAGATGGCGCACATTGCAAATCCAACTGCTGATTGATCGATGAAAGGAGGAAGTACAAACATGTTCCGGGAAAATCAGGAATACAGAAATACAAGTCGCTGAGGAATGAAATAAATAGGAAGTGCAGGGAAGCTAAGAAGAAATGGCTGCAGGAAAAATGTGAAGACATCGAAAAAGATATGATTGTTGGAAGGACAGACTCAGCATACAGGAAAGTCAAAACAACCTTTGGTGACATTAAAAGCAACGGTGGTAACATTAAGAGTGCAACGGGAATTCCACTGTTAAATGCAGAGGGGAGAGCAGATACGTGGAAAGAATACATTGAAAGCCTATGAGGGTGAAGATTTGTCTGATGTGATAGAAGAAGAAACAGGAGTCGATTTAGAAGAGATAGGGGATCCAGTATTAGAATCGGAATTTAAAAGAGCTTTGGAGGACTTACGGTAGAAGGGATAGATAACATTCCATCAGAATTTCTAAAATCATTGGGGGAAGTGGCAACAAAACGACTATTCACGTCGGTGTGTAGAATATATGAGTCTGGCGATATACCATCTGACTTTCGGAAAAGCATCATCCACACAATTCCGAAGGCGGCAAGAGTTGACAAGTGCGAGAATTATCGCACAATCAGCTTAACAGCTCATGCATCGAAGCTGCTTACAAGAATAATATACAGAAGAATGGAAAAGAAAATTGCGAATGCGCTAGGTGACGATCAGTTTGGCTTTAGGAAAAGTAAAGGGACGAGAGAGGCAATTCTGACGTTACGGCTAATAATGGAAGCAAGGCTAAAGAAAAATCAAGACACTTTCATAGGATTTGTCGACCTGGAAAAAGCGTTCGACAAAATAAAATGGTGCAAGCTGTTCGAGGTTCTGAAAAAAGTAGGGGTAAGCTATAGGGAGAGACGGGTCATATACAATATGTACAACAACCAAGAGGGAATAATAAGAGTGGACGATCAAGAACGAAGTGCTCGTATTAAGAAGGGTGTAAGACAAGGCTGTAGCCTTTCGCCCCTACTCTTCAATCTGTACATCGAGGAAGCAATGATGGAAATAAAAGAAAGGTTCAGGAGTGGAATTAAAATACAAAGTGAAAGGATATCAATGATACGATTCGCTGATGACATTGCTATCCTGAGTGAAAGCGAAGAAGAATTAAATGATCTGCTGGACGGAATGAACAGTCAATGAAGTTAAGGAATTCTGCTACCTAGGCAGTAAAATAACCAATGACGGACGGAGCAAGGAGGACATCAAAAGCAGACTCGCTAGGGCAAAAAAGGCATTTTTGGCCAAGAGAAGTCTACTAATATCAAATACCGGCCTTAATTTGAGGAAGAAATTTCTGAGGATGTACGTCTGGAGTACAGCATTGTATGGTAGTGAAACAAGGACTGTGGGAAAACCAGAACAGAAGAGAATCGAAGCATTTAAAATGTGGTGCTACAGACGAATGTTGAAAATTAGGTGGACTGATAAGGTAAGGAATGAGGAGGTTCTACGCAGAATCGGAGAGGAAAGGAATATGTGGAAAACACTGAGAAGGAGAAGGGACAGGATGATAGGACATCTGCTAAGACATGAGGGAATGACTTCCATGGTACTAGAGGAACTGTAAAGGGCAAAAACTGTAGAGGAAGAGAGAGACTGGAATACGGTAAGCAAATAATTGAGGACGTAGGTTGCAAGTGCTACTCTGAGATGAAGAGGTTAGCACAGGAAAGGAATTCGTGGCGGGCCGCATTAAACCAGTCAGTAGACTGATGACAACAAAAAAAAAAGAAAATCTCTTTCTCTTTCTCTCTCTCTCTTTCTCTTTCTCTTTCTCCCCCCCCCCTCCCCCCCCCCCCTCGACGCATGAAATATGTCAAGACCTGGCGCTTAGTCCTACAAATGGACGGCGGTTACCGCCGACGTAACAGGTTTCCCGTTATTTCGGTTTATCACCACACCAACCTGACTGTTAAAACCGCTCAAAATAAACTGTTTCGGAAATAACTGATTTTCGTTTTCTCATTCCTATTATTCCGTGTAATAAACGCAGAAATCAAGAAAGGTTGACAAATTTTCACTCAGTTTCAAGATACGTAGGACCGAAATATTAAATTAACTATGGAAGTAAATGGAACTTAGTCCGTCCACCACCCACTGCTCTTTTTTTCCGACAGCTGATAGGTGGTTGAATTCTACAAGAAACCTCCAGTACTCTACCACTGATTCTAACATTTTTTTTTCCCAACTCTGCTCAAACATCGCGTTATAATCCGGGATCGTACCACTACTTGAGCACTACGAGTAGCCAGTGCTCAAGGGAGGAAACTGAGGTTGAACAACTCTGTTATTCGTGGAAATGTGTCAGTTTTCATGGGCTAAAGGGACATTACGTAGACATAGGCTAGTTTTTATTTTTATTGTATACTGTGAATGAATTGTTCCGGTAAACATTTCCATAACTTCCTTCTTTTATTATTTCATAGATATGGCAGACAAATGTTTAATCTACTAAAGGAAATGCAGCGCTGTACTTCACTGCTACGTCACATATCGTAAAAATGTTTCTAAACTAAGGTGAACGTCATTCTGATACACCGATGTCCGGCGGAGACAGTGAGAAGTAGCACATACGTCACAAGGGTAAGTTTCGCGCGCTACATGTACACGCGTACCGTCTCGTAGGGCACGGCGCATGCTAACAGGTACTTTACTGCCTCAGCAATAAATACTCTACCAGTTCTTACGCTGTGTGTTTGTTGCTCGTTCCTTTCGGCATTGTTATTAACATAGGACTGATCGGTTTCCCCGTTTCCTGTTGTAATGGAAAATCTCATACCAATGAAAATGTCACGAATAAAAATTACCCTTTCTTTAAAAAAAATTATATTTAAAACCAAACAATTTCGGTTCTACTCCAATGGCTAAGTCATATTTCGGTTTTTTTACCGGGTTACCGGCAAAAAATAAGAACACCTGTTATAGCCTGGACCAAAGAAATACCAAAAGATACCGGTTATTAATGAGTAAAATACCGGTATCCGTTTTAACCGATCGGTTTTCCCCATCTCTAGTCTGCATAGGTTTGAGCGACTTTGTTGCGATGATGTCTCGCCCAACGACTCAACGTGCTTTTGTTCTCCGTCGACACTGTGCAAGCGCTTGTGAACAACTGCTATGGTCTGGTTTCCCTCCACAAGAAACTAAATGAGCATGGAACGAACCTCCGCTACCTACTTCCATTTTGAAGGCTATGTAGAACACCGCTACCTATCTGAACTTCATGAAACCCTAGGCGCTAAAACGCGAACTAACTCCGCGCTTTTCAATAACATTGGCCGATAAAAGAAGGTGTTGCCTTACATGCTAAACGCGCCTCGTATACAAGGGGAAAACAAGGGCTGTTGAGAGAATACCGGTCTATCTATACTTGCAAATAATTAGCTTCTCAGCCTACCGCGATTGCGGTTTATCGTATCGCGACACTGCTGTTCGCGTCGGTAGAGATCCAATAACTTATCAGAATATGGATTCAGTGAGTTCAGGAGGGTAATACGGAACCTCGTGCTGGATCCCAACGGCCTATCACTAGCAGTCGAGGTGACAGGCATCTTATCCGCATGGCTGTAACGGATCGTGCAGCCACGTCTCGATCCCTGAGTCAACAGATGTGGACGTTGGCAAGACAACAACCATCTGCACGAACAGTTCGACGACGTTTGCAGCAGCACGGACTATCAGCTCGGAGGCCGTGGCTACGGTTACCCTTGACGCTGCATCACAGTCAGGAGCGCCTGCCATGGTGTACTCGACGACGAACCTGGGTGCACGAATGGCATAACGTCATTTTTTCCGATGAATCGATGTTCTGTTTACAGCATCATGATGGTCACATCCCTGTTTGGCGACATCGCGGTGAACGCACATTGGAAGCGTGTATTCGTCATCGTGATGCTGGCGTATCACCCGGCGTGATGGTGTGGGGTGCCATTGGTTAAACGTCTCTGTTACCTCTTGTTCGCATTGACGGCACTTTGAACAGTGGATGTTACATTTCAGATTTGTTGCGACCCGTGGCTCTACGCTCCATTCGATCCCTACGAAACCCTACATTTCAGCACGGTAATTCACCACCGCATGTTGCAGGTCCTGTACGGTCCTTTTTGGATACAGAAAATGTTTGACTGCTGCCCTGGCCAGCACATTCTCCACGTGAGAACCAACTGAAAACGTCTGGCCAATGGTGGCCGAGTAACTGGCTCGTCACAATACGCCAGTCACTACTCTTGATGAACCGTGGTATCGTGTTGAAGCTGCATGGGCAGCTGTACCTGTACACGCCATCCAAGCTCTGACTCAATGCCCAGGCGTATCGAGGCCGTTATTACGGCGAGAGGTGGTTGTTCTGGGTACTGACTTCTCAGGACCTGTGCATCCAAACTGCGTGAAAATGTAATAACATGTCAGTTCCAGTATAATATATTTGTCCAATGAATACCCGTTTATCATCTGCATTTCTTGTTGGTGTAGCAATTTTAATGGCCAGTAGTGTAGCTATATACCGGCGATACCGTTCCTACTGATATGAAAATGGTTATATGAAGTGCCCATACTTTGTTGTTTTTTACCATTTTGGTAAATATTTAAAGTCTTAGTAGAACATAATTTCACTCTTCTTTGTGAAGAATATATGGCACAGAAGAATTAGTCGGATCGCACTGGTGGTGGGGAGTGGGGAATGGGGAATGGAATAACAAGATTTCCTATGTGACGAAATAGCATACCAGCTGTGTTGAACAACAGTTTTCAACGCCACTAGTGCGATACTTCTTCACACGACATTCTTCAAAATTGAGACTGATAACCAAAAATCCAAATGACAAGATTGGTATTTGCGGTGGCCGGAGACGTGTGAGGGGGGGAGAGCTGATGTAACTGGCGCTCGGCGCTGCCAACACAAACGGCAACGTTTAGCTTCAGTACGCAATTTTGACACTGCACTGCTACGTCGCTGGTGTTGGCACAAGTGAAAAAACAGGAAGGTTGACAGGAAGTGTTCTGGACAAATCCGATACGTGACGAAACCTAACGACAGGCCGGTGCGACACCTATAACTGTGTCACTTGCATGCAGTAACCATGGTTACGAAACTTGTTATCGCCAAGCCTGAACGTCCATCGTTTTCCATTCTATTCTTGCTTTAAGGGGAATGGAATGGAGCGAAGAGGCGTTAAGCGTCTAATTCGGCAAACTACGAGCAAAGGTTGGTGTGCGTGTGTGTGTGTGTGTGTGTGTGTGTGTGTGTGTGTGTGTGTGTGTGTGTGTCCCGCACAACCCACTGTATAATAATAATAATAATAATAATAATAAGGTACTCTGCCGTCCCAACTGTGTAGTATAGACATTTGAAACAAAAAACTTGGAATTAGAAGTGTATCGGGTGATTAAACAGTCAGTATAAATTTGAAAACTGAATAAATCACGGAATAATGTAGATAGAGAGGTACAAATTGACTCACATGCTTGGAATGACATGGGGTTATATTAGAACCAAAAAAATACAAAAGTTCAAAAAATGTCCGACAGATGGCGCTTCATCTGATCAGAATAGCAATAATTAGCATAACAAAGTAAGACAAAGCAAAGGTGACGCTCTTTACAGGAAGTGCTCAATATGTCCATCATTCCTCAACAATAGCTGTAGTCGAGGAATAATGTTGTGAACAGCACTGTAAGGCATGTCCGGAGTTATGGTGAGGCATTGGTGTCGGATGTTGTCTTTCGGCATCCCTAGAGATGTCGGTCGATCACGATACACTTGCGACTTCAGGTAACCCCAAAGCCAATAATCGCACGGACTGAGGTCTGGGGACCTGAGAGGCCAAGCATGACGAAAGTGGCGGCTGAGCACACGATCATCAGCAAACGACCCGCGCAAGAGATCTTTCACGCGTCTAACAATATGAGTTTTTTTTTGTTCTAATAAAACCCCAGGTCATTCCAAGCATTTGTGTCAATTTTTACCTCTCTATCTACATTATTCCGTGGTTTATTAAGTTTTCAAATTTATACTGACTTTTTGATCACCCAGTATCTCGCGACGAAATAAATGTACACGAACCTTACAAGTTTCAACGAACGCATCGGCGGTGTAAAATTTTCCCGTTTTATAGAAAAAATTAAATTTAATCTTAGTATCAAGGAGTAAACTAACAGCCAGGGTAGCCGAGAGCGCTAATGCGCTGCTTCCTGGGCTCTGGTAGATGCGTCGGCCCCGGATCGACTCCGCCCGGCCGATTAACGACAAGGGCCGGTGTGCCGGCCAGCCTGGATGTGGTTTTTAGGCGGTTTTCCACATCCCGCTAGGTGAATACCGGGCTGGTCCCCACGTTCCACCTCAGTTACACGACTCACAGACATTTGAAAACGTTCGCACTATTTCACGACTTACACTAGACGCAGAAAGCTGGGGTACACTACTTCCGTCCCGGGGGTAGGCGGCAGGAAGGGCATCCGGCCACTCACTGCCATTAACACTGCCGGCCATTGTGACCGAGCTGTTCTAGGCGCTACAGTCTGGAACCGCGCGACTGCTACGGTCGCAGGTTCGAATCCTGCCTCGGGCATGGATGTGTGTGCTGTCCTTATGTTAGTTAGGTTCAAGTAGTTCTAAGTTCTAGGGAACTGATGACCTCAGAAGTCCCACAGTGCTCAGAGCCATTTGAACCTAAATCCGTCATAGCAAACCCGACCGCGCGTTGGAGCAGGACTCAGGCTCGAGAAAGAAATAAAGAAAGAAATCAACGAGTAGACTCCTTAAATGTAATAACTTCTACGCAATTAGTAAGAGAGAAGAACGCTTCCAGATTATTGTTCTCTCGCTCTCTCATCGTTTGTTTCTGGTTGATCTCATCTCGAAAATAAGTTTCCTCCAGACCTGCAAAATAGTTAACTCTGGCTATCAAATTTCGTTCGAAGTGAATCTTCGTCCACCAAGAAAAATTTTCAGTTTTGGGAAGAGAGAGAAGTCTGACAGAACCATATCAGGTGAATAAGGGTGTAGCAACAATTCATACCTTAGTTCGCGTAGTTTTGCCATGGCGACGGCACGTGTGTGGGCGCGCATTGTCTTGATGGAAGATGACTTTCGTCCTTGCTAAACCTGGCCTTGTTTCGCGTTTTGCAATTTGTCCAGGAGGTTAGCATAGTATTCTCCAGTAATTGTTTGCACAGTGGGGAGATAATCTACAAACAGAATCCCCTTCGCATCCCATAACACTGATGCCCCGACCTTTCCCGCCGAAGTAATTGTGATTGCTTTCTTTGGTGGCGGAGAATCAGCATGTCTCCACTCCTTTGACTCTCGTTTTGTCCCTGGGGTATAGTAGTGCACCCAAGTTTCATGTGTGCTCACAAACCGGCGCAAAAAAATCTGGTTCGTTTCTCCCAAAACGGGCCAAACATTGTTCCTGTATGTCCGTTCTCGTGCATCTTTGATCCAGCGCCAAGAGTCGCGGCACCCACCTTGCAGATAATATTTTCATTTCTAATTGTTCAGTTAAAATGTGATATACCCTTTCAGATGGCGTCTGGCAAGCGTGGGCAATTTGACGCACTTTCGATAGGCGATCCTCCGAGACCATTTTGAGCACTTCTGCAATGATTTCTGGAATAGTGGCCACATCTTGGCGGATCACTGCGCGGATCTAAAAAAATGGTTCAAATGGCTCTGAGCACTATGGGACTTAACATCTGTGGTCATCAGTCCCCTAGAACTTAGAACTACTTAAACCTAACTAACCTAAGGACATCACACACATCCATGCCCGAGGTAGGATTCGAACCTGCGACCGTAGCGGTCGCGCGGTTCAGCCCCTAGAACCGCTAGACCACCGCAGCCGGCTGCGCGGATCTACATCTACATTTATACTCCGCCAGCCACCCAACGGTGTGTAGCAGAGGGCACTTTACGTGCCACTGTATTACCTCCGCTTCCTGTTCCAGTCGCGTATGGTTCGCGAACGACTGCCGGAAAGTCTCCGTGCGCGCTCAAATCTCGCTAATTTCACATTTGTGATCTCCTCGGGAGGTATAAGTAGGGGGAAGCAATATATTCGATACCTCATCCACAAACGCACCCTCTCGGAACCTGGACAGCAAACTACACCGCGATGCAGAGCGCCTCTCTAGCAGAGTCTGCCACTCGAATTTGCTAAACATCTCCGTAACGCTATCACGCTTACCAAATAACCCTGTGACGAAACGCGCCGCTCTTCTTTGGATCTTCTCTATCTCCCTGGTACGGATCCCACACTGATGAGCAATACTCAAGTATAGGTCGAACGAGTGTTTTGTAAGCCGCCTCCTTTGTTGACGGACTACATTTTCCAAGAACTGTCCCAATGAATGTCAACCTGGCACCCGCCTTACCAACTATTAATTTTATATGATCATTCCACTTCAAATCGTTCCGCACGCATACTCCCAGATATTTTACAGAAGTAACTGCTACCAGTGTTTGTTCCGCTATCATATAATCGTACAATAATGGATCCTTCTTTCTATGTATTCGCAATACATTACATTTGTCTATGTTAGGGTCAGTTGCCACTCCCTGCACCAAGTGCCTATCCGCTGCAGATCTTCCTGCATTTCGCTGCAATTTTCTAATGCTGCAACTTCTCTGTATACTACAGCATCATCCGCGAAAAGCCGCATGGAACTTCCGACACTATCTACTAGGTCATTTATATATATTGTGAAAAGCAATGGTCCCATAACACTCCCCTGTGGCACGCCAGAGGTTACTTTAACGTCTGTAGACGTCTCTCCATTGAGAACAACATGCTGTGTTCTGTTTGCTAAAAACTCTTCAATCCAGCCACACAGCTACTCCGATATTCCGTAGGCTCTTACTTTATCAGGCGACAGTGGGAACTGTATCGAACACGTTCCGGAAGTAAAGGAAAATGGCATCTACCTGGGAGCCTGGATCTAATATTTTCTGAGTCTCACACGATCGCTGTTTCCGGAATCCATGTTGATTTCTACAGAGTAGATACTGGGTTTCCAGAAATGACATGATGCGCGAGCAAAAAAACATGTTCTAAAATTCTGCAACAGATCGATGTCAGAGATATAGGCCTACCATCTAAGCTCTCCTGACTAAATTTTAATTCATTTGTCCACCTGGCAACAGTTGAATATCAAGGAGCAGAGTCCCCCAATGAATTCTGGAAATGTGCACAATGTCCTTTGCTTTCATACCTGTCTTAACGAAGTACTTAATTACTGCTCGAGTCTCTGTTTCTTCCGTCTTCGCAAATCACTACGCGGGAACAACAACAACAACAGAGCCACGTCACCGCCACAGCTGTCTCCCAAGAGGGCTGACGTGGCACGTGTTTAATAGGCAACAAACAGGCCAATGACTGACCTCTAGTGGTGGTTACGAGAACATTTCAAACCACGCTCTGAATAGGGGCTGTAGCGCCGGACACTGGTGACAAGACACTGCAGTAGAACCGCCGACGAGGACTGACGCAGCCGGAGATAGGGGCTTGCCCGGACTCCTGGTGTGACGGCTGTGCGGGTTAGACAGGGGCCGCATCGGGCGGGCGTGGAGCCCACAAGGAGGTCGCAAGTGCACGGCGCAGGTAGCCTGGAGGAGGCTGGAGGCTGGGAGCGGCGGCCGGCGCACGCAGATGAGGTCGGCGCACCGTTAGCTGGAGACCCTGGACCGGCCCCGGCTCCAGCACCTGTCCGCGGGACTCGCTGGCCGTCCGCCTCGCACAACTGGCGCCACCAAAACGTGCCACACACTTACTGTACTCCGTTCGTCACGAGAATACACCCCAACTGAACACTATCTACTCCTCCACGTTTGCTGGTACTTCATTGCACTTACTTTCACCTGGAGCAGAAGCCAAGCTGTCTGGAGTACAGTCAAGTACGATAACGAGTATACCTCCTACACTGTGCGTTACGCCCACATCGACTGCGCGATGATACGGGGCAACAGCTTTAGCGGTGCTTTAACGTGCAGAGCACTGGCCAGCCAGGTGGTCTAACTAACCTGCAGTAGTGTGAACAGTTGCAGTTCAGACGTAAACAATATAACTTTCAATGTCTCTTAATTTTTAAACAGAAGTGCATGCCCAAACAAACAGAAGTGCACGCCCAAACAAACAGAAGTGCACGCCCAAACAGACAGAAGTGCACGCCCAAACAGACAGAAGTGCACGCCCAAACAGACAGAAGTGCACGCCCAAACAGACAGAAGTGCACGCCCAAACAGACAGAAGTGCACGCCCAAACAGACAGAAGTGCACGCCCAAACAGACAGAAGTGCACGCCCAAACAGACAGAAGTGCACGCCAAAACAGACAGAAGTGCACGCCAAAACAGACAGAAGTGCACGCCAAAACAGACAGAAGTGCACGCCAAAACAGACAGAAGTGCACGCCAAAACAGACAGAAGTGCACGCCAAAACAGACAGAAGTGCACGCCAAAACAGACAGAAGTGCACGCCAAAACAGACAGAAGTGCACGCCAAAACAGACAGAAGTGCACGCCAAAACAGACAGAAGTGCACGCCAAAACAGACAGAAGTGCACGCCAAAACAGACAGAAGTGCACGCCAAAACAGACAGAAGTGCACGCCAAAACAGAAGTGCACGCCAAAACAGAAGTGCACGCCAAAACAGAAGTGCACGCCAAAACAGAAGTGCACGCCAAAACAGAAGTGCACGCCAAAACAGAAGTGCACGCCAAAACAGAAGTGCACGCCAAAACAGAAGTGCACGCCAAAACAGAAGTGCATGCCAAAACAGAAGTGCATGCCAAAACAGAAGTGCATGCCAAAACAGAAGTGCATGCCAAAACAGAAGTGCATGCCAAAACAGAAGTACATGCCAAAACAGAAGTACATGCCAAAACAGAAGTACATGCCAAAACAGAAGTACATGCCAAAACAGAAGTAGATGCCAAAACTCAGGCGATCGCTTCTTAAGTGACCTGACGGAAAACATGAAATTTTCTCTACCTTAGCACTGGTATAGCCAGGCGTATTCAAATACGAATACATGTAAATAGGTAGAACACGGTGCTGCTGTTGGCAACGCCTGTATAAGACAACAAGTGTCTGGCGCGGTTGTCAGATCGCTTACTGCTGCTGCAATGGCAGGTTATCAAGATTTAAGTGAGTGTACAGTCGGCGCATGGGTGAAAGGACACACCATTCTCCGAGGTAACGATGAAGTGGGGATTTTCCCGTACGACCATTTCACGAGTGGCTCGTGAATATCAGGAATCCGGTGAAACATCAAATTTCCGACATCGCTGCGGCCGGAAAAAGATCCTGCAAGAACGGGGCCAACGACGACTGAACAGAATCGCTCAACGTGACAGAAGTGCAGCGCTTGCGCAAATTGCTGAAGATTTGAATGCTGGGCCATCATCAACAACTGTCGGTGTGCGAACCATTCAGCCAAAAATGATCGATATGCGCTTTCGGAGAGCTAAAGGGCCATTCGTGCACCCTTGGTGACTGCACGACACAAAGCTTTACGGCTCGCCTGGGCCCCTCAACACCGGAGTTGGACTGGAAACATGTTGCCTGGTCGGACGAGTCTCGTTTCAAATCGTATCGAGCGGATGGAAGTGTACGGGTATGGGGACAATGTCATGAATCCATCGACTCTGGACGTCAGCAGGGAACTGTTCAAGCTGGTGCAGGGTCTGTAATGGTGTGGGGCGTGTGCAGTTGGAGGCATCCGGGACCCCTGATACGTCTATATAGGACTGACAAGTGGCACGTGCGTAAGCACCGTGTCTGATCACCTGCATCCATTCGAGTCCATTGCGCATTCCGACGGACTTGCGACACCCCAGACGGACTCTTCTAAGTTAAAACTCTCCAGACATGAATATTATTCAGCGTATCTGGGATGCCTTGCGCCTTGCACCGTGCTGTTCACAAGAGATCTGCACCCTGTCGTACTCTTCGGATTTATGGACAGCCCTGCAGGATTCACGGTGCCAATTCCCTCCAGCACTACTCCAGACATTAGTCGAGTCCGTATCACGTCGTGTTGCGGCACCTCTGCCTGCTCGTGGGGGCCCTACACGACATTACGCAGGTGTGTGTGTTTTCTTGCCTTTTCAGTGTAACAAGCGCTTTGCCTGCAGGCGCGCAAACTCTTTCGCCTCTGCAGACTTGTCCACCGCTCAGGCACATATCTGCGAGCCGTTCATTTTCACTGGCTGACTGCTCCTTTTTTTTTCTAATTACGTAATAACGTGTGCCGTTACAGAATTTTATTTTATCGTTACAGAATTTTATTTTCATACGACCAGTAACCCACCTAATCTATACAAATTAAAACGAAAATGTATATATGCATACTGAAGCGATGAATGAAAATGTGTACTAAGGCCTGGATTCGAACCCGGGTCCCCCGCTCACTACGCAGGTGCGCCAACCACCACTACACCAGCCAGGCGCAATGGCTTTGCCCTGCTCCACGCACCGCCCTACCACGTTTCTCTCCTCAGTCCGAGCTGCCATTCACGCTGAGCCGACTAATACAACTTCCATAGTAAAAACTTTTAGGTGAAATATCATAAACCTTCGAAATTAAAATAGTCGTGACGCAGGGTATATACTGCCTCGATTACTATTCAATTCCGTTTTGGAGGAAGTTGTAAGAGAATGGAGAAAAAGAACAGAGGAAGAGGGAATAAATAAAGTGAATCTTGCATGAAAGAGAGAGAACTTTGAAACGGCAAGCTTAGCTGGTGCTGGAGATTTGGCAATCTTAGCAGAGCACCTAGAAAATGTAACGAAACAGATAAACGTCCTCCGAGGGGTATCAGAAAAAAACTGAATCACGTATTTAATTTGAAAGAACCGTGTACACAACCAACGTTGAAGATGCAGCGAAATCTACGAAAAAAAGGCAAAATAAAATTTCAAAATTTAAATGCTTGGCAGTAGTAATCCAGCCAAATATTCTGTACAAAGAAGCTAACAGAGCCAGAAACACGGAAAGGACACTCCACTTAAAGAATATATACAACAAAGGCTCCTGATCTTCTAATATAAAACCGAACCGTTAGAATATAGTCATTAAAGCCGCAAACTTTACGCCTTACAATGCCTCGCCAAAAACAGCCGAACAGCTGAATATTTAGGAGACGAAAGAAAGAAAGAAAGAAAGAAAGAAGACTAATTCCAATAATTTTTGGTTCATAACACGAAAATGGAATTTAACTTAGATGTAACATCGCAAAAAAACTGAGAAACAACCAGAAAGCGGAAGATTACATGTAATGGGCAGTCAAAATTGTACGATATGGCAAAAGAGATACTCAATTTATTTGACGAAGATCCAAAAATCTAAAGTTCATGCTTTACAGGATTTAAGAAAGATCTGCAGGGTTGGGAATAATACACCGCCGCGCGGGATTAGCCGAGCGGTCTGGGGCGCTGCAGTCATGGGACTGTGCGGCTGGTCCCGGCGGAGGTTCGAGTCCTCCCTCGGGCATGGGTGTGTGTGTTTGTCCTTAGGATAATTTAGGTTAATTAGTGTGTAAGCTTAGGGACTGATGACCTTAGCAGTTAAGTCCCATAAGATTTCACACCCAATAATACACCAGGACACTGAAAACAGATATGAATTCGGGGAAGGAGTAGGAGAGTCCAAGAGTATCAGAAGGAAACACTAAAGAAGAGAGGAGGGACATGGATAGAACAAGGAAGAAACCACTGAGAACATAAATGAATGAGTACTGGGAAGGAAAAAAAGAGAAGACTACGGCGTCATGAAGCGGCTCTTTCACACGATCCTTCTGAAGTGCGCCACCTCTCCGAATAACAAAAAATCACTGAAAATTAAAAATGTCTTTCCAAACCTCACTTGGCACGTTGTGGTTGAGGTGAAGTTACTCCTCAGCGTCTTGAACAACTGAAGACTAAAGGCGACACGAACTGAAAACAATTTTACTGTTTTTTTTTTCTAAGGCGTATAAATTTTCCTCTCATTGCAGACACAGTGACCTAGAGAGGCACTTCAGGTTCCTGACGGCTGCAGGAAAACACTGACTTGTTTATCTGCAGAAATTCTTACTAGCGATGATAAAGTCGCAGGTGTTTATGTTCCCAATTACTAAATTTATCTCACACCTTTAAGCGACAATCCTTGCGATGAAGTAGTAACAGATGCAACTCGCCAAGTGGTCGTTACAAAATCAGATTTCCGGCCAACCGCGTACAACACCCATCTGACACAACTAGGCAACAAGAACAAAGATTATATACATATGAGAGTGATTTCTTTTACATACCAAATGACTACTTTGTTGATTATCTTTTCTTTGAAACTGATTTGAATGTTTATCATTGTAACCTCGAAAGTTCAAATGGAGTTAATATTGAACAATTAAACTTATAAATAAATAAAATCAACTTCTTCGAAAAGTCGAAGATTCACGATCGAACACATTTTGGATAGAAGTGCACAAACTATCTGATTAACATCGTTGAAACTATGGAGAATGCACAACTGCAATTTTATATCTATAGGATCGTGTCGTGAATTTATAGCGTATATCAAATACTCCAGTACGTGATGGTAACAATAATACTAATAATAACAATAATAATAATGAACTTAAAGGATTTGTAGTGTTCGCTGCCTAATTTGTGTTCTTTAGTGCCTGGGGGGGGGTCTCCTTCCCCTTGGGGTTTTATCTGCTCTGCGACTTTGTCTCGCATGTTTTTGGAATGGGGGACTGATGACCTTAGCTGTTTAAACATCCCAACAACCACCACCACCACCACCACTTAAAGGTTTAGGTTTAACGCAAAACCTTTACGACAAAAAACCGATGTCGAGATGGGCAAAAATTCGGCACTACAATACTGTCATAAAACCAGCAATCCTCTACGCAAGTGAAACACTAACCCAAACAGAAAACAACTTGATGACATCAAAAAAAGACGAGAAAAAGATCAGTAAAATTCTAGGAGGAAGACGTACCCACAACGGCTATAGACTACAATCAAAACAACAGAAACGTTTAGAAACATCGAAACTGATATCAGGAGAAAAGGAATGAAATCTTTTGGTCATCTCAGCCGACTACCAGAAAATCGATTGACGAACAGAATAATAGATTATGTAACTACACTTAAGAATTCCACAAGCTGGCTAGATGAAATTCGGACGGGCCTAAATAATGTAAATATAAGACCAGCCGACATTCTAGGAAGAGAGAGCTTCAGACACAAAGTAGACAAATGGGATGTTATATCGGAGCAACCAAAAGGAAAACAGTACATACCAAACTGGTCGGACGAGCGTAAACAAGCCTTTTCGGGAAGAATGAAAGCCTACTAGAAGAACTACTTAAAGAAACATTGATCGAGTTATTTGCTTAACGTCTTCCATTTCTGGGGAGAATTCGCCAATAATACTAATACTAATAATAATAATAATAATAATAATAATAATAATCTTTACTATCGTCGATTACATTGGAAGAACAGAGGACAAATTGTAGGACTGACGCGATCCATCAACTTTTAACTACGAAGTAATCCGATATTGCACTGTCTGTGTTGCTAACACGGGAACCTCCCCATCGCACCCCCCTCAGATGTAAGTTGGCACAGTGGATAGGCCTTGAAAAACTGAACACAGATCAATCGAGAAAACAAGTAGTTGTATGGAACCATGAAAAAAAAAAATTAGCAAAATATACAAACTGAGTAGTCCATGCGCAAGATAGGCAACATCAAGGAGAGCGTGAGCTCAGGAGCGCCGTGGTCCCGTGGTTAGCGTGAGAAGCTGCGGAACGAGAGGTTCTTGGTTCAAGTCATCCCTCGAGTGAAAAGTTTAATTTTTTTTTTAATTTTCAGACAATTATCAAAGTTCAGGCACTCATACATAATCAACTTCGCTCTCCAAAATTCCAGGACATGTTCAGATTTGCTTGGACATATGCAGGATTTGACGGTCTACATACGGAAAAATTTGAAAACGTTAAAAACATACGTTTTGACAGAGCACAGGGAAAACTGTGCGACTGTGAAACGCATTCATTTGTTGCAGTTTATGTGACAAACTATTAAGGTTTCATCACTTTTTTCGGAGTGATTATCACATCCACAAAGAAAACCTACATCGGGCAAGGTAGAAGAAACTTTTTACCCATTCGCCAAGTGTACAAGTTAGGTGGGTCGACAACATATTTCTGTCATGTGACGCACATGCCGTCACCAGTGTCGTATACAATATATCAGACGTTTTCCTGTGGAGGAATCGGTTGACCTATGACCTTGCGGTCAAATGTTTTCGGTTCCCATTGGAGAGGCACGTCCTTTCGTCTACTAATCGCACGGTTTTGCGGTTCGGTCGCAAAACACTGAAACTAAACTTATTACAGTGAACAGAGACGTCAATGAACGAACGGACAGATCATAACTTTGCGTAAATAAAGGAAGTAAACTTTTCACTCGTGGGAAGACTTGAACCAAGGACCTCTCGTTCCGCAGCTTCTCACGCTAACCACGGGACCACGGCGCTCCTGAGTTCATACTATCCTTGATGTTGCCTATCTTGCGCATGGCCTTCTCAGTTTGTATATTTTGCTAATTTTTTTCATAGTTCCATACAACTACTTCTTGTTTTCTCGATTGATCTGTGTTCAGTTTTTCAAGGCGTATCCACTGTGCCAACTTACATCTGAGGGGGGTGCGATGGGGAGGTTCCCTTGTAAGAAGAACGAGGCAATATTCCTTAAGGGCTGAGCAGACTAAATCCGTCACGAAATGCATGAAACTTACTCGCAGCTGCGAATACGGACAACCATCAGACGTGTCCACATGTCGTCCTGCCTGTGTACTCGTACAGACATTATGAAATTCCCGTACAGGGGAGGACATTTTAACTCTAAATCGCTCTCTGGTATCTGTGCATAAATACGGTACTGCAGTGCCTGTATTTCATGCATGTTTGAAGGAACATTGCAGGCAATGCAATAGCGTATTCATCCGCCGATACCAGGGTGCCTTTTCTGTATCTGTCCGCCATTGTGCCGATCGTTTCGGTACTCAAGAGCACCGAACGGTCTAGTACTCGAATTCGAGTCCTTGCATTATCGCTTTCGGAAGCGATACCGTTCGGGTCTAGACAACCGAATCGCTGTTGTCGGTTCGCGTCGCACAAGCCAATCAAAAGCAAGCGGCCGCAGATCCGCGCATGCGCACTGCAGCACGAAGACAAAGCGCCTAGCAGACGACACAGGCGCGCTATTCTTCCAAGTACCGAAAATCGCGTCTACGTTGCCGTAACGCATATCGCCGCATTCCATCGAGCTGACGAGCCCGCCTTCATCGCTCTTGCCTCCTCCTTAACAGTATCAGGCGCACTATATCCATTTCCGTGATTCTCAGCTGAAATGCATAAAAAATTTTACAGTTCCTCTGAGTGCATGTTTCCGTGCATGCATAATAACGATAGCGTATTTGACTGTATTCTGCAGACTGTCGTAAATGCCGCATTATGTCATCTTATTCTCATTCACACTGACATCGTCTTTTGGATTTTACGTCTCGGAAAATGAGTTAGGAATAGTGTGTACTGCCACATAGTACTAATACATGTATAAAAACACCCGAAAAATTGATTCTGAGAGCTTCAAAGAATAAGATGATTAACAGAATGTGGTTATAACTCGCTCCTAGAGATCCAAATGATTAAGTAATCCACTTCCCTAAATCATGGGTCAACGATTTGGGTCTTAAAAACAAAACTGAAAAAAAAACGCATTTTCGAGACCTCCTGCAGTTCATCGAAGTCAGTAACATGCATCTCGTGAATGAAAATGTTTCGTATATGGAGCTACAGTCTAAAAGTATTACGGCAGAGACCTTTCATCTCTGTCTACTGCTGTTGAGGATTCGATTGCAGATTAAATACTTGTGACAAGCAAGATTATGAAGGTGACTGCTGCTAGATACATTCCCAGTAATTAATGTTGTGCTCTTAGATTCCTGTCTAGCCGCATACTAGGGAATTGCTACATATTGAGAAAAAACGGTGAATTATTTCAGACGAGAAAAAATATAGAGGTCACTATGGGTTGTTCCACTCACAGCAATTTCATCTCCAACAATTTCGTATTTTAAACACACAGAAATCACGAAATCATTACTCAGGAAGTCCGCTCTTACATGTAAGTAATAACGAATATTGCAGAAAACTCTTAACTTACAGGAATAACAGTGTCTCAGCACATGTTGCATATATCAAGAGGAAAAAAAACTTTGCATCCACCCATGCGCGAACCCATGTCTTTCCGTTTCTCATTGCCGCGCGCTAACCACTTGGCGACGCCAAACAATGGACATAGAGTGTTCAATACTTGTAGTATTGTGTATAGGAATGTAGGCCGACTTCGTTGCCAAACGGTGCTCGGTAAGTCATAAATGCGTGATAGTTTGGAAGGTTTCCAATATCAGGCTTCACATAATTGCTTTCAATTGTCACCTGAAAGTAGTAAACACGTTTCGATAGTTACTAAATAACCCATTTGTGGGAAAAACTACACAAAGTCACTAGTAACGTCAGTTGACACTCATTTAATATACGTAAGCAGAGCCGATGTCTTGATATTTAATAATCTTAAAACTCTTATTTTCATAAAGATAACACGTATTTTGAGGGAATATTGACCGAAAACTTTTTTTTGGATGTAATCATTCACAGTAATAACCTAATCTAACCATATTTCTAACAAAGGTAAATAGTCTATTACGAACTCACTACAGAATCACCAGAGGACGCATCCGTACAGAAAGTAACTCAGTCACTAAATCCAAAGCTAAAACCGCTAAATACGTTTAAAATAACAAATTATACGTGTACACAAACCACTGCTCACCGATCAACAGAGCTGCACCGAAATCCAAATAGTCTCGGTAAAGTTGTCGAAAAATCGGTGGGAGGACCGTCCGTTCGGTAACAGGTCTCCGAAGCTTACTGAATAGGATATTTCGATAAAGAACCGAAAATGACGTCACTACCGAGACTAACCTACTACACCGAACGGTATGAACGATACAGAATAGGGCCACAGGCACTGACTTTCAATTAAAAATGTGCTTCACTGTACAGGAATTACGTAACGGCGGTACGGGCGCGTGTTGTACACATGTGGTTGACGGTATATGGAAGTTTGTTTGCGGCCGTGAGGAATGCGTGGCTAGTCAAAGCAGAAGATCCGGGTTCGAGTTCCGGTCCGGCAAAAATTTACATTGTCGTCATTCCTTTATACAGCTGATGGTTCTCCGTATCCGCAACTGCGAACGCATTTAATGCAATACAGAGTACTTCAATAATTGCGGCGGAGATCCGCACCGCCCCGGGCCTTTATCCGCTAGGTCAAGATCGCTACGGATACTCGCAGAGCTCTAGCCATCCCCACGCCACGTGTTTGCTGGGAGTCGTAGCAAGCGTTGGCGAAACTTGGCACCGTACAGACATTTGCCTCGTCCGGTGTCTGCACACGACTGGGGTGTTAGCGGCAGTACCGGAGACGTGACACAGATGAGGCGGATGGGTTACGGAGATGGCGGATGCGTGAGGGGGGTGACGTCATGCGGGCGCGGGCGAGGCAGGTGTAATGGGGGGAGGCTGTGGAACAGTTAGGAATGCGGCGCTGACCCGCGGGCCGGGCCGCGTGTGGGATGGCAGCCGCCGGCGACCCAGAGAGACACCACAACAAATCCCCGTCGCTACCTACATGCTACACCTTAACGCCTTCGGGGACGTTTCTGACAGTCAGACCATCATCAGCAACATACGATGCTAAAAGTAAGAGTTTTCTCGCCCGTGCAAGAACAGAGTAGCACACTACTGGCCGTTAAAATTGCTACACCACGGAGATGACGTGCTACAGACACGAAATTTAACCGACAGCAAGAAGATGCTGTGATATGCAAATGATTAGCTTTTCAGGGCATTCACACAAGGTTGGCGCCGGTGGCGACACCTACAACGTGCTGACATGAGAAACGTTTCCAACCGATTTCTCATACACAAACAGCAGTTGACCGGCGTTGCCTGGTGAAACGTTGTTGTGATGCCTCGTGTAAGGAGGAGAAATGCGTACCATCACGTTTCCGACTTTGATAAAGGTCGGATTGTAGCCTTTCGCGATTGCAGTTTATCGTATCGCAAAATTGCTGCTCGCATTCGCCGAGATGCAATGACTGTTAGCAGAATATGGAATCGGTGGGTCCAGGAGGGTAATACACCGTGCTGGATCCCAACGGCCTCGTATCACTAGCAGTCGAGATGACAGGCATCTTATTCGCACGGCTGTAACGGATCGTGCAGCCACGTCTCGATCCCCGACTCAACAGACGGGGACGTTTGAAAGACAACAACCATCTGCACGAACAGTTCGACGACGTTTGCAGCAGCACGGACTATCAGCTCGGAGACCGTGGCTGCGGTTACACTCGACGCTGCATCACAGGCAGGAGCGCCTGCGATGGTGTACTCGACGACGAACCTGGGTGCACGAATGGCACAACGTCATTTTTTCGGCTGAATCCAGGTTCTGTTTACATCATCACGATTGTCGCATCCGTGTTTGGCGACATCGCGGTGAACGCACATTGGAAGCGTGTATTCGTCATCGTCATACTGGCTCATCACCCGGCGTGATGGTATGGGGTGCCATTGGTTACACGTCTCCGCCACCTCTTGTTCGCATTGACGGAACTTTGAACAGTTGACGTTACATTTCAGAAGTGTTACGACCCGTGGCTCTACCCTCCATTCGATCCCTGCGAAACCCTACATTTCAGCAGGATAATGCACGACCGCATGTTGCACGTCCTGTACGGGCCCTTTCTGGATACAGAAAATGTTTGGCTGCTGCCCTGGCAAACACATTCTCCAGATCTCTCACCAACTGAAAACGCCTGGTCATTGGTGGCCGAGCAACTGGCTCGTCACAATACGCCAATCACTACTCTTGATGAACTGTGGTATCGTGTTGAGGCTGCATGGGCAGCTGTACCTCTACACGCCATCCAAGCTCTGTTTGACTCAATGCCCAGGCGTATCAAGGCCGTTATTACGGCAAGAGGCGGTTGTTCTGGGTACTGTTTTCTCGGCATCTATGCACCCAAATTGCGTGAATATGTAATCACATGTCAGTTCCAGTATGATATATTTGTCCAATGAACATCCGTTTATCATCTGCATTTCTTCTTGGTGTAGCAATTTTAATGGCCAGTATTTTTTTTTTTCCACTGGTGTCGTGGGATCTTTACAGTAGGGCCCGGTGAAGTTTCAATCCTGTCATAAAAAAAAAAATTCGTAGGGGGCTGAAATTTTGTTGTGTAACCTATCTTGGCTTATGAATGGTGGGCTCCATGTTGTTCCCAAGACGTGCAGCAACTGTAAACCATAAAATTACGAAATATAGAGCAACCAGTCGCAAAATCATGTTTCATTCATTCAGTTTTGCACATCGATTTCAGCTGATTAACAGCCATCATCGGTGCTTTCAACCAATACGTGCCCTGAGTGGTAATACTGACTTAAGCAGAGGTCAAGACAGTATTACTAGTCAGGGCAGTAGGTGGCAGCACAATGCACCTAATATGAAGGACGTGTGGTTTTCGGGTTGTGCAGATACTTTTGATCACGTATGTACGCCACAGGCGCCTCTGAAGTTGGAGGGTCCTTCTGCGGGAGCAAGGAGTCATGCGTCATAGGGGTTTGGCGAGTGAGGAGGTTGTGGAAACGCTGTTGTGGTCGGTGTGCATGTTTTTGTAAGCGCAGATATTAGATATCAACGTGCTAATGTCAGACTCTGTTTACTGTTGCAGCAATGAGCAGCAGAAACTGCCGCATGGTCCGGACGGCTCATGGGGAGGGAGCACTGACCCAGCCAGAAGAGGTTTCTGACTGGAACGTCCAGCAGTTCACGGCAACGAATTTCGAGTGAAGATCTCAAGGTGACACAGGAAGACGTTTCTGAAAGTATTTGTATGGAGTGTAGCCATGTATGGAAGTGAAACATGGACGATAAATAGTTTGGACAAGAAGAGAATAGAAGCTTTCGAAATGTGGTGCTACAGAAGAATGCTCAAGATTAGATGGGTAGATCACATAACTAATGAGGAGGTGTTGAATAGGATTGGGGAGAAGATAAGTTTGTGGCACAACTTGACTAGAAGAAGGAATCGGTTGGCAGGACATATTCTGAGGCATCAAGGGGTCACAAATTTAGTATTCGAGGGCAGCGTGGAGGGTAAAAATCGTAGAGGGAGACCAAGAGATGAATACACTAAGCAGATTCAGAAGGATGTAGGTTGCAGTAGGTACTGGGAGATGAAGAAGCTTGCACAGGATAGAGTGGCATGGAGAGCTGCATCAAACCAGTCTCAGGACCGAAGACCACAACAACATATAACTGAAATTTAATTGTAACAAATTATACCAACAGCTATGCGTTGCTAATGGATCCCTAAAATGCTGGTGATTTCAAATCGTATAGTTTCATAATACTCAAGTTAGAATAATTGTTTTGCCGCCACAAACATGATGTTTCTCATTATTTTATTGCAAAGAATCGTCACACAATTGTCGGAGGATTTTCGAGTCCTTCCCAGTTTTCCAGTACTCTGCAACGGCATATAGACGTATAGGCTTGAACTGAATGGCACTATGTCGCCTCACAACTCTCCGCTGAAGGGAGACGGCGAGCGTGTGACGTAGGCGGCGTTCTGCCATCTCATTGGTGAACGCTCAGAGTATCTCACGTGTTAGATAATGGTCTGCTAGTTCGGGAAGAGTTCCAAGCGTGCTGACCGCCGCTATGACGTCACAAGCTGGCCACGCTCAACGCTCGGATGCACGGACCTCGTCGCTTTAGCTGCTGCTGCTGCTCGCTCGGCGAGTTTTCGCAACTCCTGCATAGTCCGAGCTGTCCCGGCGCCTCGTGTAAGGCGACACCGCAGGCCGTCGGCAGTTCCCGGCCGTGTGGAACTGGGATCTGGCCGCCGTGTCGCCTTACACACACACACACACACACACACACACACACACACACACACACACAGCCTGCCCCGTTATAAGAGCCAGGCCCCTCCCAGGCCGTTTCTTTCGCCCTTTTTTTTGCGTCCCCCCCCCCCCCCCCCTCATTTCGTAAGATGCCCTGCAATCTGTCCGGCTGCCGTATAAGGAGCCGCCCCTAACCTAACCGGAGTAAGTGGTCCCCTGCCGGAGAATAACGAAAACAAAAAGTCGGGCGCCCTGCCATAATGGCGGCGCAGTCTTCATCACTCTCCCACAGCACGCCGTGAGCCCACAAAGCAACTGATTCACATGGAGAGCGGGATTACAGATTTACTTCAGACTTTGTACACCTATGGTAGGCCATTAAAACAACCTAGCAGATAGTGTCGGAAGTTCCATGTGGCTTTTCGCGGATGGTTCAAATGGCCCTGAGCACTATGGGACTTAACTTCTGAGGTCATCAGTCCCCTAGAACTTAGAACTACTTAAACCTAACTAACGTAAGGACATCACACACATCCAAGCCCGAGACAGGATTCGAACCTGCGACCGTAGCTGTCGCGCGGATCCAGACTGTAGTGCCTAGAACCGCTCGGCCACGCTGGCCGGCCTTTCGCGGATGATGCTGTAGTATACAGAGAAGTTGCAGCATTAGAAAACTGCAGCGAAATGCAGGAAGATCTGCAGCGGATAGGCACTTGGTGCAGGGAGTGGCAACTGACCCTTAACACAGACAAATGTAATGTGTTGCGAATACATAGAAAGAAGGATCCTTTATTGTATGATTATATGATAGCGGAACAAACACTGCTAGCAGTTACTTCTGTAAAATATCTGGGAGTATGCGAGCGGAACGATTTGAAGTGGAATGATCATATAAAATTAATTGTTGGTAAGGCGGGTACCAGGTTGAGATTCATTCGAAGAGTCCTTAGAAAATGTAGTCCAACAAAGGAGGTGGCTTACAAAACACTCGTTCGACCTATACTTTAGTATTGCTCATCAGTGTGGGATCTGGGATGCAAATGTCTCGTCCTCCGCTATCGGGTGGAGAAATGTAGGGTCCCCCTGAATAGGTCAGGCGTGCACTACACGCCGGAAGCGGCTACAAGGGTAGCGAGTACGTCTGAGCGCACATGGGGGTTTTTTAGTTTAGAGAATTCCCTCCCTCGGCCCGACAAGACCCCTCTTGAGACGCGGCAAGGTAGGAGTAGGCAAAATGCAACAGGGAATAACAATATTAATGTGCTAATAGTAAACTGCAGGAGCGTCTATAGAAAGGTCCCGAAACTGCTCTAATTAATAAACGGTCACAACGCCCATATAGTACTAGGGACAGAAAGTTCGCTGAAACCAGACGTAAACAGTAATGAAATCCTAAACTCAGATTGTAATGTATACCGCAGAGACAGGCTGGACAGTGAAGGGGGAGGCGTGTTTATAGCGATAAGAAGTGCAATAGTAGCGAAGGAAATTGACGGAGATCCGAAATGTGAAATGATTTGGGTGAAGGTCACGGTTAAAGCTGGCTCAGACATGGTAATTGGATGTCCTCTATAGGCCCCCTGGTTCAGCAGCTGTTGTGGCTGAGCACCTGAAGGATAATTTGGAAAATATTTCGAGTAGATTTCCCCACCATGTTATAGTTCTGGGTGGAGATATTAATTTGCCGGATATAGACTGGGAGACTCAAAAGTTCATAACGGGTGGCAGGGACAAAGAATCCAGTGAAATTTTTTTAAGTGCTTTATGTGAAAACTACCTTGAGCAGTTAAACAGAGAACCGACTCGTGGCGATGATATATTAGACCTTCTGGTGACAAACAGACCCGAACTATTTGAAACAGTTAAGGCAGAACAGGGAATCAGCGATCATAAAGCGGTTACTGCATCGATGATTTCAGCCGTAAATAGAAATATTAAAAAAGGTAGGAAGATTTTTCTGTTTAGCAAAAGCGACAAAAACCAGATTTCAGAGTACCTGACGGCTCAACAAAAAAGTTTTGTCTCAAGTACAGATAGTGTTGAGGATCAGTGAACAAAGTTCAAAACCATCGTACAATATGCGTTAGATGAGTATGTGCCAAGCAAGATCGTAAGAGATGGAAAAGAGCCACCGTGGTACAACAACCGAGTTAGAAAACTGCTGCGGAAGCAAAGGGAACTTCACAGCAAACATAAACATAGCCAAAGCCTTGCAGACAAACAAAAATTACGCGAAGCGAAATGTAGTGTGAGGAGGGCCATGCGAGAGGTGTTCAATGAATTCGGAAGTAAAGTTCTATGTACTGACTGGGCAGGTGGTATGTCGCCAGACTCATATATTCTACACACCAACGTGAATAGTCGTTTTGTTGCCACTTCCCCCAATGATTTTAGAAATCTGATGGAATGTTATCTACCCCTTCTGCCTTATTTGACCGTAAGTCCTCCAAAGCTCTTTTAAAATCCGATTCTAATACTGGATCCCCTATCTCTTCTAAATCGACTCCTGTTTCTTCTTCTATCACATCAGACAAATCTTCACCCTCATAGAGGCTTTCAATGTATTCTTTCCACCTATCTGCTCTCTCCTCTGCATTTAACAGTGGAATTCCCGTTGCACTCTTAATGTTACCACCGTTGCTTTTTTTAGTGTCACCAAAGGTTGTTTTGACTTTCCTGTATGCTGAGTCTGTCCTTCCGACAATCATATCTTTTTCGATGTCTTCGCATTTTTCCTGCAGCCATTTCGTCTTAGCTTCCCTGCACTTCCTATTTATTTCATTCCTCAGCGACTTGCATTTCTGTATTCCTGATTTTCCCGGGACATGTTTGTACTTCCTCCTTTCATCAATCAACTGAAGTATTTCTTCTGTTACCCATGGTTTCTTCGCAGCTACCTTCTTTGAACCTATGTTTTCCTTCTCAACTTCTGTTATGGCCCGTTTTAAAGATGTCCATTCCTCTTCAACTGTACTGCCTACTCCGCTATTCCTTATTGATGTATCTATAGCGTTAGAGAACTTCAAACGTATCTCGTCATTCCTTAGTACTTCCGTATCCCACTTCTTTGCGTATTGATTCTTCCTAACTAATCTCTTGAACTACAGCCTACTCTTCATCACTACTATATTGTGATCTGAGTTTATATCTGCTCCTGGGTACGCCTTACAATCCAGTGTCTCATTTCGGAATCTCTGTCTGACCATGATGTAATCTAATTGAAATCTTCCTGTATCTCCCGGCCTTTTCCAAGTATACCACCTCCTCTTGTGATTCTTGAACAGGGTATTCGCTATTACTAGCTGAAACTTGTTACAGAACTCAATTAGTCTTTCTCCTCTTTCATTCCTTGTCCCAAGCCCATATTCTCCTGTAACCTTTTCTTCTACTCCTTCCCCACACAACTGCATTCCAGTCGCCCATGACTCTTAGATTTTCGTCCCCCTTTACACACTGCATTACCCTTTCAATATCCTCATACATTTTCTCTGTCTGTTCATCTTCAGCTTGCGACGTCGGCATGTATACCTGAACTATCGTTGTCGGTGTTGGTCTACTGTCGATTCTGATTAGAACAACCCGGTCACTGAACTGTTCACAGTAACACACCCTCTGCCCTACCTTCCTATTCATAACGAATCCTACACCTGTTATACCATTTTCTGCTGCTTTTGATATTACCCGATACTCATCTGACCAGAAATCCTTGTCTTCCTTCCACTTCACTTCACTGACACCTACTATATCTAGATTGAGCCTTTGCATTTCCCTTTTCAGATTTTCTAGTTTCCCTACCACGTTCAAGCTTCTGACATTCCACGCCCCGACTCGTAGAACGTTATCCTTTCGTTGATTATTCAATCTTTTTCTCATGGTAACGTCCCCCTTGGCAGTCCCCTCCCGGAGATCCGAATGGGGGACTATGTCGGAATCTTTTGCCAATGGAGAGATCATCATGACACTTCTTCAATTACAGGCCACATGTCCTGTGGATACACGATACGTGTCTTTAATGCAGTGGTTTCCATTGCCTTCTGCATCCTCATGTCGTTGATCATTGCTGATTCTTCCGCCTTTAGGGGCAATTTCCCACCCCTAGGACAAGAGAGTGCCCTGAACCTCTATCCGCTCCTCCGCCCTCTTTGACAAGGCCGTTGGCAGAATGAGGCTGACTTCTTATGCCGGAAGTCTTCGGCCGCCAATGCTGATTATTTATCAAAATTTAGGCAGTGGCGGGGATCGAACCCGGGACCGAGGACGTTTTGATTATGAATCAAAGACGCTACCCCTAGACCAGGGCTCCATAATACGAAACAGAAAAGCTGTCAATCAAAAGCCGGGGGCTCGCACCGTAGTTGCGATGTGGAGTGACGCAGCAAACGTGACGTAGTTGAACCACGAAAAACTTAAAACCGAACCCGCACGATCGTACGGGGTGAAAACGGGCATAGTGAAACTACATGCATCCTCTGAAGGGTTGCGTAGTGACTCAATTTTCCGTACCTAAGCGGGTACTGTAGCCAGTGCTATTACAACAGCATCCCGTGCTTGCATTCTCTGCTTTCTGCACACTTTTTCTAGGTGTCTTGACGCGCCAGGATTTGACAGAGCACAAAGTCCCTGCAGCAGACCCTTTTCATTACGACTCAACGTTAATTGACGTTTTTGGATTCTGCTGTTAGTTCCTAAAATGAATATTACGATGTATGTTCACAAAGTAAGTTCCGTTTGGTTATATAAGAAACATACGTGTACAGATACAGAAAAAATATTTATTGTACAAAAACCTACAACTGTTAAACTACTTATCTACATAGCTACCGAAATTTTGTAGGCACTTGTCATAGCGTGGCACACGTTTTTGTACGCCTTCTTCATAGAAGGTTACCGACTGTGTATTCAACCGTGCGGTAACATACTCTTTCAGCTCGTCATCATCGCTGAAGTGTTGAACACCAAGGACAGATTTGTAGGTGCAAGAAGAGATGAAAGTCGCTACGAGCGAGGTCCGGGCTGTACGGAGGATGATCAAACGCGTCTCAAGAGATTCCCGTAAGAGTTGTTGGGTAACATTTGCCGTGCGAGGTTGGGCATTATCGTGAAAAAAAAAACCAACACCTTTTGAGAGTAACCCTTGGCGCAATTTCTTAACGGTCTCGCAGTAACGATGTGCATTGATTGTTCGACCTCGTGGTAAATGCCTTTTCTGTCCCTAAAAAAGGGCGCACATAACTTTTCGAGGTGTCAAGATTTGCTTAGCCTTAACCTTCGTTGGGGATGAAGTGTGCCTCCATTACACTGGTTGTCGTACGATCCCCAAGTTTCATCCTCCCTGACTATCCGAGAAAGAAAACCATCGCCTTCTTCATTGCAGCATGTATAAAACTGAAGTGCACTGTCCATCCGTTGTTTTTTTGCGTTGTTCAGTAAGATTTTTTGTTACCCAACGTGAGCAAAGTTTTAGAAGGTTCAGTTTTTCAGTAACAATGTCATGAATTAGTGTTCGTCAGATTTGCGGAACTTCCATAGCAAGGACACTAAGTGCAAACTTAAGTTTCTGCTTAATCTTCTCTTCAACTGTGTGAACTAGTTCATCACTAACCACAGGCGGGCGTCCACTTGATTCAGTCCTTCATTGAACAGTCTGAACCATCTTCTAACCATTGAATCACTCATACCACTTTGTCTGTAAACCTCGCAGATTTGCCGATGAATTTCTTTTCGTTTAACTTCCTTTGCATTTAGAAAAGCAATCACAGATCTGATTTCACACGAGGCGGCATTTTCAATTACGGCTGACATAGAAGCACTACAAAGCACACGTCGGCAGCAAGGATCTGAAAATGGCGTACACATTCGGTAGGACGAAGGTTCAACCCCGCGTCTGGCCATCCTGATTTAGGCTTGCCGTGATTTCCCTAAATCGCTCCAGGTAAATGCCGGGATGGTTCCTTTTAAAGGGCACGGCCGACTTCCTTCCCCAACCTTCCCTAATCCGATGAGACCGATGACCTCGCTGTCTGGTCTCCTTCCCCAAAAAACAACCCAACAACAACAAAATGGCGTACATGTCTTCTACTTGAGTCAGCTACAAATAGAAACGGAACTTACTTTGTGGACGACCCTCGTACTATAAAATACGGCTGGGAACCGCGGACCGCGCGAACCCATGATTCGGGCTGCAGTTTGAAAACCACTGCATTCCACAATTTAGACGTATTTTATTTGATCTACCAGCTACAAAAAAAGTTAAGTAATGGCCTTCAATGCGGAAAGTTCAAATACACCTCAAAATGGGAGTGTATGAACGGTCAGTGGAATAGGTGTCACTTTCAGCTGTTAGCCTACAGTATTAGTTACGAAGACGAGAACGGCGCCTCTTTATGTCGCTTGGGCCATAAACCAGATTGAGATGAAACAGTGGCGCCGTAGGGGCTGCAATAAACCAGACAAAAGTCTCGGTCCACAAGCAATAATAATTTTAAAATATCTATAGGCAAAGGCAGTCGGAGGAGGAGAGGCACAAGTTGAGTAGCAGAGAAGCGTCGTAGCGCTGGCATGGCTAAGACCCCACAGCGTTAAGCGGCCGCTGACGTCACAGGCGCGCTTACGGTCCGCGCATGCGCGATGCGGGATAACAGTTAATCTCTTTACGAGGCGCGCAAGCCGAGGAAGATATGCGGCCACGGCTAATTCCACGCGTGGCGTCCAAAACGTGGGAATTCCGCTGTTCTGAAATATCTTCCTCGAAGCCGCGACGCAGAACACCGCAAAATAGAGCAGAGTGTTCGCACAGGCATGGTCCCAATCCGCGTGCGCCGCGCGCGCCTGTAGAAATGGAGGACGAGACTCTGAATGAAAACTGGAAGTGTAGCTTTCATAGTCGTTTATCTCAGGTGAATGGGGAGAGAGAGAGGGTGGAGGAGGTACTGAAAAGTTGCAAGTTATACGGCGTATTTACGTAACGGTACTCATCGCTATGATTTCAATGGTAAGGCCGGCATTACACTATCAAATTTCTTTGTCAAAGATTTGATCAAAGATGTGATCCAATATTCCGTCCAATATATTTGACAACGATCTTCTACGTAGCGCTACAAGGGGTATTTCACTGTCATCAAATTTTTCGTCAAAGTTCAAGATGGCTGACAACAACTTGTTGTTAACCGCAGCAGTTCTACGTACTCTAATTACATTGTGTGCACATGCGGAAAAGAAGTGGGGGGGGGAAAAAATGGAACCATACATACGAGGTTGACAGTCTTAAAAGTCCTGGGATTACAACTTGATAATGAAGTCAGTTGGGAGGAGCACACCACAGAACTGCAGAAAGGCCTTAACAAATCTGTATTTGCAATTCGAGTGTTAGCAGACATAGGCAACATAAAAATGAAAAAGCTTGCATACTTTCATTCCATAATGTCATATGGGATAATATTTTGGGGCAAATCTTAAAAGTCAAACGAAAGTTTTCAAGGTCCAAAAGCGCGTAATACGTATTATTTGTGGAGTAAATTCACGGACGCCCTGTAGAAACCTCTTCAAAGAACTGGGTGTACTAACTACTGCCTCTCAGCATATTTACTCCTTAATGAAATTTGCCCTAAATAATATATCTCTTTTTCCAACAAACAGCTCAGTTCATACATACAATACCAGGAACAAAAATGATCTGGACAACGACTTAAAAGCACTTACTTTAGTTCAAAAAGGGGTCCACTACTCAGGAACACTCATCTTCAATAATTTGACAGCACACATAAAAAATTTAGTTGCAAATACAGATCAGTTTAAAAGGAGCCTGAGAGACTTACTACTGGCCAACTCCTCCTACTCCATTGGCGAAATTTTTAATAGAAACAAATGATGTAGTGTATGTATTCATACTATCACTATTGTTATTTCGGCTTAAAAAAAAATCGACATGTTGCACATCCACGAGGATCTCCTCAGCACGGATCTATGGAACGAAAAACTAATCTAATCTGGGGGTGAAGCCGTGGGTTTTACGACGACGCGATAAAAGCATTCAACAAAACTTGTTACGTGAGCTTACAGTGGAAGACGTCAAGTGGTACATCAATTACTTAAGAATGGATGAGCATACATTTCTGTATGTGCTCAGTGAAGTGTATCCTCATATCGCAAAGCACAATATTCACTTAAGAACTGCTACATCTTCAGAAGACAGGCTCACTATAACACTCCGATTCCTTGCTACAGGAGAGGGTTATGTTAGGTTGGGTTAGGTCAGGTCTCCAATCTTCTTAATCTATTTTTGTATTCAGGGTGCCTCACTTTGTAAAGCGTCTCATCAGCTTCAGACATCTCTATTAATTCTGTAGTTGTCAGCACACACCAATTGTATTTACCGGCAATGGTTATAGAAACACTACAGACAACAGAACGCTGCAGCGATGCTAGCGCTCCATGTGGTAACATGTCACATTGCAGTCAACAGACGACAAGCGGTTTTTTGATCAAATCTACAGCGAGGCCCTAGATTTGATCAAATATTGGACGACATTTGACAAAGTGCTTATTACACTATCAAATATCTTTGACAAAGATATTGGACAAAGAAATTTGATAAGTGTAATACCGGCCTAAGATTGTAGTACTTTCAACATTACAGGCCAGTCAGCAATCGTGATACTCTCGTATATAAGAAACTATTAGCCTCGACTGCGGTAATGAAACTAGCCCTTACCTAGGTTTCAGCCCATATAATTGAGCCTTCTTCAGAAGAAATACCTGAATCTATAATTTGTCCAAGAGGGCGTGGTCTAGAAATAAAACTAAAACAGCCTGAATAGGCGTAGTCACATATTATAAATTCGGTATATAAGTACTAACAAGGGGAGACCGCCAATTGTGAAATTCAGATTCGATTCATACTGCGCATAATAAAAGCTCATGGCCAGAGGTGTAATGTGGCAAAGCACCAAGATGCACTTCTCAGCCCTTGTCGAGAAAATCGACAGTTATTGAAAGTCGTTTGTGGTGGAAAAACTGGCGACTTCGAACATCATTATGTTTTCCGTAAACAAAGATGTATTTCACAAATGTTGTTAATTGTCTTCATAATGTTAACCACGTATAGTTAACGGAAGACGTAGAAACGATATTCCGAAACGAATACGTACAGCGTTAAGTCAAACGTTCGAATTAGAATAGAGACCCCACGAACACAAGTTTGCTGTGGCAGGTATGAAATATAAACTCCGTTACTCGCTCGTTACACTCGAAGAGCAGACGTTGAATGGGCCGAAACGAGCCGCCGCATAACAGCGTAGTTGCCTGCTAACTTCCAAAGAAGGTAGATGCGGTCCCTAGCGCAACTTACGACATCGTCGAAAATCAGTGCGGACAGGAGAGCTTTGGTACACCCTGTTAAAAAAACGGAAAAATGGAGGCGGTACAATTGGAGAGCGATCCGCCTTCACCAACATGCATAAGCAATTCATTAATAGTATATATATTTGAATTACAAAAAACTAATTATAAAAAAAACGCATGGCGCGAGATTCGATCCGGCGACCTTCGGATTACGAACCTGAGCGCTTACCGCTGCGCCACGACGCTGGAGAAAATTATTGATCGTAGAGAGTATTTCACCGCAACGGTTTCTTTTAACTGTCGATTTTCTCGACAACGGCTGAGAAGTGCATCTTGGTGCTTTGACACATCACACCTCTGGCCATGAGCTTTTATTATGCGCAGTATGAATCGAATCTGAATTTCACAATTGGCGGTCTCCTCTTGTTAGTACTTATATACCGAATTTTTAATATGTGAATACGCCTATTCAGGCTGTTTTAGTTTTATTTCTAGACCACGCCCTCTTGGACAAATTATAGATCCAGGCATTTCTTCTGAAGAAGGCTCAATTATTTGGGCTGAAACCTAGATAAAGGTTGGTTTCATTACCGCAATCGAGGCTGATCGTTTCTTATATATTCAATGATAAGATTTGACGCTGTCATTGGTACCCTCAGTGAAAGTTATGAAGTGTTAGCGGACATACTGAATGGAATAGAGGGTCTAATTAGTACTGAATATGGACAGGGAGGGAACAATGAAGATGGAAGGTTCGCTGATGACACTGCCATGGTGAGTAAAAGCAAAGAACCAGCGCACACGACCCACAGCATTACGGAGCCTTGTCAACAGTCTCCCTGCTCACGTGAATGGTGCATGGATTCATAAGGTTGTGTCATCCGCTCGATACAATTTGAACCCAGACTCGTCCGACCAGGCAACACGTTTCCAGTCGTAAACGGTCCAGCATCGGTGTTGACGGCCCCAGAGGGGGGCGTAAAGCTTTGTGTCGTGCAGTCATCGAAGGCACGCGAGTTTGCCTTCGGCTCCGAAAGCCCATATCTGTGATGGCTCTTTGAAGCGTTCGCACTTTTTGACGGCCAGGCTTTGGAATTTGCAGCAATTTGCGGAACGGTTGGAATTCTGTCATGTCGGAAGATTCTCTTCAGTCGTCATTGGTACCGTTCTTGTAGGATCTTTTTTCGGCCGCAGCGATATCGGAGACTATGTTTTACCGAATTCCTGATACAGGGCGTTTCAAAAATGACCGGTATATTTGAAACGGCAATAAAAACTAAACGAGCAGCGATAGAAATACACCGTTTGTTGCAATATGCTTGGGACAACAGTACATTTTCAGGCGGACAAACTTTCGAAATTACAGTAGTTACAATTTTCTACAACGGATGGCGCTGCAAGTGATGTGAACGATATAGAAGACAACGCAGTCTGCGGGTGCGCCATTCTGTACGTCGTCTTTCTGCTGTAAGCGTGTGCTGTTCACAACGTGCAAGTGTGCTGTGGACACCATGGTTTATTCCTTAGAACAGAGGATTTTTCTGGCGTTGGAATCCACCGCCTAGAACACAGTACTGTTGCAACAAGACGAAGTTTTCAACGGAGGTTTACTGTAACCAAAGGACCGACAAGCGATACAATAAAGGATCTGTTTGAAAGATTTCAACGGACTGGGAACATGACGGATGAACGTGCTGGAAAGGTAGGGCGACCGCGTACGGCAACCACAGAGGGCAACGCGCAGCTAGTGCAGCAGGTGATCCAACAGCGGCCTCGGGTTTCCGTTCGCCGTGTTGCAGCTGCGGTCCAAATGACGCCAACGTCCACGTATCGTCTCATGCGCCAGAGTTTACACCTCTATCCGTACAAAATTCAAACGCGGCAACCCCTCAGCGCCGCTACCATTGCTGCACGAGAGACATTCGCTAACGATATAGTGCACAGGATTGATGACGGCGATATGCATGTGGGCAGCATTTGGTTTACTGACGAAGCTTATTTTTACCTGGACGGCTTCGTCAATAAACAGAACTGGCGCATATGGGGAACCGAAAAGCCCCATGTTGCAGTCCCATCGTCCCTGCATCCTCAAAAAGTACTGGTCTGGGCCGCCATTTCTTCCAAAGGAATCATTGGCCCATTTTTCAGATCCGAAACGATCACTGCATCACGCTATCTGGACATTCTTCGTGAATTTGTGGCGGTACAAACTGCCTTAGACGACACTGCGAACACCTCGTGGTTTATGCAAGATGGTGCCCGGCCACATCGCACGGCCGAGGTCTTTAATTTCCTGAATGAATATTTCGATGATCGTGTGATTGCTTTGGGCTATCCGAAACATACAGGAGGCGGCGTGGATTGGCCTCCCTATTCGCCAGACATGAACCCCTGTGACTTCTTTCTGTGGGGACACTTGAAAGACCAGGTGTACCGCCAGAATCCAGAAACAATTGAACAGCTGAAGCAGTACATCTCATCTGCATGTGAAGCCATTCCGCCAGACACGTTGTCAAAGGTTTCGGGTAATTTCATTCAGAGACTACGCCATATTATTGCTACGCATGGTGGATATGTGGAAAATATCGTACTATAGAGTTTCCCAGACCGCAGCGCCATCTGTTGTTGACAATTGTAACTACTGTAATTTCGAAAGTTTGTCCCAAGCATATTGCAACAAACGGTGTATTTCTATCGCTGCTCGTTTAGTTTGTATTGCCGTTTCAAATATACCGGTCATTTTTGAAACACCCTGTATTTACGGTACACTCGTGAAATGGTCGTACGGGAAAATTCCCACTTAATCGCTATCTCGCAGGAGCTGTGTCGCATCGCTCGTGCGCCGACTGTACCACCAAATTACTCAAATATTGTTAAGCTGCCATAGTGGCGGCAGTGCCGGATCTAAAAACTGCGCCACATACTTGTCTTATATACGCGCTGCGACCGCAGCGCCATATTGTGCCTCTTCACATACCTCTGTACTTCAATACGCATGCCCATGGCAGTTTCTTTCGCGCTTCAGTGTATAGCTCTATGAATGTCTAGAGCAGGGCTTAACAGCTGGCCGGTTTTGAGCACGAGTACTCGCGTCTGCTCAGGCCCGTGCTCGCGAGCAGGTGCAAGGTCGTGGAGGGAGGGTGGGAGGGAGGGGAAATGCGCGCGCACGTTTGAATAGGGCCGCAGCGTGCCTATTGAATTCGCGCCGACTGTGTAACGTTTAAAGTACTACTATCAGCTCTTAACAGTCACTTCGCTGGTTAAGAATCATGTGAAGTCGCCGTTGTGTAACCCCAACCATGCTTTCGCAGTTCAACCCCAATTGGGGGGAATTGCATCTGTTTACAGAAAAAGATGGTGTTGCAAAATGTTTAGTTTGTCACAAAACGCTGAATTCTTTTACGAAATTTAATTTGCAGCGACATTATATGTCGTACCACGCGAAAGACTACGGACGTGGAAAATGTGATTGACCAGATCGTGCACAGGAAGTTATTAAACTTAAAAGGAAGCTATCCGAAGAAAATCTGGACGACGAAGAAAAATCAACTGAGGCAGCTGTCGGAGAGGGTTACAAAATTGCTTTGCTTTTAGCAAAATTCCTGCGCCCCTTAACTGATGGAATGTTTGGTAGTTGCAGCGGAACATTTGTGTCCATCTCAAGTTGAACAATTTCGGATTGTGCCAGTATCTAACATGACCATTATGCGTCTTGTACAGGACATGGCAGACGACGTCCAGAGCCAGCTTGCAAATATCTGTAAAGATTTTATGGCGTATTCTGTAGCTCTGGACGAAAGTGTTGATATCACTGGAACAGCGCAGCTTGCCATCTTTATTAGAGGTGTTAACAGAGATCTTCAGGTGAGGGAGGAGCTCCTCGAAGTAGTAACCATGAAGAACACTGCAACTGGAGGTGATATTTTAAGTAGTGTTGAAGAAAGTGTTGAAAATATAGGATTGTTTCAGTGTCTACAGATGGTAGAGGCATACACTAAGCTAATAAAATTATGTGGCACGTGTACATTCTCCTTTATTTGTTTCATTTGTCGCAGTAACAATTCGTGAGTGATATCCCTGCAGGTGGCCGCGGATTTACATCGACTGGCGGCAGCTGTTGTGTGCCCCACGTGACTCTCCCCACTCTCCACTCTGGTCCGGTAGTGGGGGTAGCGGGCTCGCACTGCTCCGTGCTCGCGCCTTGTTGCTCACAGCTTGCTCCACGAGCAAGTACAGGGTGTTTCAAAAATGACCGGTATATTTGAAACGGCAATACAAACTAAACGAGCAGCGATAGAAATACACCGTTTGTTGCAATATGCTTGGGACAACAGTACATTTTCAGGCGGACAAACTTTCGAAATTACAGTAGTTACAATTTTCAACAACAGATGGCGCTGCGGTCTGGGAAACTCTATAGTACGGTATTTTCCACATATCCACCATGCGTAGCAATAATATGGCGTAGTCTCTGAATGAAATTACCCGAAACCTTTGACAACGTGTCTGGCGGAATGGCTTCACATGCAGATAAGATGTACTGCTGCAGCTGTTCAATTGTTTCTGGATTCTGGCGGTACACCTGGTCTTTCAAGTGTCCCCACAGAAAGAAGTCACAGGGGTTCATGTCTGGCGAATAGGGAGGCCAATCCACGCCGCCTCCTGTATGTTTCGGATAGCCCAAAGCAATCACACGATCATCGAAATATTCATTCAGGAAATTAAAGACGTCGGCCGTGCGATGTGGCCGGGCACCATCTTGCATAAACCACGAGGTGTTCGCAGTGTCGTCTAAGGCAGTTTGTACCGCCACAAATTCACGAAGAACGTCCAGATAGCGTGATGCAGTAATCGTTTCGGATCTGGAAAATGGGCCAATGATTCCTTTGGAAGAAATGGCGGCCCAGACCAGTACTTTTTGAGGATGCAGGGACGATGGGACTGCAACATGGGGCTTTTCGGTTCCCCATATGCGCCAGTTCTGTTTATTGACGAAGCCGTCCAGGTAAAAATAAGCTTCGTCAGTAAAGCAAATGCTGCCCACATGCATATCGCCGTCATCAATCCTGTGCACTATATCGTAAGCGAAAGTGTCTCCTGCAGCAATGGTAGCGGCGCTGAGGGGTTGCCGCGTTTGAATTTTGTACGGATAGAGGTGTAAACTCTGGCGCATGAGACGGTACGTGGACGTTGGCGTCATTTGGACCGCAGCTGCAACACGACGAACGGAAACCCGAGGCCACTGTCGGATCACCTGCTGCACTAGCTGCGCGTTGCCCTCTGTGGTTGCCATACGCGGTCGCCCTACCTTTCCAGCACGTTCATCCGTCACGTTCCCAGTCCGTTGAAATTTTTCAAACAGATCCTTTATTGTATCGCTTTTCGGTCCTTTGGTTACATTAAACCTCCGTTGAAAACTTCGTCTTGTTGCAACAACACTGTGTTCTAGGCGGTGGAATTCCAACTCCAGAAAAATCCTCTGTTCTAAGGAATAAACCATGTTGTCTACAGCACACTTGCACGTTGTGAACAGCACACGCTTGCAGCAGAAAGACGACGTACAGAATGGCGCACCCACAGACTGCGTTGTCTTCTATATCTTTCTCATCACTTGCAGCGCCATCTGTTGTTGAAAATTGTAGCTACTGTAATTTCGAAAGTTTGTCCGCCTGAAAATGTACTGTTGTCCGAAGCATATTGCAACAAACTGTGTATTTCTATCGCTGCTCGTTTAGTTTTTATTGCCGTTTCGAATATACCGGTCATTTTTGAAACACCCTGTATGTTGTGAAGTCCTGGTCTAGTGACTGTCTCCAATGCAGTGTGGCGCTAACTGCTTTGAACTCCACTGTCAGCGGAAGCGATGCTATAGCAAAGCTGAGGTGCTTTTAGCAGCACACGCGAATAGCGTCACCCCATGCCACTACAGAGCAGTTAGTAAGTCCGCCTTCACAGGGCGTATGGTCGCCACGAAGAGACCTTAGCCTGCCACGAACACGGCCGAAAGTCATTATCGAATTAGCATCGCCATGATTAGATTAGATTAGTTTTTAGTCGTTTCATAGTTCCGTACTGAGGAGATCCTCGTGGATGTGGAACATGTCACTTTTTTCTTTAAGCTGAAATAACAATACAAATATTATAAGTATATTCAACACATCATTTGTTTCTATTAAAAAATTCGTCAATGGAGTAGAAGGAGTTGGCCAGTAGTAAGTCTTTCGGGCTTCTTTTAAACTGATCTTTATTTCTAACTAATTTTTTTATGTTTGGTGGCAAATTATTGGAATTGAGTGTTCCTGAGTAGTGGACCCCTTTTTGAACTAAAGTAAGTGCTTTTAAGTCCTCGTGCAGATGATTTTTGTTCCTGGTATCGTATGTATGAACTGAGCTGTTTGTTGGAAAAAGGGATATATTATTTAGGACAAATTTCATTAACGAGTAAATATGCTGAGAGGCAGTAGTTAGTATACCCAGTTCTTTCAAGAGGTTTCTACAGGACGTCCGTGAATTTACTCCACAAATAATACGTATTACACGCTTTTGGACCTTGAAACCTTTTGTTTGACTTGAAGAGTTACCCCAAAATATTGTACCATATGACATTATGGAATGAAAGTAGGCAAAGTATGCAAGTTTTTTCATTTCTATGTCGCCTATGTCAGCTAACACTCGAATTGCAAATACAGATTTGTTAATGTGTTTCTGCAGTTCAGTGGTGTGCTCCTCCCAACTGAATTTATCATCAAGTTGTAATCCCAGGAATTTAAGACTGTCAACCACTTCTATCTGCTCTTCTTCATACTTCATGCATATTCTGGGTGGAAACCTCTTACACGTTCTGAATTGCATATAGTGAGTCTTTTCGAAGTTTAATGGCAGTGAGTTGGCTTTAAACAATTTATTAATATCCATGAAAGTATCATTATCAGATCTTTCTAGAACTACACTCGACATACTATTTATTGCATTACGTGTGTCATCCGCAAACAAACGATGAGAGATCATTAATCTACACAAGAAAAAGCAATGGCCCTAAGATGGATCCCTGAGGGACACCACATTTAATTTCTTCCCATTCTGAAGATGACTGATGACTTAATTCGCAACTCCCTTGCACTGACACCATTTGTTCCCTGTTCACCAGCGAGGTATTTTGAAGCACTGCCCGTGACACCATAGAATGCCAATTTATTTAAAAGGATGTTGTGGTTCACACAATCAAATGCCTTTCACAAATCAGAGAAAATACCTGCTGCTTGTGATTTGTTATTTAATGAATTACGTACATTCTCACTGCAGGTGTAAATAGCCTTCTCGATGTCAGAACCCTGCGGTTTGCGCGAGCTGCTGACATTCCTGCTGCAGATGCACTGCTATCCGCCAGACATACGCCCTTCGGTAGTGCGAGGCGCGCGTCCGCAGTCCAGCCTCCCCGTGACCGCAGACTGTCCTAACCACCGCTGCACAGCAATTTTCCACAGTGGCTACATTCGTACCAAGTCTCTCTGCACTATTGCAGAAGCAACATCCAGCTTATCGTGGCCCTACGAAACGGCCTCGTTCCAACTCCGTGAATTGTTGATGATGGAGTCTTCCTTGTTTTAAATGCATTCTCGTCTAACGCGAACTCACCACGCCCAGTCTCAAAGGAAATTTAACGTTCGTGACCTTTACACCGTGTATCTGCGCGACTGGCGCGAAATCTGAACACACATCTTTCAGATGTAGAAACACGCTTACCAACTTTCGCATACGTCGCCAAGCTGCTCGGTGCAGCGATTGTCTTACCGTCCGTGTATTCTGATTTGGCGGACATTAAAAGCAGAGTGAAATTTGTGCTCGACTGTGGGCTCGCAGACGACAGGGGCGTACAGGGACGCCGTACAGACTGCGGCGGCGCCGTTCTTTCCGTCCGTTTGCGACGAACCTGCACCTACCTGTGAACACTGTCTCAGCAGATCGTCAGTAGCGAAGCCGAGCGAAACCTACTGTACTTCGACGTGAACCAGGCTGCAATTAAAGTCACTAATCTACGTTTCGGAATGAAAGTTTGGAAATTTTGTCCTCAATTAATATACAGGGTGACTCAAAAAGAATACCACAACTTTAAAAATGTGTATTTAATGAAAGAAACATAATATAACCTTCTGTTATACATCATTACAAAGAGTATTTAAAAAGGTTTTTTTCACTCAAAAACAAGTTCAGAGATGTTCAATATGGCCCCCTCCAGACACACGAGCAATATCAACCCAATACTCCAACTCGTTCCACACTCTCTGTAGCATATCAGGCGTAACAGTTTGGATAGCTGCTGTTATTTCTCGTTTCATATCATCAATGGTGGCTGGGAGAGGTGGCCGAAACACCATATCCTTAACATACCCCCATAAGAAAACATCGCAGGGGGTAAGATCAGGGCTTGTTGGAGGCCAGTGATGAAGTGGTCTGTCACGGGCTGCCTGGCGGCCGATCCATCGCCTCGGGTAGTTGACGTTCAGGTAGTTACGGACAGATCAGTGCCAATGTGGTGGCGCTCCATCCTGCTGAAATATGAATTGTTGTGCTTCTTGTTCGAGCTGAGGGAACAGCCAATTCTCTAACATCTCCAGAGAGTGTGGAACGAGTTGGAGTATCGGGTTGATATTGCTCGAGTGTCTGGAGGGGGCCATATAGAACATCTTTGAGTGAAAAAAAACCTTTTTAAATACTCTTTGTAATGATGTATAACAGAAGGTTATATTATGTTTCTTTCATTAAATACACATTTTTAAAGATGTGGTATTCTTTTTGAATCACCCTGTATTCTGAAACTTATGTGAGCAAGTATCACTGCCAAGCCCGTGCTAGTCTCAACACAGTCACTC
Organism: Schistocerca piceifrons; assembly: GCF_021461385.2. Taxonomy (NCBI): domain Eukaryota; kingdom Metazoa; phylum Arthropoda; class Insecta; order Orthoptera; family Acrididae; genus Schistocerca; species Schistocerca piceifrons. The sequence goes on along the minus strand of NC_060148.1, from coordinate 132,194,954 downwards.
ACAATCCCTTTCACTCACGTTAGCAAGTTTATGATGTTGCATTTCCCGAAAACGTAATAGCTACAAAAATACTGATTGTTTTTGATTGATAATACTCGCCAAATATTAAGTCTGTCGGTACCAAATGCAGTCACAGTTTTTAGCCACCAACCTGCTCAATACGCCACGCGGAACATACGTCTTTTCTCGGCACAAAATCCACTTAAGAATCCCGAAATTTCTACGCGCCCATCGGAATAATTATGCCGTCACTTTACCACACTTTTGATGTATGAAACACTGCTAGATCCGGCAACTTATCGTTTCCATCGCGACTACTACTACTACTACTACTACTACTACTACTACACACGTCCGATCTGTTTCATGTCTAGGCTTCGTCTCCTCTAGAATACTGTAAGTCTTCTCTACCAGCAGAGTAAGGCGCGCGAAGATTATTGCTTTACGACTGGTCAGTTTACCCAACAGCCAATAGCAAAACAACATTCTCCCTCGTCAATCCGCGCTTTTCATCAATAACCAATCGCTAAATAGTAAAGCTAACGACTTAATTCAGGTATAAATAACAATAGTAAATAACTTTATGCATAAGCAAAACTTCAGCATATTAGATAATTAATATGTTGAAGTTTTGCTTATGCATAAAGTTATTTACTATTGTTATTTATACCTGAATTAATTTTCCCTTTACCATAAACTTACTTCACAAATCTATTCTACAAAAATCCCCTTTGTCCATCCCCACACTATATCCTACTACATAACTCGTTAAACACTTATCTCCATATTAACCTTAAACCACACTCACGCATCATTCATACTGCAGAAACACATTTGCAACATTTTACATACATAAAAAGACATGTAACACTTTATGAAAATACTAGAACAGTTTATGAAGAACATTGAATTACTTGCGTGCAGTCTAGTGGGCACAATCGAAACTAACATCACAGTCCCCTGTCCTCTATCGGCTGATACGTAAACTACGTGCGCGTCCAGTCTCGCGTCACCATCTGTCCCTGTCCAGCTCTGAGACACATCTCCCACTTAGCCGCCTCCACGGCAGGATCGTTGTACGGCGCTACGCCTCGAGACGAGAGGCCAGCGTTTGGCGGGTCTGCTGGTCGTGCGACGACCTCGGACGGAGTCCTCCGTGTTTGGACGCTGCGACCTGCCGCCAAGGCAGCTGACTCCGCCGAAAGCTGACCGAGGACACACACGCTCGTCCCAGGAGGAGTCCGACCCGAGGCCGCAGACGTTCTCAAACACTCCACTCGCCTGCCGGCCACGCCGAACCCACATCCGTCTCTACTGACCTTCAACTCTCTGGAGACACGCACCAACAGAATCGCCTAGCACTCCTTCCTCATTGTACAAAACGAGGAAATTAATTATTTGTCACAACTGCAATTGTGGTGCGTCCGTAGTTCTACAAAACGAGGAAATTACACTACTGGCCATTAAAATTGCTACACCACGAAGATGACGGGCTACAGAAGCGGAATTTAACCGGCAGGGAGAAAATGCTGCGACATGCAAATGATTAGCTTTTCAGAGCATTCACACAAGGTTGGCGCCGGTGGCGACACCTACAACGTGCTGACATGTGGAAAGTTTCCAACCGATTTCTCATACACAAACAGCAGTCGACCGGCGTTGCCTGCTGAAACGTTGTTCTGATGCCTCGTGTAAGGAGGAGAAATGCGTACTATCACCTTTCCGACTTTGATAAAGGTCGGATTGTAGCCTATCGGGATTGCGGTTTATCGTATCCTGACATTGCTACTCGCGTCGGTCGAGATCCAATGACTGTTAGCAGAATATGGAATCGGTGGGTTCAGGAGGGTAATACGGAACGCCGTGCTGGATCCCAACGACCTCGTATCACTAGCAGTCGAGATGACAGGCATCTCATCCGCACGGCTGTAACGGATCGTGCAGCCACGTCTCGATCCCTGAGTCAACAGATGTGGATGTTGGCAAGACAACAACCATCTGCATGAATAGTTCGACAACGTTTGCAGCTGCACGGACTATCAGCTCAGAGACCGTGGCTGCGGTTACCCTTGACGCTGCATCACAGACAGGAGCGCCTGTAATATATTTGTCCACTCAATACCCGTTTATCATCTGCATTGCTCCTTGGTGTAGCAATTTTAATGGCCAGAAGTGTAACAATTTTTCACAATTTTATTTGTCTTGGCTTTGTAGTTGGGATGGCGAATTCATTGCAATTAATCCATTAATCGTAATTAAACATGCATGATGGACGACAGAACGTGACGAAGTTCATGACGAAAGACATCAAGAGTGAACAAAATTGAAACTCACAAACCGGAAGAAAATGCAACCAACCTCAAAAACAGAACAAAATTCTCTCAAATTATTAGAAAAACAAGGCGGCGATATCAAAAGGATTTACTAGTTCCACTGGTGACCACTTCGACACCAATTCCAGAGAGTACTTCAAAGCCATTGATAAGCAATTACGTAATTACAGCCCTCCTACACATTTTTTTTTTGCTTGTGCCGTTTTCCCGCGGATACGCAGGGTCGGGATGGTTAATCGGATGTGGTAATGTTAGTGAAAGGGGTGGCTGGAAGCCCTTCCAGCCACCACCCGTTACCTCCCCAGGAAGGAATTAGTGGACCCCCAACTGTCTGTGACTAGTGTAATCCATTGAATAGTGCGAGCGTGTTCAGATGTCTGCGAGCCGTGGAACTGAGGCGGGACGTGGGGACCACCCCGGTATTCACCTAGTGGGATGTGGAAAACCGCCTAAAAACCACATCCGGGCTGGCCGGCACACCGGCCCTCGTCGTTAATCCACCAGACGGATTCGATCCGGGGCCGGCGCGCCTACCCGAGTCCAGGAAAGCAGCGCATTAGTGCTCTCGGCTAACGTGGCGAGTACAGCAATCCTACACTATTTCTGAAAAATAAAGATGTAAGAACAGCCCATAATAACAAGCAAAACGCAGAAATCATGGCCGAAGCACTGAACAACCTCTTGAACTACCATGAACCTGGAAAGCTTTTAACAATAGACACAAGAATGAGAGATTCACTCTGCAGCGGAGTGTGCGCTGATATGAAACTTAAAACTGTGTGGCGGACCGAGACTAGAACTCGGGACCTTTGCCTTCGCCATCTGGTAGAGAACTTGTCCGCCAAGTCAAAGGCCCGGAGTTCGAGTCTCGGTCCGGCACACAGTTTTAATATGCCAAGAAGTTTCAATTGACACAAGCACCTCTGCATAAATCAAACCAGAATATATAAACCGACCTACGGTACAACAAATAGAAATTGCCTACGGTACAACAAATAGAAATTGCACTTAAAGAAATGACAATCTACGAAGTATGTGGGGAAAATCAAGGGTTTCCAGAAATGTGGAAGAATGCTGATAAAACAACTCTGACATCTTTAGGTGTTATTTTACAAACAATTCTGGCAACAGAAAAATTCTCAGAAGGATCCGCCATAGCTATAATTAACCGACTTTGTAAATAAGGAGCCAAAACAATCCAGACAAGTATTGAGGAATCTCGCACTTTGACGGTACCTACAAGATTTTTCCCAGATTTTACACAACAGCATGAAAGAACTACTGGAAAGGGAACTGGAGGAATACCGAGGAGTCTTCAGACCTCGGAGAAGCTGTGTCGAACAAGTAATTGCTCTGAAATTAATGACTTCTGGTTGTGGTCCTCAGTCCAGAGACTTGTTTGATTCAGATCTCCATGCTGCTCTATCCTGTGCAAGCTTTTTCATCTCTCAGTACCTACTGAATCTGCTTAGTGTATTCATCTCTTGGTGTCCCTCTACGATTTTTACCCTCCACGCTACCCTCCAATACTAAACTGGTGATCCCTTGATGCCTCAGAACATGTCCTACCAACCGATCCCTTCTGCTAGTCAAGTTGTGCCACAAATTTCTCTTCTCCCCAGTTCTATTCAATACTTCCTCATTAGTTATGTGATCTACCCATCTAATCTTCAGCATTCTTCTGTAGCACCACATTTCGAAAGCTTCTATTCTCTTCTTGTCCAAACTATTTATCGTCCATGTTTCACTTCCATACATGGCTACACTCCATACAAATGCTTTCAGAGACGACTTCCTGACAAATCTATATTCGATGTTAACAAATTTCTTTTCTTCAGAAACACTTTCCTTGTCATTACCAGTCTGCATTTTATATCCCCTCTACTTCGACCATCATCAGTTATTTTGCTCCCCGAATAACAAAACTCCTTTACTACTTTAAGTGTCTCATGTTCTAATCTAATTCGGTCAGCATCACCCGAGTTAACTCCACGACATTCCATTATCCTCGTTTTGCTTTTGTTGATGTTCAACTTATATCCTCCTTTCAAGACACTGTCCATTCAACTGCTCTTCCAGGTCCTTTGCTGTCTAAGACAGAATTACAATGTGATCGACAAACCTCAAAGATTTTATTTCTTCCCCATGGATCTTAATTCCTACTCCAAATTTGTCTTTCGTTTCCTTTACTGCTTGCTCAATATACAGATTGAATAACACTCCCTTCTCAACCACTGCTTCCCTTTCATGCCCTTCGACTTGTTACCGCAAACGAAAGAAGCCTCTCTCAAATTACATACATAGATTTTAAGAAAGCTTATGATTCTGTCCATAGACCAATACTTTTAAAAATTGAGGCTTTTGCACTCCACCCAAAATTAGCAAAACCGATAGAGCTTACCTTAGAAGTACAAATTCGAAGACTAAGTTCAGGGGGAACTTCCTGAATCATTGTTGGTGAAAACTGGTTTAAGGCAGGAAGACGGCCTTTTTTTTGTTAAAAACAATTTTTCTTATTTCCACGCACAATAACGGGGCACAAGGTGCACCGATTTGGGAAGAAAAAAAAAGTTGTCAGCCATTTCTAAGCACGACCACAAAAAATGTTTTTGAACAGTGGAAGCATCGGTGGGAAAAATGTTTTAGCTTTAATGGTGAGTGTTATGAAGGGAATAAAGTTGTTTTGTAAACAATTTGAAAATGTATACGTCTCAAAAAATATTCCCGTTTTTTTTGGGGGGGGGGAGGGAGGGGGTAGCCCCTCGAGCCCTCCCCACAGCTAGTGCTTGCCGGCCGAAGTGGCCGTGCGGTTAAAGGCGCTGCAGTCTGGAACCGCAAGGCCGCTACGGTCGCAGGTTCGAATCCTGCCTCGGGCATGGATGTGTGTGATGTCCTTAGGTTAGTGAGGTTTAAGTAGTTCTAAGTTCTAGGGGACTAATGACCTCAGCAGTTAAGTCCCATAGTGCTCAGAGCCATTTGAACGATTTGAACAGCTAGTGCTTAGTGCTGCCACCTACCGTCACATGGTGACGTCTAATATACGGTGACGTCACGTCACTGTGACTCGACCGCGTATGTGGTGCTCTCCCTGCCAGGTCGGCGTGTCATCCGTGCCGCCTCTGTGGTGTCGGGATTTCAACGGCCGGCAGTGTACGTGACGAAGGACGTGTGTCGTTAGTGACGTAGGTGGCCACAGGTTTTGCACTTCCTGCGCGATGTGTTAGATCCGCCCAGAGCGCTAACAGCCATTTCCCGTCACGGACGACTTTTCAATCGCTGAGTATGCGCTTGCCCGCGGCTGTTGCGGAGGAAATGCGTGCGTCACGCACACTCCTTACGACCGTCCTATCCTTTGCGTGTGCCAAATACTCGACACGCGAAGCCGAAAAATTGTAAGTTTCTAAAGTGAGACACAGTTTCACCTCGCGTCTAGTCAGTGCTGACGGGTCAAAACTAAGGTTGGAGAACTGTTCGTGTTAATTAATCCGTTTTCAGCGCCTACAAGCAGATAAACGTGTGTTACGTAGCCACAGGCAGCAGATACACTGTGTGATCGAAAGTATTCGGACACCTGGCTCAAAATGACAAGTAAAGGAGACCGCTTCTAAAACACTAATACGACCTATTCTCGAGTACTGCTCGAGCGTTTGGGATCCCTTTCAGGTCGGATTGAGGGAGGACACAGAAGCAATTCAGAGGCGGGCTGCTAGATTTGTTACTGGTAGGTTTGATCATCACGCGAGTTTTACCGAAATGTTTCAGGAACTCGGGTGGGAGTCTCTGGAGGAAAGGAGGCGTTATTTTCGTGAATCGCTACTGAGGAAATTTAGAGAACCAGCTTTTGAGGCTGACTGCTGTACAACTTAACTGCCGCCAACACGTTTCGCGGAAAGATCACAAAGATAAGAGAGATTAGGGCTCGTACAGAGGCATATAGGCAGTCAGATTCCCCTCGTTCAGTTTGGGAGTGGAACAGGGAGAGAAGATGCTAGTTGTGCTACAAGATATCCTCCGCCACGCACCGTATGGTGGATTGTGGAGTATGTATGTAGATGTAGACAAGTTCGTGGCGCCCTCCATCGGTAATCCTGGAATTCGATATGGTGTTTACCCACCCTTAGCCTTGATGACAGCTTCCACTCGCGTAGGCATACGTTGTGTCAGGTGCTGGAAGGTTTCTTGGGGAATGGCAGCCCATTACTCACGGAGTGCTGCACTGAGGAGAGGTATCGATGTCGGTCGGTGAGGCCTGTCACGGCGTTCCAAAACACCCCAAAGGTTTTCTAAAGGATTTAGGTCAGGACTCTGCGCTAGTCAGTCCATTACAGGGATGTTGTCGTGTGACCACTCCGCCACATGCCGTGCATTAGAACAAGTGCTGCATCCTGTTTAAAGATCCAAAGGCCATCCCCGAATTTCTCTTCAACAGTAGGAAGCAAGAAGGTACTTAAAACATCAACGTAGGCCTGTCCTGTGATAGTGCCACGCAAAACAACAAGGGGTGCAGGAACCTCCATGAAGAACACCACCACACCATAACACCACCTCCTGCGAATTTTACTGTTGGCACTACACACGGTGGCAGATGGCGTTCACCGGGCATTCGCCATACCCACACCCTGCCATAGTATGTTCACATTGTGTACCGTGATTCGTCACTCCACACAGCATTTTTCCACTGTTCAGTCGTCCAATGTTTACGCTCCTTACGCCAAGTGAGGCGTCGTTTGACATTTACCGGCGTGATGTGTGGATTATGAGCAGCCGCTCGATCGTGAAATCCAAATATTGTGTCGTCCCGCGTAACTGTCACAGTACTTGCAGTGGATCCTGATGCAGTTTGGAGTTCCTGTGTGATAGTTCCTGCCTATTATAGATTACAACGCTTTTCAACTGTCGGTGGTCTCTGTCAGTCAACAGACGAGGTCAGCCTGTACGCTTTTGTGCTGCACGTGTCCCTTCACGTTTCCACTTCACTGTCATAGCGGAAACAGTGGACCTAGGGATGTTTAGGAGTGTGGAAATCTCGCGTACAGACGCTGGACCCAAGTCATATCCGATCAGCTGATCACTTTCGCAGTCCGTGACTGTCGTTGAATTTTGTCTTAGTACATTTTATAGAGTTGATTTTAAAAATCATAGTATGTCTAAGGACTACTGCGGTCACTGGTATGCAGCACCTGGCAGTAGGTGGCGGCACAAAGCATCTAATAACATAAACTTATGTTTTTGGGGGTGTCCGGACACTTTTGATGACATGGTGTTCCTCTTTCGCCGTATCAACGGATCACAAATAAAATACAGCTTGGAAGTCGTGCTTGCCCTTGTACGCGCTACACGCAGCACGTGCGCACAGCCTTGTGACGTCAGCGCGCCTTATCCTTATGCAAGTAGTGGAGACGCGCTCCGCGGGACAACAGGGCGTTGCGCAAGTCCTGGCTCGCATCACGAGAACTACCTGGCGCCCGAATGCCGTAACAGGAAGCTTCTAGATGCCTTCTGCGCGTGGTTCCTCTTAATCGCCCCAGGCGAATGCCGGGATCGTTGCTTCCCTGCCCTTGACACAGTCCGAGTTTGTGCTCCGTCTCTAATGACCTCGATATCGACGTGATGTTAGTTTTCGTTCCTTCCTTTCATCCTTCGGCTTCTGCGCCGCTAGATGACGCTACGTCGAAATCAGTCACCACCGTTACAGACAGCTTCACTAGGAACAGCGCCTCCCGAAGTGCTAATCCCACTTCTTCACAGGGTTCTTCCAAACCTTCAGTCCCCAGCACCAATGACAGTGCTCCAAAAATTGGTAACCCAACCAGAGCACTGGGTTTTCACATAACTGGCAACCCGCCAACACACAATATGCTCCGCAAGTGGTAACGATACCACCGCAAATGGTGCTCTACGACTGCACAACCTAGTAACGCAGAGTGTGGTCCAAAAGTGTGGGTACAATCAATGCCAGGGTGCTCGAAAAGCGTGGATACTACCGATATACAGGGTGTTCGAAAACCTTGGACAGAACCACTGCACAGGGTGCTCCGAAAGCGAGGACGCAACCAACGCACAGTGTGCTCGAAAAAGCGAGGACGCAACCAACGCACAGGGTGCTCGAAAAAGCGAGGACGCAACCAACGCACAGAATGCTGGAAAAGCGAGGACGCAACCAATGCACAGGGTGCTCGAAAAGCGAGGACGCAACCAATGCACAGGGTGCTCGAAAAGCGAGGACGCAACCAATGCACAGGGTGCTCGAAAAGCGAGGACGCAACCAATGCACAGGGTGCTGGAAAAGCGAGGACGCAACCAACGCACAGGGTGCTGGAAAAGCGAGGACGCAACCAACGCACAGGGTGCTGGAAAAGCGAGGACGCATCCAACGCACAGGGTGCTCGAAAAGCGAGGACGCATCCAACGCACAGGGTGCTCGAAAAGCGAGGACGCATCCAACGCACAGGGTGCTCGAAAAGTGTGGCCCCTAATGTTGCGAAGTATGCTCATAAAGTGCGGACCCTATAAATGGGCAGGACCCTAGTTCTGCAGAGGGTGCTTCAAAAGTGTGGATCCTAGCATTGCACGCAATGCACACAGCGCTGATGAAGACCATACCTGCCTAATGATGAGGGTCCTTTAGAGGTGCAGACCTCAATGTAGCTTTCAACCTTCCGCAGGTTAACCATAGAATAGCAATATTAAAATGGAAAGCTATCCGTACACTCTCCTGATACTGGTAAAACATGGAATCTGCTAGTAGGGAATGAGATCACGCACGATTTTTATATCGATGTGAGAGACTGACTCCGATTCTTTAAGCAGCGTTTTATTGGCAGGACACTTAGAAAATGTGACAGACCTACTAAGGAGACTGCGTACACTACGCTTGTGTGTCCTCTTTTAGAATACTGCGGTGCGGTGTGGGATCCTTACCAGGTAGGACTGACGGAGTACATCGAAAAAGTTCAAAGAAAGGCAGCAAGTTTTGTGTTGTCGTGAAATATGGGAGAGGGTGTCACAGAAATGATACAGGATTTGGGCTGGAAATCATTCATTGCGACGGAATCTTCTCACGATATTCGAATCACGAACTTTCTCCTGCGAATGCGAAAATATTTTGTTGAGACTGACATACACAGGGCGGAACGATCACGACGATAAAGTACGGGAAATCAGAGCTTGTACGGAAAGATATAGGTGTTTGTTGGGTTGTTTGCGGGAAAAGACCAAACAGCGAGGTCATCGGTCTCATCGGGTTAGGGAAGGAATTCGCCCGTGCCCTTTCGAAGGAACCATCCCAGCATTTTGCCTGGAGCGATTTAGGGAAATCACGGAAAACGTACATCAGGGTGGGCGGACGCTGGATTGAACAGTCGTCTTCCGGAATGCGAGCCCAGTGTGCTAATATAGGTGTTCATTCTTTCCGCGCGCTATACCAGATTGGAGTAATAGAGAATTGTGAAGGTAAGAACCTTCAACATCGCAGCGCGTCGGCAATCGTTGGTTAATATATTGAAAAACTAGAAAGCCGCCTCGACTGCGAGGAAAACACCTAGTGTTAACCTAGGTTTCAGCGTAGATAACTACACCCTCTTCAGAACAATAAAACCCACTAGTGCCTAAGAAGACCTTTGTCAATGATCGAAAGAACACCATAGCTATACATTTATAAACGAAAAAAAGGAAAACGCAAACAGTACATATGTAGAAAGTCTAAACCGTTACTTAACTTGTAACCTCCACCTCACACCGGCCTATGTTCGATGGGTCATGACCGGCCATAAACTCGGGTGTTTTTTTTTTTTCTTCGTTTATAAATGTATAGCTATGGTGTTCTTTTAATCATTGACAAAGGTCTTCTTAGGCACTTGTGGGTTTTATTGTTCTGAAGAGGGTGTAGTTATCTACGCGGAAACCTAGGTTAACACTAGGTGCTTTCTTTGCAATCGATGCGGGTTTCTAGTTTTTTAATAAATTGTGAAGGTGGTTCGATGAATCCTCTACGAGGCACTTAAACGTGATTCGGAGAGTATCCATGTAGATGTAGAGATGAGTGCCTGGAGAGATTCGATTCTGCCGTATTCCTCACATTTCTGGTGTATGCTCCCGTTTACTGACACTACACTAGCCTATAAAAATGTGTGGCAAGTCACCGTAAAAAGAAAAAAAAATCTGCGGCCAAGAGAGCAATGCCAGATGCTTCGTAACAGCTGCCGTCAGCACTTAGTCCGGAGAGTGACGGCGCGGAATTCCGAAAGAATTGTGGAAGGCGCAAATGCAGGAGACGAGGCGTGACGTAAGCGTCTTGTTGTTGTTGTCGTCGACGTCTTGTGGGTGTCACAGGACGTGGCGGCGCATTTGTTGTGTGTGTGTGTGTGTGTGTGTGTGTGTGTGAGAGAGAGAGAGAGAGAGAGAGAGAGAGAGAGAGAGAGAGAGAGAGATAGATATTGGAGGGGGGGGGGGACTAATACAGGGCGTTACGCAAGTGTTTCGTAACAGGGGGTGGCGTCGGGGACGGGTCACACGGGAATGCGGTTACGCGGCGTACGGAGCGACCTGCGCCGAATATTGGCAGACGTGCGCACTCAGTCACCGAGAGGTTGGCAGGAAGAGAGCGACGGAGCCAGCCGCCTCCCCCAGTGCGACTGCCCCGCCTAGCCCAGCACAGAGTGTGTCCACTATCAACGCCAGGGTGCTCCGGAACCGAGGACACACACACACACACACACACACACACACACACACACACACACACACACATATATATACACACGGGGTGGCGGCCAGAGATTTCCACCTCTGTCACAACAGTCTTCACTAACAATCAAAGAGCCCACCATTCCCGATATCTTACGCCTCGAACTTCTCATTACTTTGCAACCGAGTCAATGCATTAAGTATTTGGCGATAGATTCAAAAAACCGCAGGACTTTTTCGTATCTTCCAGCAAGCTAACAAAAAAGGCGTAATACAAATGCGAATTAAGTATTTCTTTCACGATTCACGAAAACATAAATTTTAATTTTCCGACCAAATCTGCGCTGGTCCCATATTGTCATTGGTTTATCTTTTTTAAAGCTGTACCGCTCGAGTGACGCATCAATGAACATATCAATATCAAAGGTATTGTATGTTAACCGGGGACCTAGAAACGACGGAGACACTCCGTCCCCGCTGCAGCCGCAGTGGTCCACAACCCCACGACGACTACCGCAGTCCACTTCACCCCTCCGCCGCCCCACACCGAACCCAGTGTTACTGTGCGGTTCGGCCCCCCGGTGGACCCCCCCAGGGAACGCCTCACACCAGACGAGTGTAGCCCCTATGTTTGTGTGGTAGAGTAATTGTGGTGTACGCGTACATGGAGAACTTGTTTGCGCAGCAACTGCCGACATAGTGCAGCTGAGGTACAATAAGGGGAACCAGCCCGAATTCGCCGAGGCAGATGGAAAACCGCCTAAAAACCATCCACACACTGGCCGGCTCACCGGACCTCGACACAAGTCCGCCGGGCGGATTCGTGCCGGGGACCAGGCGCTCCTTCCCACCCGGAAAGCCGTCCAGTCGACGCATTTGGCCTGCGATTACTCCGACAGACAGGGTTGCTCCGTGGCGCGCGGACGGCTACAGTAAAAATTTTGCGATCGGAAAAACTGTCGGACTGATGCGTGTAACTGTTTACTGTTGAGCACCATACAGCAAAAAAAAAAAAAAAAAAAAAAAAAAAAAAAAAAAAAAAAAAAAAAAGGTACCGAGTTGAGATTTTATCATTGTAAACCTATGCGAGAATTTATGGGAATTCTAAAGAAACTAATTCAATCGATCTCATTTGCTGAATTTTGAGGAAGTAAACCGAGCTAAGCTTCTACAGGAACGTCAGACGTTTGGTTGATTATGATGATTGCTGATCGATCTGCAACTACCATGAAGCGAATTAAGAAGTGTTTCCTATTATTGATAGCTAGAAGATTGCAATGGGCTGGACATCTGACGAGAATGAAAGACGACCAGATTTTGTTAAGAATATTCAGGGATAAGCCGTATGGCAAAAGACAAACGGGGAGATCCATGAGTACTTGACGCAATGAAATTGACTGCACATGCGAAAGAGTGGGAATAAATAACTGGCAAGAGGCAGAACAAGACAGGAGCATCTGGAGGAATCATGGGAGATCGGCCTGGGGGCTTCGAGTCCCTTAGAATACTACTACTATTTAGAATACTACTACTATTAATAATAATAATAATAATAATAATAATACAACCCGGCAAACCGCTACGCATCACACAACCAAATGTGGGACTAGTCGCACAGAGTAAGTGTCCAATGATCCTACCCAAGTTCCTCTTTCTGAACGGTAAAATTTTGTCAGGGGACCTGAGGATATCGGCAGTTGCTTCTGCTCTACGAGATCAACGAGATTTGTAATATTCTTTCTAGGTGAAATATTGTCGCCGGAAATTTTTCGACGAAGTCAGAATGACATACGCTCATGCTCTTTACTGCTGTGGAGGTATGATAAGGACAGTAATTCGTCGTCTAGTAATTGAGAGTCTCAAGCATTAGCAAGAAACTTTCTCAGCGTAGAGCAGCAGACACACATTGAGACAGTGGTGCATCTCTATCATCTTCAACTTATAATTATATCCCGTTGAATTACTTTCAGTAAAGTTAATTTACCTCAAACTGTTGATAACTACCCATATGGAGGTAGAAAAAGAAGGGGGACAGTGCTATAGTACGTTGTTTTGAAGCCAGGGTGGGCGGGGCCTACCGCCATCTTAAATAGCCCAAAACATAAGCAGACTACTGTAGCAGCTGTTCTAAATACTAGAAATTCCTGTGCCCACATGTATAACGCAGGATCAGAAACACAATTTCGAACGTTTTTTTCTGTTCAATGGCATTTGCTGTTGCAATACAACATATTTAGCCTAGTTATTGTAGCTTGTTTTTTTTTATACATTTCAAAAAATGGCTCTGAGCACTATGGGATTTAATTTCTGAGGTCATCAGTTCCCTAGAAGTTAGAAGTACTTGGACGTAAGTGACTTGAAGACATCACACACACACCCATGCCCGAGGCAGGATTCGAACCTGCGACTGTGGCGGTCGCGCGGTTTGTAGCGACTGGAACCGCTCGGCCACACTGACCGGCTTTCCGACTTCCATCCGTTTGATCCAACGAATGATGCACTCAGCTGGTGGATGTTGGGGGAGGCTGTGGATTTCGCAAGGTGTTGGCTCTGACGTCGACCAGTAGAGTGTAACGACGCGGGCATACAGGCCCTCACAGTAAAGTGGCGTAAGGCCGTCGCAATGAAAGGAGATCACGCTGGAAAACACGGTTTTTGTAGCCAAAAGAGAGGTGAGTAATATGCTGTATTGGACTCCTGAAGAAACCCAACCCGTTCACCGCTCAACGGTCCTCGTATTTATGTAATTTCTTTCACATGGACAGATTACGACCTTGAAATGAGACAGCCGGCCGCGGTGGTCTAGCGGTTGAGGCGCTCAGTCCGGAACTGCGGGACTGCTACGGTCGCAGGTTCGAATCCTGCCTCGGGCATGGGTGTGTGTGATGTCCTTAGGTTAGTTAGGTTTAAGTAGTTCTAAGTTCTAGGGGACTGATGACCACAGATCTTAAGTCCCATAGTGCTCAGAGCCATTTGAACCATTTTTTTTTTTTTGAAATGAGACAATTTTCTACGACGCTGCTGTCTTTGCTGCTTGATCGAAGTAAGGTAACCATTTATTCATGGGAAGTACAGGCTCACTCACGAGCAAGTCTCGGGATCCCGATGATCCACATACAGGAAATATATATATATATATATTACACACACACACACACTATTTGATCAAAAGTATCCGGACACCCCGAAAAACAGACCTTTTTCACATTAAATGCCTTGTGCTGTCGCCTACTGTCAGGCACTCCATATCAGCGACCTCAACAGACATCGTGAGAGAGCAGAATGGGGCGCTCCGCGGAACTCACGGACTCTGAACGTGGTCAGGTGATTGGGTGTCACTTGTGTCATACGTCTGTACGCGAGATTTCCACACTCCTAAACATCCCTACGTCCACTGTTTCCGACGTGATAGTGAAGTGGAAATGTGAAGGGACACCTACAGCACTAAAGCGTACAGGCCGACCTCGTCTGTTGACTGACAGGGACCGCCGAAAGTTGAAGAGTGTCGTAATGTGTTGTAGGCACACATCTATACAGACCAAAACACAGGAATTCCAAACTGCATCAGGATCGACTGCAAGTACTATGACAGTTTGGCGGAGGCGGAGGTGAGAAAACTTTGATTTCATGGTCCAGCGGCCGCTCATAAGCTACAAATCTCGCCGGTAAATGCCAAACGACGCCTCCCTTGGTGTAAGGAGCGTAAACATTGGACGATTAAATAGTGGAAAAACGTTTTGTGGAGTCACGAATCACGGTACAGAATGTGGCGCTCCGATGGCAGGGTGTGGGTATGGCGAATGCCCGGTGAACGTCATCTACCAGCGTGTGTAGAGTCAACAGTAAAATTCGGAGGCGGTGGTGTTATGGTGTGGTCGCGTTTTTCATGGAGGGGGCTTGCACCCCTTGTTGCTTTGCTTGTCACTATCACAGCACAGGCCTACATTGATGTTTGAGGCACCTTGTTGTTTCCCACTGTTGAAGAGCAACTTGGGGATGGGGACTGCATCTTTCAACACGATCGAGCACCTGTTCATAATGCACGGCCTGTGGCGGAGTGGTTACACGACTATAACGTCCCTATAATGGACTGGCCTGCACGGAGTCCTGACCTGAATCCTGTAACACCTTTAGGATGTTTCGCATTACAGACTTCGTTCCAGATCTCGCCGACCGACATCGATACCCCTCCTCAGTGCAGCACTCCGTGAAGAATGGGCTGCCATTCCCCGAGAAACATTCCAGCACCTGATTCAACATATTCCTGCCAGAGTGGAAGCTGTCATCAAGGCAAAGGGTGGGCCAACACTATATTGTATTCCAGCATTACCGATGGAGGATGCAACGAACTTGTAAATCATTTTCAGCCAGGTGTCCGAATACTTTTGATCACACAATGTGTAAGTGAGCAGAACACCACTGAAGGAGGCTGAAACGGGCGTGGTTTGCGTCCCAGGCAGTTGGAATTGCGTCCAAACACACACACACACACACACACACACACACACACACACACACACACACACACACACACACGCACGCACACACACACACACACAAAAAAAAAAAAAACACCTACGGGTATTTGCCGAGGTGTGACGCCAAGGACTCCGCGAAAGCGCGAGGAGAATCCTTAACACCCACGCAAACAGCCGGCGGGAAGCTGACTGCCCCCCCCCCACACACACACACACACCTGTGTGCACCCAGAGCGTAAACGAGAAGCGAATAACAGTGGTGCTTTCTACTGCCAGTACGGCACTGCTGCATGTACGCCGGTTGGCATTAAAATTACAACACCATGAATTACAATAATCGCGTTGGATCAGTTGTTAGGTGCAAGTCTTTGGAGTGGACTGCACTTCGGCGACTTGCGAGTCTGTAACCTACCCCATCAAACACCATCAGGGAAAAGAGGACGTAACAGTTCAGCGTGGAATCCGGGACACGTGTCGTTCACGGCGACTTATCATGCAGACGTTGAGTCTTACAAGGCAGGATGAACAATTCTTGGTCCCTCCGGAATTGCATTCCGCGACTTTTCAGTTATGATTCTGTAAAGTGTAAACTGAAGTGAAAGACAATGTGGCCTCATATACAATGCCTCATACTTCTTTCGTCGAGCCACTATCAAAGTATCATAAACAATAACGTAAGAGCTTTGGTCTGCTGCAGCTGATGGCCTTCCAGTTCTTGGGTTGTCTTCCGCGCTTATCCGACCTTTACGGGAAGTAGCGGACCACGGTGATACCGTGCTAGGACACACTACAGTATTCCCACGGACCTTTCTCTCTCAGCGTTGCAAATTTCAATTGGGTTCTTTCCACGTGGAAATTCCATTTTGATGCAGGAACGCTGGTCACTACGTGTAATCCGACCCGCCTCTGTTTCAGCCTCCTAATTAAAACATAATTACTGACGACACGATCACACGACCCAAAAAACACGAACACGACCTCTCGCCTACGGTTTCAAGATTTTTAACTTCCATCACAACTCCGTAACGGACGAGCATGCGCTGTGAGCAGGACTTTTTAAATGACCCACGGCTTATTCGTCTTTTCCTCTTCAAACAAATCATGTGCCGACAGCTTCAGCTTGGTAATAAGTCGAAAAACTGGAATGGTAGCACTTAAAATTACAAGTCTCGGTGTTATTTAGAATGAAATTTTCACTCTACAGCGGAGTGTGCGCTGATATGAAACTTCCTGGCAGATTAAAACTGTGTGCCGGACCGAGACTCGAACTCGGGACCTTTGCCTATCGCGGGCAAGTGCTCTACCAACTGAGTTACGCAAGCACGACTCACGCCCCGTCCTCACAGCTTTAATTCCGCCAGTGCCTCGACTCCTACCTTCCAAACTGTACAGAAGCTCTCCTGCAAAGGCCCCGAGTTCGAGTCTCGGTCCGGCACACAGTTTTAATCTGCCAGGAAGTTTCAAGTCTCGGTGTTGCCCAGTGGCAGTATCCCCGGCCTATATAATAAAATGAAGATTAAAAATACACCGAAGCGCAAAAGACGTCACTGTACTTTAAGTAAGTGCAATGAGAACTGGTTATAGATCTTCTATAATCATTGCTGCACGGCTTCGATATATTTGAGGAACGTCGTTTAAGAAGCGATTTTTCGAAATTCCTGCCCTATGGGAAAAAAACAGGGGACAAAACTTTTTTAGGAGCACGTCGATATTAAGGTAATTTTGAAGGTAGATAAGGAAATTGGTAACTGGTTCCTTAGACAGAAATAAATACGAGATTCACTAGTTTTGGAAATATAATTCTTACGGAGGTTGAAGTTTATTTTGAAGCACATCTATGAACATCGGTATTTGACTTACCGATTAAAAAATAAAGAAGTGTATCTTTGAAAATTGAACTCCTAAAGGGGTGAAAAGGGGGATGAAAATTTTCATGTAAAAATTTTCTTGTATCGGAACACACTTAAAGTTAAACAAATGAAAACTGGTATTTGAACTATAAAGACAAATGTGTTAGCGGATGAAAGTTTTTATGGAAATATCGTAAGAACTCCAAAAGCCGGATTAACGAAGACGCCCGACTCTAGCTGCCAGAATCGTTCTTTTGTCAGAAGTACACTCTGAAATGACCACGGGTATATGGAATTAACTAGCTTAAAAATTTTTGATGATGACGCGAATTAACTGACTTCGACCGTGGAATTGTAGTTGTAGGTAGATGCATGGAGCATACCATTTGACAAATCGTTAGGGAATTCAATATTCCTGGAATCGATGTGTCAAGAGTGTGCTGACGAAGACGAGGACTGTTTGTCGCCGGCCGCTGTGGGCGAGCGGTTCTAGGCGCTTCAGTCACGAACCGCGCTTCTGCTACGGTCGGAGGTTCGAATCCTGCCTCGGGCATGGATGTCTGTGATTTCCTTAGGTTTAACTAGTTCTACGTTCTAGACTGGTAGAAGCCGACCTCGGGGAAGATCAGTTTGGATTCCGTAGAAATGTTGGAACACGTGAGGCAATACTGACCTTACGACTTATCTTAGAAGAAAGATTAAGAAAACGCAAACCTACCTTTCTAGCATTTGTAGACTTAGAGAAAGCTTTTGACAATGTTAACTGGAATACTCTCTTTCAAATTCTGAAGGTGGCAGGCGTAAAATACAGGGAGCGAAAGGCTATTTACAATTTGTACAGAAACCAGATGGCAGTTATAAGAGTCGAGGGGCATGAAAGGGAAGCAGTGGTTGGGAAGGGAGTGGGACAGGGTTGTAGCCTCTCCCCGATGTTATTCAATCTGTATATGAAGCCAGCAGTAAAGGAAACAAAAGAAAAATTCGGTGTAGGTATTAAAATCCATGGAGAAGAAATAAAAACTTTGAGGTTCGCCGATGACATTGTAATTCTGTCAGAGACAGCAAAGGACTTTGAAGTTGAACGGAATGGACAGTGTCTTGAGAGGAGGATATAAGATGAACATCAACAAAAGCAAAACGAGGATAATGGAGTGTAGTCAAATTAAGTCGGGTGGTGATGAGGGAATTAGATTAGAAAATGAGACACTTAAAGTAGTAAAGGAGTTTTGCTATTTAGGGAGTAAAATAACTGATGATGGTCGAAGTAGAGAGGATATAAAATGTAGACTGACAATGGCAAGGAAATCGTTTCTGAAGAAGAGAAATTTGTAAACATCGAGTATAGATTTAAGTGTCAGGAAGTCGTTTCTGAAAGTATTTGTGTGGAGTGTAGCCATGTATGGAAGTGAAGCATGGACGATAACTAGTTTGGACAAGAAGAGAATAGAAGCTTTCGAATTTTTTTTTTTTGTGGTTCTTGGGCGCAAAACTTCAATGGTCATTAGCGCCCAGCCCGTGACTTAGGAAACAGGAAAAAACCGAAATTTAAAACCAGCAGCAATGGGAACAAAGAGATAAAATTTGAGAAACTAAAAGCAGAAAGAATGCTTAAAAATCCACTAGAGAAAGGGGTTGGGTGTCCCCAAAAAAAGCTTCAAATGACTGAAGTCATTTCACTGTCACTAATAAACTGGAGAACGCGGTCGGTTGAGCGCATGTCATCTGCTAAAATCGACGATAGATCAGGCGATAGCTGCAGATGGGAGCGTAACGGATTAAAATAGGGGCATTCAATTAAAAGGTGTCTTACCGTCCACAGCTGACAGCAGTGGGGACAGAGTGGGGGAGGATCGCCGCTTAAAAGATGTCGATGGCTAAAAAGACAGTGCCCTATCCGGAGTCTAGCTAAAATTACCTCCTCCCGACGACGCGTTCGGGAGGAAGAGGTCCAAGCGCAAGGAAGGGCTTTCACTTCCCGCAATTTAGCTTTCGAAATGTGGTGCTACAGAAGAATGCTGAAGATAGGGTGGGTAGATCACGTAACTAATGAGGTATTGAATAGGATTGGGGAGAAGAGAAGTTTGTGGCACAACTTGACTAGAAGAAGGGATCGGTTGGTAGGACATGTTTTGAGGCATCAAGGGATCACAAATTTAGCATTGGAGGGCAGCGTGGAGGGTAAAAATCGTAGAGGGAGACCAAGAGACGAATACACTAAACAGATTCAGAAGGATGTAGGTTGCAGTAGGTACTGGGAGATGAAGAAGCTTGCACAGGAGAGTAGCATGGAGAGCTGCATCAAACCAGTCTCAGGACTGAAACCACAACAACAACAACAACAACAACAACAACAACAGGGGACTGATGACCTCAGATGTTAAGTCCCATACTGCTCAGATCCATTTGAAGCATTTGTTTAACGTCCCGTCGACATCGAGGTCGTTAGAGACGCAGCAGAAGTTCGGATTAGGGAAGGGTGGAGGAGGAAAGCGGCCGTACCCTTTGGAAGGAACCATCCCCGCATTTACCTCACGGGATTTTGGAAAATCATGGAAAACCTGATCAGGATAGCCGGACGTGGGTTTGAACCGTCGTCCTTCCGAATGCGAAGTGCGCTGAGGATACAAAATTCAAGGCGCTGTCTCTCGCCACGGACAACGCAGTGGCAGACAGCCTCCACTTAGCGATCGAGAGCAGCGGCGTTTGCGTAGCGTTGTCAGTGCTGACAGACAAGCAACACTGCACCAAATAACCGAAAAAATCAGTGTGGGACGTGCGACGAGCGTATCCGATATTTGGGCGTTAATGGGGCGTGGCAGCAGACGACCGACTCGAGTACCTATGGTGAATGGAAATGCAGTGTGGCCAGGGCATCCCGTCGGGTAGACCGTTCGCCTGGTGCAGGTCTTTAGAGTTGACGCCACTTCGGCGACTTGAGCGTCGATGGGAATGAAATGATAAGGACAACACAACACCCAGTCCGTGAGCGGAGAATATCTCCGACCCAGCCGGGAATCGAACCCAGGCCGCTAGGCATGACATTCCGTCGCGCTGAGCACTCAGCTACCAGGGGCGGACGAGTACCTCTGGTAACAGGACGACATCGACTGCAGCTCGTCTCCTGAGCTCGTAACCATATCGGCAGGGTCCTGGATGAGTGGAAAACCGTGCCCCGGTCAGATCGGTACAGATTTCAATTGCTGAGAACCTAATGCACGACCTGCTATATAACAACACACAGCAGGTTGCTTGAGAAATAAATAAATAAATAAATGGTAAGAGCAATGGTGGGATTCGAGTTTGGCGCAGTTTTCTATGCCATCAGTTTTTGCTAAAGTTATGGAAAAGGCTGTGTATGTAAGGATAGCCGGCCAGTGTGGCCACGCGGTTAAAGGCGCTTCAGTCTGGAACCGCGCGAACGCTACGGTCGCAGGTTCGAATCCTGCCTCGGGCATGGATGTGTGTGATGTCCTTAGGTTAGTTAGGTTTAACTAGTTCTATGTTCTAGGGGACTGATAACCTCCGATGTTAAGTCCCATAGGGCTCAGAGCCATTTGAACATTTTTTGTAAGGATAAATGATCATTTTACATCACACACTTTGCTTTAGAAGTCGTTCAACAACTGAAAATGCTGTATTCTCTTTTCTGTGTGAGATACTGGATGGGTTAAACAAAACGTTTCGAACGCTAGGCATATTTTTTGATTGAACTAAGACATTTGACTGTGTTGATCACAAAATATTGCTCCAGAAGTTGGACCATTACGGAATGCGGGGAGCAGCTCACAATTGGTTCACCTCTTACTTTAGCAACAGACAGCAAAAGGTCAGCATTCACGAAGTTGAGAATGGCTGTGACGTGGGGTCTGAGTGAGGTACGATAAAGTGGGTGGGTTTCCCAGCGATCAGAGTTGAGGCCACTCCTCTTCCTTATTTATATACGGGGTGTTACAAAAAGGTATGGCCAAACTTTCAGGAAACATTCCTCACACACAAAGAAAGAAAATAAGTTATGTGGACATGTGTCCGGAAACGCTTAATTTCCATGTTAGAGCTCATTTTAGTTTCGTCCACCTACGCTCAATGGAGCACGTTATCATGATTTCATACGGGACACACTACCTGTGCTGCTAGAACATGTGCCTTTACAAATACGACACAACATGTGGTTCGTGCACGATGCAGCTCCTGCACATTTCAGTAGAAGTGTTCGTACGCTTCTCAACAACAGATTCGGTGACCGACGGATTGGTAGAGGCGGACCAATTCCGTGGCCTCCACGCTCTCCTGACCTCAACCCTCTCGACTTTCATTTATGGGGGCATTTAAAAGCTCTCGTCTACACAACCCCGGTACCAAATGTAGAGACTCTTCGTTCTCGTATTGTGGACGGGTGTGATACAATACGCCATTCTCCAGGGCTGCATCAGCGCATCAGGGATTCCGTGCGACGGACGATGGATGCACGTATCCTCGCTAACGGAGGACATTTTGAACATTTCCTGTAACACAGTGTTTGAAGTCACGCTGGCACGTTCTGTTGCTGTGTGTTTCCATTCCACGATTGTGATTTGAAGAGAAGTAATAAAATGAGCTCTAACATGGAAAGTAAGCGTTTCCGGACACATGTCCACATAACATATTTTCTTTCTTTGTGTGTGAGGAATGTTTCCTGAAAGTTTGGCCGTACCTTTTTGTAACACCCTGTAAATGGTATGCCCTTTAGTATTACTGGTAACTCTACAATATTTCTGTTTGCTGATGACACTAGCTTGGGTAGTAAAGGTTGTTGTGTCCAACATTGGCTCGGCTTCAAATAGTGCAGTTCATGACCTAAGTACATGGCTCATAGAAAATAAACTAACGCTAAATCACAGTAAGGCTCAATTTTTACAGTTTCTAACACACACCTCAACAAATCTGACGTTTTAATGGGCTTATTATTAGTCAAACTGAACAGTTCAAATTTTTAGGTGTTCAGATTGAAAACTGTCGTGGAAAGCCCACGTTCAGGACCTTGTTCAAAGACTTAATGCTGCCATTTTTACTATTCCAACGGTATCTGAAATGAGTGATCTTTCGACACGAAAACTAGTCTACTTTGCTTACTTTCATTCGCTTATGTCGTATGGTATTATATTATGGGATAACTCTTCCCATTCTAAAACGATAAGTGGTCTAAGTTCACGAACTTCTTGTCGACGGCTGTTCATGAGTTTGGGTATTTTGACATTGGCCTCTCAATATATATTCCTTACCGTCATTTCTTGTTAACAATATTAGTTTATTCCCAAGAATAAGCAGCTTCCGCTCCGTTAATACTCGGCAGAAATCCAACCTTCCTTAACTCTTGTGCAGAAAGGCGTGCTACCACTCTAATACAAACATCTTAGCAGTAATGCACGCGCTTTCAAATGTAAACTGAAGACTTTCGTCATGGGTCACTTCTGTCGAGGGGTTCCTTGAAAAATTAAGCTGGTTCTTGTTGTACTGTTGATTGCGTTTAACTTAAACCATTGTAATTTCATGTACTGGCACGTTCCATGACCTTTGAGATTTGCTCCTCAATTTGGTCCTACGGAACTTGACGTGTAACTAAATAAGCGCACGAAGCCTTTAACCCAAGTTGTCAACCAGGCAGTGTCCAAGTTGGGTGCTGGTTCGACAATGGTGTGGGCTGTCTTTACATCGAGTGGACTGCGTCCTCCGGTCCACCTCAACCGAGCATTAACCGGAAAGTTATACTCGACTGCTTGGGGACCATTTACAGCGACTGATGCAGTTGTTCTTCCCGAACAACGATGGAATTTTTGTCGGTAACACTCATCATCATATGATATTGCTACGGAAATGAGTGCCGGCAATTTTTCCCACGGGGTGGAAGGCAGCTGGGTCGACGGGTAAGCCAACCCAGCTGCTAGTGCCGCGCCTAGGATAGGCGGTACTCTGCCTAGTTAGGCAACTAGTCCCCCCCACGGAGTCGTCTCACCGACTGTATCTCTTTTTACCTTCCCCAGGGATCAGTACTGCGACCTATCTTTTAAGCGTTAGACAATTACTCGCCGGCCTGAAGAACATTTTGGACAATTAGAGGGAATAGCTGTTGGTGAACTTATCAGGATGTGAGGTCGGGGGCCAAGAAACTCTTATCTTCCTGACGTTTCGTCCAGGACTGCGGTGGACATCCTCAGAGGTGGTCGTCCGCTCAGTCTTGCCGACTGACCGGTCGGGCGTCCGACAGCGACATAAATACTGTACGAAAGGGGGGGGCATGGTCAAAGTAACATGTGATGAGCACAGACAATCCTTATTAGAGATAGAAATTAATTATCGGTTATCGTCTTCTCAAAGATGAAACTGCCTAACGATTCTGCAGACCTACCATCCATATCTCGCCAAGTTCCATTGCCTCCGCTTTCCTATTACAATTATTCTGACGCTTATAAATTTCAATGGTTTCTCTACATTGTCGTGCATAATAATTTGACGTTGCAAATAAAATCTCTGGTTTCCTGGCAGCTACAGCTGATTTCTCTCCTTATCCTAGTCGGCAAAGATTTTTGTGCTCTTTTAGCCGTGTATTTACGCGTCCTCTTGGTAGTTCCAATAAAAATTTACCGCACGTACACGGAATTTTATATACTAGACATGTCGACAGAGGAGGGTGTTTATCCTTCACAGATCGTAATACTTATTTCCTTTGTTGGTCTACAGGAGAAAAGCCGAAACATCAGGAAGAGTAGAGTTTCTTAGACCACGACCTCACATCCCGAAAGGATGCCGCTATGTAATCCCGTCGTGAAAGCCTTCACTCTATGAATTAGAGAGCCGGCCGGTGTGGCCGAGCGTTTCTAGGCGCTTCAGCCTGAAACCGCGCGACCGCTAAGGTCGCAGGTTCGAATCCTGCATCGGGCATGGATGTGTGTGATGTCCTTAGGTTAGTTAGGTATATATGGCCCGTATATGTAATAAGTTTCCTTTAATTAACGTTTATGGTCACAATGTTTGCTGTTTAACAGATTACCGGTTTCGGTCTCTAATGACCATCATCAGATCTGTCTCATAAAACATTAGTGCATTAGGACTTTGTTTTATGAGACAGATCTGATGATGGTCATTATAGACCGAAACTGGTAATCTGTTAAACAGCAAAGATAGTGACCATAGACGTAAATTAAATGAAAGGTTTAATCGTTCTAAGTTCTAGGGGACTGATGACCTCAGATAAGTCCCATAGTACTCAGAGCCATATGAATTAGAGGGAATGGTTTGTCCATCCAGACGGCCCGACTTTAATGTCATCGAACATTTATGGGACATAATACGGAGGTCACTTCGGGCACAAAATCCTGCACTAGCAACACTTGCCGCAATTATGAACCGCTGTAGAGGCAGCATTGATGAGTATTTAAAGCAGGGGACTTCCAAAGGACTCGTTGAATCCATGCCTTGTCGAATTGCTTCATTTCTCCGTGCAGGAGGTGGTCGAATACCGTTGTACATATAAAATGAATGCATGTAGGATTCTGCTGGAAGTGGTAATCATCTACTTGAGACCAGGGAAGCCTCATTCAATATGATATTCGTGATACTGAAGATGGTCGCTTGACTGAAACACCTTACAGCAGCTGTCTGTGGCGGATGCCAGTCCGCCGGCCGGGGTGGCCGTGCGGTTCTAGGGGCTACAGTCGAACCGAGTGATCGCTACGGTCGCAGGTTCGAATCCTGCCTCGGGCATGGATGTGGGTGATGTCCTTAGGTTAGTTAGTTCTAAGTTCTAGGGGACTGATGACCTTAGCAGTTAAGTCCCATAGTGCTTACAAGGGAACGTCCCCATCGCACCCCCCTAAGATTTAATTATAAATTGACACAGGGATAGGCATTGAAAAACTGAACACAGATCAATCGAGAAAACAGGAAGAAGTTGTGTGGAACAATGAAATAATAAGCAAAATATACAAACTGAGTAGTCCATGTGTAAGATATGCATCATAAATGGACAATGATAGCTTATGAGCGCCGTGGTCTCGTGGTTAGAGTGAGCAACTGCGGAACGAAAGGTCCTTGGGTCGAGTCCTCCCTCGAGTGAAAATTTTACTTTATTTTCGCAAAGTTACCATCAGTCCGTTCATTCATTCATTGACGTCTCCGTTCACTGTAATAAGTTTAGTGTCTGTGTTTTGCGACCGCACCGCAAAACCGTCCGATTAGTAGACGAAAGGACGTGCCTCTCCAATAGGAACCGAAAACATTTGATCGCAAGGTCATAGGTCAACCGATTCCTCCACAGGAAAACACGTCTGATATATTCTTTACGACACTGGTGACGGCATGTGCGTCACATGACAGGAATATGTTGTCGACCCACCTAACTTGCACACTTGGCGAATGGGTAAAAAGATTCTTCTACCTTGCCCGATTTAGGTTTTCTTGTGGATGTGATAATCACTCCAAAAAAAGTGATGAAAACATAAGAGTTTGTCACATAAACTGCATCAAATGAATGCAACAGTATCAGAGTCGCACAGTTTTCCCTGTGCTCTGTCAAAACATATGTTTTTTACGTTTTCAAATGTTTCCGTGCGTAGACCGTCAAATTCTGTATATATCCAAGCAAATCTGAACATGTCCTGGAATTTTGGAGAGCGAAGTTGATTATGTGTGAGTGACTGAACTTTGATAATTATCTGAAACAAAAAATTAAAATTATCACCCGGGAGAAGATTTGAACCAAGGACCTGTCGTTCAACAGCTGCTCACGCTAACCACGGGACCACGGCGCTCGTAAGCTAACAGTTTCCTTGATGTTGCTTACCTTGCGCATGGACTACTCAGTTTGTATATTTTGCTTATTTTTTCATAGTTCCATACAACTTCTTCCTGTTTTCTCGATTGATCTGTGTTCAGTTTTTCAAGGCCTATCCCTGTGCCAACTTATAACTAAATCTGAGGGGGGTGCGATGGGGAGGTTCCCTTGTTAGAGCCATTTGATGCCAGTCCCCCGTTTCTGCGCATGCGCAGTCTGAAAGTTACACAATATCTTACGACTCGATACTCGGCCCAGCCAACCGGTCATTGACGTCACCGACCCCCTCTGGACGCGAATGGCGGCCCTGTGCGTGGCAGAAAGCTGTCTGTGGCGCCCTGTCTACACAGTGTACTTTACTGTACCTTGAAGGGCTGGCGGCGTGGCTGCGGCGGCCGTTGGCTGTGTGTGCAGCTGCGCGCCGCTCTCCTGTTCGCCGGGCACTCCGGCAGTGCGCGCGCCTGCGCTCTGCCCGCGTCCTTGCGCGACCTTGGCGCGTGACGTATCGCAGGTGTGCTGTGCGGTCGCGAACAACATCCCAGCGTCGGCAGCCGGGCGCCACGCACACAATACACACCTCTCACACAGCCAAGTCGTCACGCGGTTCCAGATGTCAGTGCAATACAACGAGAGCAAGGTGCGCAACATCCGTTATGTAACGCGTAATACAACACGGGTCCCAGCACTGATCCTTTAGGAAGGAGGCAAAAATCTGTGGCCAGGCTGGCCGCGGCAACCTTCTGTCTTCAGAAATCCCCGATATTCATTTCAGTAGGCTGGGTGCACCTGCGGCCGTGCTTGAGCGACTTCTCAGAGATGACTGTGGGACTCGGCTTTTCGATAATGATGATTGGTTTGTTGTGGGGAGAGCTCAACTCCGCGGTTATCAGCGCCCGTACGAATTCCCAACCTTTGCTCAGTCAAATCTCGCCACTTTCACGAAATGATGAGGACTACACAAACACCCAGTCATCTCGATACAGGTGAAAAATCCCTGACCCCGCCGGGAATCGAACCCGTGATCCCCGTGCTCGGGAAGCGAGAACGCGACCGTGAGAGCACGAGCTGAGGACTCGGCTATTCGAGACAGGATGTCAAATTGAACACCTTTCCGCCGTCTAGTTTTCATATTTACTGTATTTGGCTACCTGTTTCAGACTTTTACTTTTTTTTTTTTTGTGGTTTTAGGGCGCACAACTTCAATGGTCATTAGCGCCCTGACTACTCTAAGAATGCACCGCGATGCACAAGTTGACCACAACAACTAAAAGGGAAAACACGATAAAAGACAGACTGACAGGCATAGGATTAAAAAACAGCATCATCAAATGTCCTTAGCGAGGTGTGTCAAATTGATAAAACGAAGAACACGAGCAGCTGCTCGTGGGTCATCCGCTAAAATGGCATCGAAAGTATTTGGCAGGTTAAGATCGAGGCGCAGTGTGTTAAGATCTGGACAGGACATTAAAATGTGTCTTACCGTCAGCAAGTGCCCACATGGGCAGAACGGCGCCGGCGCAGCCGTCAGCAGATGGCGATGGCTGAACCGGCAGTGTCCAATTCTTAACCGGGCTAAAACGACCTCCTCCCGCCGAGAAGGGCGTGAGGAGGACGTCCAAGCCACGGGAAGAGGTTTTAAGGCCCGAAGCTTGTTGTCGGTAAGTGCAGCCCAATCGGCATGCCACAGAGATAAGATGCGCCGACAAATCACACTGCTAAAATCGGACGAAGGGACGCAACAAGAAGCTGTTCGAGGCTGGAGGACCGCAGCCTTGGCCGCGGCAGACTTTTACTATGCCATCTTCAGGCCCCTAACCGCCGTGCAGCAAGATTCCACCGGATCAAAACAGGGGCCGCAATACTGGTATTAGTAGATTTCTGCTTGCTCTAGCGATCACTTCAAGCATCATCTGCCATCTAACCGTCCGCAGATGATGGTTCAAGTGTTTGCTACCTTTCTGTGGCTGCGCGGTGTAGACGCGCTGTCTGGGCCGCCTTGCCGGCACGGATCGCATAATTTATGTTGTTGTTGTTGTGCTCTTCAGTCCTGAGACTGGTTTGATGCAGCTCTCCATGCTACTCTACCCTGTGAAAGCTTCTTCATCTCCCAGTACCTACTGCAGCCTACATCCTTCTGAATCTGCTTAGTGTATTCATCTCTTGGTCTCCCTCTACCATTTTTACCCTCCACGCTGCCCTCCAATACTAAATTTGTGATCCCTTGATGCCTCAGGACATGTCCTACCAACCGATCCCTTCTTCTAGTCAAGTTGAGCCACAAACTCCTCTTCTCCCCAATTCTATTCAATACTTCATTATTAGTTATGTGTTCTACCCATCTAATCGTTAGCATTCTTCTGTAGCACCACATTTCGAAAGCCATTGCCAGTCTATATTTTGTATCTTCTCTGCTTCGACCATCATCAGTTATTTTGCTCCCCAAATAGCAAAACTCATTTACTACTTTAAGTGTCTCATTTCCTAATCTAATTCCCTTAGCATCACCCGACTTCATTCGACTACGTTCAATTATCCTCGTTTTGTTTTTGTTGATGTTCATCTTATATCCTCCTTTCAAGACACTGTCCATTCCGTTCAACTGCTCTTCCAAATCCTTTGCTGTCTCTGACAGAATTAGAATGTCATCGGTGAACCTCAAAGTTTTTATTTCTTCTCCGTGGATTTTAACGCCTACTCCGAATTTTTCTTTTGTTTCCTTTACTGCTTGCTTCATATACAGATTGAATAACATCGGGGAGAGGCTACAACCGTGTCTCACTCCCTTTTAAGCACTGGTTCCCTTTCATGCCCCTCGACTCTTATAACTGCCATCTGGTTTCTGTAGAAATTGTAAATAGCCTTTCGCTGCGTCTATTTTACCCCTGCCACCTTTAGGATTTGAAAGACAGTATTCCAGTCAACATTGTCGAAAGCTTTCTCTACGTCTACAAATGCTAGAAACGTAGGTTTGCCTTTCCTTAATCTATTTTCTAAGATAAGCCGTAGGGTCAGTATTGCCTCATGTGTTCCAATGTTTATATAAAATTCATAACTATGTTTTCCATGTTTTTACGGAAAATACCATCCCGCAACTTATACTCTTAACGTCGAAAGCGACGATTAATTGTACATCTTTCGAAAGCCGTCTGTGCCGTTCAAAACTTGCAGGTAACAAGTACTTTCGGGCTCCTCCCAGGTATAAGGGATTTCTCAAATCACGGACAAGCATACATTTTCAGTATCACTTTACGCGTTTGGTCGTTTTCTAGTCGATAGTAATGAATATTATATTATTTGTGATACTAAACATTTGTGGAAAGGCAAATAACATTGTAAATTTAATAAAAGTTCATCCGATTACACGTATTTTCCCATTCTATCAATTGCAGTATAAGTAGTATAGAAAATGACTGTGTCGAAAGTAAAAAAAGAAACTGCCGAACGGGACTCTTACCATGGATCCAGCGATTACAGGGCTTGAACGGTAACCACTTTTTTTTCGTTAACTCTCATTTTGTTTGCATTTGTTCGTTGCATCTGCTCGGGGCGGACGTCGTAAGACATCCGGTTAAGTTCGTTGTTGATCGATTAGCTCAGATTTTTGTTTAATTATGAGGGCAGCTAACCCTCTGTCCGAACACGCTTTTTTATCCCTTTTTTTCATCTCATTTTGTTCTATATTGTTCGTTGACTCTGTTCGTGGCGGACGTCCGATGACACTCGTTTAGGTTGTTCGTTGACTCGTTCACTCTGTTTTTTTATTACAGAGGGCAGCTAACGCTCTGACCGAACACGCTGAGCTACCGTGCCGGCTTGCAACCACACGGTTGCCGCCGCTTCGTGATAAAAATGGCCACGCGCAGTTACATCTTAGACGACCGAAATTATCTTGCGATTTTCTCAGTAACGCTTGACAACTACGCGCCGCTGCTCACACATTTTGTTCTCCTCGTGGAGTAGTAGGAGTGCACGAGGTTTGCACTAAATCCGCGCTCCAAACTTCGTGGCCTGCGCTTGAAAGTTCAAGCTACAGCGTAAGATTATACCCCTTAAGGAATACATTGTGTCAACATTTTAAATTTTTAAATTCCGTCAGAAATTATAAGAAATGCTGCAAATCAGATTTTGCTTGACCCTGGTAGGTATGTCTGCGGTTGTGCACCACGAACCATGAACCGGGCTAGTCATACAGTAGCATAGATGTCGCGTCTTTTTTCTTTTTCTCTCCTCTACGTGAAGACTCCCACCCGTAACTACCATAGCGGTATCCGTACGGCTTTCACTAGTACACAGATTCACGACACAGCTTTGTATCGCGGTTTATTACCGCTAGGCCAGACGCGTCCGTACAAGTTGCTATCAACGTCAAGCAGAAGCGAGTCGCTAGTTCGAAAATGTAAAGAAAAAATACAAGTAGAAAAGCTAGGAAATTAAAAGGATTATTGCAAGCAGCGACTGAACCCTGTAGGAACGACGCACGGCTAAACAATGGCGGCGTTTAGTTACAATGGCCGACGCGTTGCGTCACCCGAGGTGACTTCTTCAGGAGCGGAGTGACTCACATGCTGTTTCCCCAGCCGCCGGAAGGCCGATGTTTCGGTATTCACGCCGCGAATCCACGCGTGACGACTGCGGGCTTTTGCAACCCTGCCACACACACACACACACACACACTGAAACTACTACAGAGAAATACACTATGATCTACATATAGCTAACTCTGCTGCGAGTGGAGTTAAGGCCGGTATTACACTATCAAATTTCTTTGTCCAATTTCTTTGTCCAATATCTTTGTCAAAGATATTTGATAGTGTAATAGGGACTTTGTCAAATGTCGTCCAATATTTGATCAAATCTAGGGCCTCGCTGTATATTTGATCAAAGAAACCGCTTGTCTTCTGTTCACTGCAATGTGACATGTTACCACATGGAGCGCTAGCATCGCTGCAGCGTTCTGTCGTCTGGGATGCCTGTCACGTGGGACTGACAGAGGAGAGAGAGAAGATCCAACGAAGAGCGCCGCGTTTCGTCACGGGAGCGTTATGGAGATTGTAAGCAAACTCCACTGGCAGGCGTTACAAGAGACCCGTTGTGCATCACGGACAGATTTACTGTTGAAATTTCGGGACAGCACTCTTCAGGAGGAGTCAGGACAATATATTACTTTGTAATGCATATGTCATTCCCTTCACGTGTTTAAGCCCAAGTACTACGCATATTTATGCGTTCGGGAATGCTCACAAGGGAACCTCCCCATCGCACCCCCCTCAGATTTAGTTATAAGTTGGCACAGTGGATAGGCCATGAAAAACTGAACACAGATCAACTGACAAAACAGGAAGAAGTTGTGTGGAACTTTGAAAAAATAAGCAAAATATACAAACTGCGTAGTTCATGGGGAGATAGGCAACATTAAGGACGATAGGACCGCAGCGGCGCCGTGGTCTCGTGGTAACGTGAGCAGCTGCGGAACGGAAGGTCCTTGGCTCAAATCTTCCATCGACTGAAAACGTTAATTTTTTATTTTCAGTTTATGTGACACTTATGTTTTCATCACTTTTTTGGGAGTGATTATCACATCCACAAGAAAACCTAAATCGGGCAAGGTAGAAGAATCTTTTCACCCATTCGCCAAGTGTACAAGTTAGGTGGGTCGACAACATATTTCTGTCATGTGACGCACATGCCGTCACCAGTGTCGTATAGAATATATCAGATGTGTTTTCCTGTGGAGGAATCGGTTGACCTATGACCTTGCGATCAAATGTCTTCGGTTCCGATTGGAGAGGCACGTCCTTTCGTCTACTAATCGCACGGTTTTGCGATGCGATCGCAAAACACACACACTAAACTTATTACAGTGAACAGAGACGTCAATGAACGAACGGACAGATCATAACTGCGAAAATAAAGAAATAAAAATTTTCACTCGAGGGAGGATTTGAACCAAGGATCTCGCGTTCCACAGCTGCTCACGCTGACCACGGGACCACGCCGCCCCTGATTTCTAACTCTCCTTGATGTTGCATATGTTACACATAGGCTACTCAATTTGTATATTTTGCTTATTTTTTTCACAGTTCCACACAACTTCATCCTGTTTTCTCAACTGATCTGTCTTCAGTTTATCAAGGCCTATCCACTGTGCCAAGTCTGATAGGACTGAGGGGGGTGCGATGGAGAGGTTCCCTTGTCAGTAGCAGCCAGGCTATATGTACATTTAACAATTAAACATCAGCACGGAGCATTTGAGATGAAATCATAGGAGGCAATGTTGTGGAACCTTAGTAGGGACAAGATCCGACTATCCGGGAGTAGGATCTTACAATCCGAGACAGTGTTCCGAGACAAACTTCCGTCACATTGTCCGCAAACGTGCCGTCACATCCGCCTAGCAACAGAGATCTGAACGCCCATTGGCTGAAGGTTTGGATATATGTATGTGTAGGAAACGAGAGAAGTGTCCTTGTTGGCTTAGGGGGAAAGGGCTGGTCTCTGTTGTCCTTCGGGGAGACAGGGCGAGTCAATCGCGAGGAGCGACGCAACACGCACGGTCCAGCAACCGGGGCGGCTCTAAAAGAACGGTCGCGAGTGCACATTTCAGATGTTAAACAAGATAGTAAGTGAAGTGACTAGTTACAAGAACGCCACGTGTCGTGGGCAGTGTGTACCATGTTGTAAAGTCAGAAAACGGTGTTAATGTGTGTAAAGGGTCGAATATAACGGCGTAGCCCAGAGCCGCCATATTGCAAATGCTGATTCTGTGACGTGTGTGACAAAGCAATTTGTGTATTAAAACGAGTATGATACAAAACGTCGTTGACAATTAACAACTGGCATCCATAAACAATCCACTTCAGCAGGATCACCACCTACGTGGAACCTGGCGACTGAGCGCTACTACCGTGCGACGAGGGACTTGCCGAAGCAGCGAGACACCAGGTTAGTGACACAGAAACCAGGGAAGTACTTCCTTCTCGCTACAGTGCCACTGAAGGTGTTGTAACTTCCCCCCCCACATAACGTCGCGTATTGACCACGAGGGGAAAATTCGACAAATTAGAGCCAATGCAGAGGATTATCGACAATCATTCTTCCCAGGCACTATTCGCGACTGGAACAGGGTTGGAGGGATCAGATAGTGGTACCGAAGTACCCTCCGCCACACACCATTAGATAGCTTACGGAGTGTGATGTGGATCTAGATGGGGCGGTGGGCTCGCATTCGAGAAAACCACAGCTCAAAACCCCGTCCACCCATTTTCTCTATCTGATAACCAGTTTCGCAGGACTCAAAATGGTTGAAATGGCTCTGAGCAGTATGCGACTTCCGTGGTCGTCAGTGCCCTAGAACTTAGAACTACTTAAACCTAACTAACCTAAGGACATCACACACATCCATGCCCGAAGCAGGATTCGAACCTGCGACCGTAGCAGTCACGCGGTTCCAGACTGAAGCGATTAGAACCGCACGGCCACAAAAACCAGCCTTCGCAGGACTACACGGATTGTCAGAAACTATATCTTTCGAACCGTGTATCTGAGGAAAAGGGCAAGACGTGTAAAAGGTGTGATTGTTGGAAACTTCTGAGCATGATGTTGTTTGGTATCAGCTTATACTGGTTGTAATCAGTAGGTCGAAAGGAACACATGACAGCACATGTGACACTTGTATGGAAGAGGCCAGATGCTGATACCCAATTCCCCTTCTAAGGATCTGCACATCAAACTTAATCTTGTGACAGGTAGGGCACAAGAGAGCCAGTGAGGAATCAAACTACTCTATCCAAGTGCTAGGGAGGATATTACTACCAGCATCCCAAAACATTAGTTGATTTGGGGGAGGGAGAAAAACAGCGAGGTCATCTGCCCCATATCGGCCCGAAAACGATCTACCGAAAACAACACTTGTGACTAGAATTAATGAGGGGTCTCACCCAGCCCTGTAACGGTGAGTGTGGAGTAGGTACGGGCAGAGGATAGTAAATAAGTAAGTTAGTTAGTTAGCTGATTTGGAAAAGGGGGGGGGGGGACAGCGAGGTCATCCGTCCCATCGGATTAGCGAAGCATGGGCAACGGCCGAGATCTTTCGACGGAATCATCGCGGCATTCGCCTGAAGCGATTTGGGGAAATCACGAAAAACCTAAATCAGGATGGCCGGACACGGGTTTGAACCGTCGTCCTCCGGAATTCGTGTCCTAACCACTGCGCCACCTCGCTGAGTGGCAGAGGAAAAAGGGGCGAAGACAGACCGGGGGGGGGGGGGGGGGAAGGGAAAGGGGAGGGGGGGGAGAGAGAGAGAGAGAGAGAGAGAGAGAGAGAGAGAGAGAGAGAGAGAGAGAGAAGGGACGCGGGCGACGTAAGTAGGGTTTCTGGTCATCAGTCTACTGACTGGTTTGATGCGGCCCCCCACGAATTCCTTTCCTGTGCTAACCTCTTCATCTCAGAGTAGCACTTGCAACCTACGTCCTCAATTATTTGCTTGACGTATTCCAATCTCTGTCTTCCTCTACAGTTTTTGCCCTCTACAGCTCCCTCTAGTACCATGGAAGTCATTCCCTCATGTCTTAGCAGATGTCCTATCATCCTGTCCCTTCTCCTTATCAGTGTTTTCCACATATTCCTTTCCTCTCCGATTCTGCGTAGAACATCCTCATTCCTTACCTTATCAGTCCACCTAATTTTCAACATTCGTCTATAGCACCACATCTCAAATGATTCGATTCCCGGTTTTCCCACAGTCCATGTTTCACTACCATACAATGCTGTACTCCAGACGTACATCCCTCTCGGTTGTTGTACATATTGTATATGACCCGTCTCTCCCTGTAGCTTACCCCTACTTTTTTCAGAACCTCGAACACCTTGCACCATTTTATATTGTCGAACGCTTTTTCCAGGTCGACAAATCGAATGAAAGTGTCTTGATTTTTCTTTAGCCTTGCTTCCATTATTAGCCGTAACGTCAGAATTACCTCTCTCGTCCCTTTACTTTTCCTAAAGCCAAACTGATTGTCACCTACCGCATTCTCAATTTTCTTTTCCATTCTTCTGTATATTATTCTTGTAAGCAGCTTCGATGCATGAGCTGTTAAGCTGATTGTGCGATAATTCTCGCACTTGTCAGCTCTTGCCGTCTTCGGAATTGTGTGGATGATGCTTTTCCGAAAGTCAGATGGTATGTCGCCAGTCTCATATGTTCTACACACAAACGTGAATAGTCGTTTTGTTGCCACTTCCCCCAATGATTTTAGAAATCTGATGGAATGTTATCTACCCCTTCTGCCTTATTTGACCGTAAGTCCTCCAAAGCTCTTTTATATTCCGAGTCTAATACTGGATCCCCTATCTCTTCTAAATCGACTCCTGTTTCTTCTTCTATCACATTAGACAAATCTTCACCCTCATAGAGGCTTTCAATGTATTCTTTCCACCTATCTGCTCTCTCCTCTGCATTTAACAGTGGAATTCCCGTTGCACTCTTAATGTTACCACCGTTGCTTTTTTTAGTGTCACCAAAGGTTGTTTTGACTTTCCTGTATGCTGAGTCTGTCCTTCCGACAATCATATCTTTTCCGATGTCTTCGCATTTTTCCTGCAGCCATTTCGTCTTAGCTTCCCTGCACTTCCTATTTATTTCATTCCTCAGCGACTTGTATCCCTGTATTCCTGATTTTCCCGGAACATGTTTGTACTTCCTCCTGTCATCAATCAACTGAAGTATTTCTTCTGTTACCCATGGTTTCTTCGCAGCTACCTTCTTTGTACCTATGTTTTCCTTCCCAACGTCTGTGATTGCCCTTTTTAGAGATGTCAATTCCTCTTCAACTGTACTGCCCACTGCGCTATTCCTTATTGCTGTATCTCCAGCGTTAGAGAACTTCAAACGTATCTCGTCATTCCTTAGTACTTCCGTATCCCACTTCTTTGCCTATTGATTCTTCCTGACTAATGTCTTGAACTTCAGCCTACTCTTCATCACAACTCTATTGTGATCTGAGTCTATATCTGCTCCTGGGTACGCCTTACAATCCAGTATCTGATTTCGGAATCTCTGTCTCACCATGATGTAATCTAATTGAAATCTCCCCTATCTCCCGGCCTTTTCCAAGTATACCTCCTCCTCTTGTGATTCTTGAACAGGGTATTCGCTATTACTAGCTGAAACTTGTTACAGAACTCAATTAGTCTTTCTCCTCTTTCATTCCTTGTCCCAAGCCCATATTCTCCTGTAACCGTTTCTTCCACTCCTTCCCCTACAACTGCATTCCAGTCGCCCATGACTATTAGATTTTCGTCCCCCTTTACATACTGCATTACCCTTTCAATATCCTCATACACTTTCTCTATCTGTTCATCTTCAGCTTGCGACGTCGGCATGTATACCTGAACTATCGTTGTCGGTGTTGGTCTGCTGTCGATTCTGATTAGAACAACCCGGTCACTGAACTGTTCACAGTAACACACCTTCTGCCCTACCTTCCTATTCGTAACGAATCCTACACCTGTTATACCATTTTATGCTGCTGCTGATATTACCCGATACTCATCTGACCAGAAATCCTTGTCTTCCTTCCACTTCACTTCACTGACCCTTACTATATCTAGATTGAGCCTTTGCACTTCCCTTTTCAGATTTTCTAGTTTCCCTACCACGTTCAAGCTTCTGACATTCCACGCCCCGACTCGTAGAATGTTATCCTTTCGTAGATTATTCAATCTTTTTCTCATGGTAACCTCCCCCATGGCAGTCCCCTCCCGGAGATCCGAATGGGGGACTATTCCGGAATCTTTTGCCAATGGAGAGTAACTAGTACTGCGTCTAATTCACAGTGCAAAATAGTTTCCACAGTGGCAAACATAAGTTCTTGCGAGTCAAACTAATAGTAGAAGTTTTCGCTGTAAAACGTAGAAGTGCCGTTACGCTGAATGCTTCTGTATACTGCGACACTTCGTTCTGTTCCATTCCACCCACACGTTTCCTCGTTTTTAGTAACCTTTTTGTATGGCATAGGTGCCAGACATGTCGAAGGTTTTGTTACTATAGGGGGGTTCTCTGACGCATTGCCATACCTTTAGACGAATGAACCTGCATCTCCATTCTCAGAATCATGTGTCTCTCACAGAAAGATAGGCAAGGAAAATCCTAAATCTTCATTGTCGAAACTTACCGCAGGCAGACACGCGACTGCGTAATACCGCTTACCTGGAACAAAGAGAGGAACCACGTCACGAGACAAAACACACAGTACTGCCATCACCACGACCAACAAGGTCAGCAGAAAAAATTACACGATATTAAAATTATTGCGCTTATTATTATTACACAGGATTAATTAATACAAGCATCAACTATTTTGCTGTATCATCTTGTGTATAGCGTAAGACGTATATACAGAAGACGGTAACTCATTGAGCCGCCACAGCGCCACCTGTTGGACGTCGGCTTTGCGTCACTTCTCCGTCAGTTGCCACCTGGCGGTGCTCAACATTGGTAATCGGCGCAATACAGTCACGTCTATGTTTGTAAACAATACTTTGATATTTCACATGCAGATGTCTGGAGATCTTGAAGGTAGTGGGAACTGCATATGCTATGCGAAGTTACTTGCAACACTGATGGGAGAATATGTAGCAAAAAAGTTTGAAGCATAAGATGTTGTTGTTGTTCTTGTTTTTGTTGTCTTCAGTCCTGAGCCTCGTTTGATGCAACTCTCCATGCTACTCTATCCTGTGCAAGCTTCTTCATCTCCCAGTACCTACTGCAACCTACATCCTTCTGAATCTGCTTAGCGTATTCATCTCTTGGTCTCCCTCTACGATTTTTACCCTCCACCCTCCCCTCCAGTACTAAATTGGTGATCCCTTGAAGCCTCAGAACATGTCCTACCAACCGATCCCTTCTTCTAGTCAAGATGTGCCACAAACTCCTCTTCAATTCTATTCAATACTTCCTCGTTAGTTATGTGATCTACCCATCTAATCTTCAGCATTCTTCTGTAGCACCACATTTCGAAGGCTTCTATTCTCTTCTTGTCCAAACTAGTTATCGTCCATGTTTCACTTCCATACATGGCTACACTCCATACAAATACTTTCAGAAACGACTTCCTAACAAATCCATACTCGATGTTAAAAAATTTATCTTCTTCAGAAATGCTTTCCTTGCTATTGCCAGTACATTTTATATCCTCTCTACTTCGACCATCATCAGTTATTTTGCTCCTCAAAGAGCAAAACTCCTTTACTACTTTAAGCGTCTCATTTCCTGATATAATTCCCTCAGCATCACCCGACTTAATTTGACTGCATTCCATTATCCTCGTTTTGCTTTTGTTGATGTTCATCTTATATCCTCCTTTCAAGACACTGTCCATTCCGTTCAACTGCTCTTCCAAGTCCTTTGCTGTCTCTGACAGAATTACATTGTCATCGGCGAACCTCATAGTTTTTGTTTCTTCTCCACGGATTTTAATACCTACTCCGAATTTTTGTTTTGTTTTCTTTACTGCTTGCTCAATATACAGATTGAATAACATCAGGGAGAGGCTACAACCCTGTCTCACTCCCTTCCCGACCACTGCTTCCCTTTCATGCCCCTCAACTCTTGTAACTGCCATTTGGTTTCTATACAAATTGTACATAGCCTTTCGCTCCCTATATTTTACCACTGCCACCGTCACAATTTGAAGGAGGGTATTCCTGTCAACATTGTCAGAAGCTTTCTCCAAGTCTAGAAATGCTAGAAACGTAATGTTACAAAATATTTTCCTACTAGCTTCTGTTCTCGCCCTTGCAGATCCGATGACAGCACGGCGCTGTCGAAACCGGTACATTTTAAGCGTTCTCAGCTTGCTAAGTTTTCTCCAGTTGTGATCTACTACTCAGCTCCTTGAAGGTGATACCCTTTTCCTGCAGTGTATAGTAATCTTTATATACAAGGTGACAATTATTGCAATATATGAAATAAAATCGTCGTATCTTTTGAACGGTCTACGTTAGGACGTTCAAAGTGCGCGTTTGGCTGAGGAGCATGATGAGAAATACTACGCTGATAGTTGTTTGGTTTACCAACGAAGCCCACTTTCATTTCGATAGCTTCGTCAACAAACAAAATTGGCGCATTTGGGGGACTGAGAATACACATTTCGCGATCGAGAAGTGTCTTCACCCTCAGTGAGTTATTGTGTGGTGTGCAGTGTCCAGTCACGGAAT
The DNA here is from genome assembly GCF_021461385.2 of Schistocerca piceifrons. NCBI lineage: Eukaryota > Metazoa > Arthropoda > Insecta > Orthoptera > Acrididae > Schistocerca > Schistocerca piceifrons. The sequence goes on along the minus strand of NC_060148.1, from coordinate 132,155,586 downwards.
AATCTCTGCGATATTCCTCGATGGCAGGGTGACTACCGAACGGTACGCGAAGGTTTCGGAAGGTGATTTCATCCTCGTTATCCGAAATGACCCTGATTTCGACACGATGTGGTTCACGCAAGACGGAGCTCGACCCCATCGAAGCAGGAGAGTGGTCGATGTCCTGGAGGACCAGTTTGGGGATCACATTCTGGCTCTGGGGTACCCGGAGGCCACTGGCATGGGCCTCGATTGGCCGCCATATTCTGCCGATCTCGAGACGTGTGACTCCTTTTTGCGAAGCTACATTAATGACGAGGTTTGCAGCAATAGCACCAAAACCATTGCCGAGCTGAAAACAGCCATCCAGGAGGTCATACACAGTACCGGTGTTCCGACACTCCAGAGGGTCATGCAGAATTTCGGTATTTGCCCGCGCCACACCATCGCCAGTGATGGCAGGCATATGGAACATGTCATAAGCTAAATCCGAATATCTGTACTGATGTTTACATGTTAAACAAAGCGTCTGCACGCCGTAGTATGTAACTAACTTACATCTTTTTCATGTAGTTCAATATTTGTCACCCTGTACATACCACTGATGTTAAGGCCTGAGAAGTGTAACCTGTATGTAACATTGTACCACCGTGTAAAACCTGTGAAAACTTGAACCATGACGCCACCATTGATGCTGCCAGACAAGTAATATACGGGGTGATTCTTACTTATGCCTAAAAGCACCGGATGCGCAGTGCACGACGCTGACACGAGTGATTCCATATTAGACACGTGTGGCGGCAAATGTAGCGTCACACATTCAACACTTGTCCTCCACTTTTGGCGCATTTCCCGACATTGAGAGACCCATGGAGATTATATTGAATTACTTGTTTCTGCGTAACATACGGCGCTTCAGGGGATTTTGAACGTTAATATGAGAATCATTTTGTATACAGGCATTATCAAAAAGGATCTTCCGGTTTAAAGAAAATCGTAACTATTATATATTAATTCTGTCAGAGACAGCAAAGGCCTTCGAAGAGCAGTTGAACGGAACGGACCGTGTCTTGAAAGGAGAATATAAGATGAACATTAGCTAAAGGAAAACGAGGATAGTGGAATGTAGTCGAATTAAATCGGGTGATGCTGAGGGACTTAGATTAGGAAATGAGACACTTAAAGTAGTAAAGGAGTTTTGCTATTTGGGGAGCGAAATAACTGATGATGGTCGAAGTAGAGAGGATATAAAATGTAGACTGGCAATGGCAAGAAAAGCGTTTCTGAAGAAGAGAAATTTGTTAACATCGAGTATAGATTTAAGTGTCAGGAAATCATTTCTGAAAGTATTTGTATGGAAGTGAAACGTGGACGATAACTAGTTTGGACAAGAAGAGAATAGAAGCTTTCGAAATGTGGTGCTACAGAAGAATGCTGAAGATTAGATGGGTAGATCATATAACTAATGAGGAGGTATTGAATAGAATTGGGGAGGAGTTTGTGGCACATCTTGACTAGAAGAAGGGATCAAGGGATCACCAATGTAGTACTGGAGGGGAGGGTGGAGGGTAAAAATCGTAGACGGAGATCAAGAGATGAATTCACTAAACAGATTCAGAAGGATGTAGGTTGCAGTAGGTACTGGGAGATGAAGAACCTTGCATAGGTTAGAGTAGCATGGAGAGCTGCATCAAACCAGTCTCTGGACTGAAGACGACCACAACTGTATATATACACTCCTGGAAATGGAAAAAAGAACACATTGACACCGGTGTGTCAGACCTACCATACTTGCTCCGGACACTGCGAGAGGGCTGTACAAGCAATGATCACACGCACGGCACAGCGGACACACCAGGAACCGCGGTGTTGGCCGTCGAATGGCGCTAGCTGCGCAGCATTTGTGCACCGCCGCCGTCAGTGTCAGCCAGTTTGCCGTGGCATACGGAGCTCCATCGCAGTCTTTAACACTGGTAGCATGCCGCGACAGCGTGGACGTGAACCGTATGTGCAGTTGACGGACTTTGAGCGAGGGCGTATAGTGGGCATGCGGGAGGCCGGGTGGACGTACCGCCGAATTGCTCAACACGTGGGGCGTGAGGTCTCCACAGTACATCGATGTTGTCGCCAGTGGTCGGCGGAAGGTGCACGTGCCCGTCGACCTGGGACCGGACCGCAGCGACGCACGGATGCACGCCAAGACCGTAGGATCCTACGCAGTGCCGTAGGGGACCGCACCGCCACTTCCCAGCAAATTAGGGACACTGTTGCTCCTGGGGTATCGGCGAGGACCATTCGCAACCGTCTCCATGAAGCTGGGCTACGGTCCCGCACACCGTTAGGCCGTCTTCCGCTCACGCCCCAACATCGTGCAGCCCGCCTCCAGTGGTGTCGCGACAGGCGTGAATGGAGGGACGAATGGAGACGTGTCGTCTTCAGCGATGAGAGTCGCTTCTGCCTTGGTGCCAATGATGGTCGTATGCGTGTTTGGCGCCGTGCAGCTGAGCGCCACAATCAGGACTGCATACGACCGAGGCACACAGGGCCAACACCCGGCATCATGGTGTGGGGAGCGATCTCCTACACTGGCCGTACACCACTGGTGATCGTCGAGGGGCCATTGAATAGTGCACGGTACATCCAAACCGTCATCGAACCCATCGTTCTACCATTCCTAGACCGGCAAGGGAACTTGCTGTTCCAACAGGACAATGCACGTCCGCATGTATCCCGTGCCACCCAACGTGCTCTAGAAGGTGTAAGTCAACTACCCTGGCCAGCAAGATCTCCGGATCTGTCCCCCATTGAGCATGTTTGGGACTGGATGAAGCGTCGTCTCACGCGGTCTGCACGTCCAGCACGAACGCTGGTCCAACTGAGGCGCCAGGTGGAAATGGCATGGCAAGCTGTTCCACAGGACTACATCCAGCATCTCTACGATCGTCTCCATGGGAGAATAGCAGCCTGCATTGCTGCGAAAGGTGGATATACACTGTACTAGTGCCGACATTGTGCATGCTCTGTTGCCTGTGTCTATGTGCCTGTGGTTCTGTCAGTGTGATCATGTGATGTATGTGACCCCAGGAATGTGTCAATAAAGTTTCCCCTTCCTGGGACAATGAATTCACTGTGTTCTTATTTCAGTTTCCAGGAGTGTATGAACAACGTACTGTTCGAGAAGAGCAAACTCTCGAGCCTTACATCGTCCCCGCTAGGTAGCAGAAGTGTGCACCCACTTCAGTTCTAGTAAAAATGGTGTCTGGAGAACAGGCAGCGTTTTGTGTTCTACGTTTTGCGCAGTACAGGTCCGTAATTAGCTGTTGAGCGTGAGCTCCGTACTAGGTACGGTGTGGATCCTGCTACGAAGAATTCCGAGAAACAGGTAGTTTGTGTAAAGGCAAATCGCCGGGCCGTCCCCGAGTGTGACACAGACGTCACAAGGAGCCCGCAGAAATCCGTTCGCCATGCAGCAGCTCGACAGCTCAACATGTCCCCGATGTCAGTCTGGCGTGTGGTGTGAGGCCGTACAAAGTTCATCCTCTGCAAGCTCTTCGTGGAGGTGACAGACAACAACGTGTGAAGTTCCGTAATTTAGATCTTGGAAAGATGGAGGATGATTCTTCCACGCTTAGTATTTAGTGACGAGCCAACATCCCGTTTAAATGGAAAGGTGAACCGTCATAATGTGAGAATACGGGGTAGGGAAGAGCCACATGAAGTTGTACAACATGAGAGGGACTCTCCATAATGTACTGTTTCGCGCAGTTTCACGGGAAAAGGTGGATGGTCCATTTCTCTTTCCCGAGAACACATATCTTGATATGCTTGAGAACTTTCTTTTCCCACAGTTGGAGACTGATTCGAACGACTTGGTTTACCAACAGGGTGGGACACCGCCACACACACATCTGGAAGTGTGGGAATTTTTAAATCAGAGGATTACTGAACGATGGACCGGTCGCACTGGACCAAATGATTCAGCCTTACGTTATTGGTCTCCAGTTGTCACCGGACCTGACTGTACATGATTATTTCTTGTGGGGGTTTATAAAATAGTCTCTGTGCCTCCTTTACCGACAACAAGCAATGAACTGAGACACCGCATAACAGCAGCTGTGGAAGCTGTAACTCGAGACATTCCCGCTGCAGTGTGGGAACAATCTGAATACCGCACTGACATACGCTGTGCATCTCAAGGAAGGCATATTGAACACCGATGGAAAGATATGAAAAAAACTGTTTTTCGTTCATAAAAAAAATCAACATTCATTTATGTTTGTTAGTTTCAGAAATACAGAGGGGTCCAAAAAATGCATTCACTATTTAAAAGTCCATAACTTGCAAACTAATTCACGGATTTGTCTCATTTTCGGTTAAAGTGTAGCTTAAAGTCCAACTTAAAGATATCACTGTAGGTGTTCGAAATGGTCGCCATTAACATGCACACACAGACGATGCCGCCGAACTGCAGCACTAACTACTGACTGCAACGTGTTCTGTGGGATATTTGCACACGAATGTACGATGGATTCTCGAAGTTCATCCAATGTGCGTGGCTATTGTCGATAAACGGCGTCCTTTAGTGTTCCCCACAGGTAAAAGTCCAGAGGAGTTAGGTCTGGGGAACGTGGTGGATACTCCACAGCACCTCTACGGCCTATCCATCTTCCTGGTAGATTTTCGACGACATACGCCTTAACATGATTTTGGTAGCGGGCTGGGGCACCATCTTGATGAAAGTAAACACTTCCGTAGGCAGGCAGGTAAAATGGATGCCTGAAGTTTCTGAAGGTACACCTCGCCGGTAACTGTGCCCAATCAATTACCAGTAAGACAACCCACACCACACATTTACTCCCAGCAAATTCACGGCTCTGTCTACACGGGCGTTCGGATTTTCGGCGGCCCAGTAGATGCAATTGTTGCGATTTACTGTACCACTGAGTTTGAACTGTGCCTCATCAGACCACACAATGATCGCTGCAAACTCTTCATCGCTGCGCGCCATGTCAGTAAACCACTCGCAGTATCTGGGTCGCCCTCGTTCATTGCGTGTAGCATTCGTGGGGTGTAGCACTTGCACTTTGCTGTTGCCTCGAATGCGACGAATCCTTAAACGTGTCAGTGGCTCTGTTTGATACTCATTTCGCCATTGCCGTTGAACCTCAATGTTTTCGCCCTTAAAATACCACTTCAAAACTGACTTCCTTTCATCGAATGTAAGCCTTGCGCCAGCCATGTTTGCTCGAGTAACTAGGTGCAACTGAGAACCAGACACTGACTATCTGGCGACTATCATCTGACAAAACAAAACAACCCAATACAACGCTTGTGTGGCGACTGCCGAAAGTACAAACTGTTACACTACCGACGATGAGACAACTCCGTCAATTAATTTGCGAGTTACGGACTTTTCAACATTGGATACATTTTTTTGGACCCCTCTGTATACTCTTGTCAAGTCGGGTGGTTGTTTTTGATACACCCAGTACGATTGCGTGGTGTAATGAACCATATCGGTAAAACTTTTTACTAGTCGTGTAGTTTCGCCGTGGATTGTGCAAGCATCCTCAGCAGCGTTCCTGCGAAGTTGCCGGTAGCTACAATCGAGGCTGACCGCACTACACAGCGAGCAAGTCGTGGTATTATGAAACCGAATGTCGTGACACACCGGGTGCCAACTGTGCCAAACACATTCGCCTGGATACACTGTCTTATTGCCTCTGAAGATGACGTCAGCCTTGAGCGCCGAAACGTTGCGGGTCAAAGTGCGCTACCCGCATAACCCTTGCGCGGACTGCAGGCGCCCTACCTTCCCTGGCGCTGCCTCAGACACCAGACGTGACCAGCCAGCCACAGGGGTCTGCGAGGACCAGTCGCAATTTCCACTCACCCCGGACTGCCGACAAAAACTTGTAGCGCCGCGCTGTGGTCGCCGCCACCACACAATTACACAGCACTGCCAGTTCCACGACTTGTGCAAATTACCAGTTTCGCTCTCGGGACGAGCGTAAGGAATAAAATCCGGCCATTCTGGAACTCGGCCATAATGCCGAGCGCCTTGCGCAATACACAACCCACACGCATATCATTCCACTGCCTACTGTGTCGCCACGGTATTTGTGTGCTCTGTTATAACAATTTTTTACTGGTGAAGGAGTGAAAGAACAAATACCAATTAGCCATAGCAATGGCACAAAACTTTTTTCGTTTTTAAATAAACATTTTTTTAAAAACCGGAGTAATTTCTATTCGTAAGATTTTTACTGGTTTGAAATACTGCATTATTATGGAAATGGAACAGGAGGTAGAACAAGATGAAATGGGAGATATGGTATTGCGTGAAGAATTTGACAGAGCACTGAAAGACCTAAGTCGAAACAAGGCCCCGGCAGTAGACAACATTCCATTAGAACTAGTGATAGCCTTGAGAGAGCCAGCCCTGACAAAACTCTACCATCCGGTAAGATCTATGATACAGGCGAAATACCCTCAGACTGCAAGAAGAATATAATACTTCCGATCCCAAAAAAGCAGGTGTTGACAGATGTGAAAATTACCGAACAATCAGTTTCATAAGCCACGGTTGCAAAATACGAACACGAATTCTTTACAGACGAATGGAAAAACTGGTAGGAGCCGACCTCGGGGAAGATCAGTTTGGATTCCGTAGAAATGTTGGAACATGTGAGGCAAACATATCTCTCTAGCATTTGTAGACTTAGAGAAAGCTTTTGACAATGTTGACTGGAATACTGTCTTTCAAATTCTGAAAGTGGCAAGGGTAAAATACAGGGAGCGAAAGGTTATTTTGCAATTTGTACAGAAAACAGATGGCAGTTATAAGAGTCGAGGGACATGAAAGGGAAGCAGTGGTTGGGAAAGGAGTGAGACAGGGTTGTAGCCTCTCCCCGATGTTATTCAATCTGTATATTGAGCAAGCAGTAAAGGAAACAAAAGAAAAATTCGGAGTAGGTATTAAAATTCATGGAGAAGAAGTAAAAACTTTGAGGTTCGCCGATGACATTGTAATTCTGTCAGAGACAGCAAAGGACCTGCAAGAGCAGTTGAATGGAATGGACAGTGTCTTGAAAGGAGGGTGTAAGATGAACATCAACAAAAGCAAAACAAGGATAATGGAATGTAGTCAAATTAAATCGGGTGATGCAGAGGGAATTAGATTAGGAAATGAGACACTTAAAGTAGTAAAGGAGTTTTGCTATTTGGGGAGCAAAATAACTGATGATGGTCGAAGTAGAGAGGATATAAAATGTAGACCGGCAATGGCAAGGAGAGCGTTTCTGAAGAAGAGAAAGTTGTTAACATCGAGTATAGGTTTAAGTGTCAGGAAGTCGTTTCTGAAAGTATTTGTGTGGAACTGAAACGTAAACGATAAATAGTTTACACAAGAAGAGAATAGAAGCTTTCGAAATGTGGTGCAACTGAAGAATGCTGAAGATCAGAAGGATAAATCATATAACTAATGAGGAGGTATAGGATAGGATTGGGGAGACGTTTGTGGCACAACTTGACCAGAAGGAGGGACCGGTTGGTAGGACATGTTCTGAGGCATCAAGGGATCACAAATCTGGTATTGGGAGGTCAGCGTGGAGGGTAAAAGTCGTAGAGGGAGACCAAGAGATGAATACACCAAACAGATTCAGAAGGATGTAGGTTGCGGTAGATACTGGGAGATGAAGAAGCTTGCACAGGATAGAGTAGTATGGAGAGCTGCATCAAACCAGTCTCAAGACTGAAGACCCAACAACAACGATCGTGCCTTTTCTCACTCGTTTTGACGCGGCGCGCCACCAATATCCTGTGAGAGTTCACTTTATTTCACAAGGAGAGGCAACGATCACGGATTTACTTGCAATTTTGTAGATCAGGACAACATAATGTGTAAATGCAGTAAAAAGCCAAAGGAACTGGTGCATCTGCCTAATATCGTGTAGGGTCCCCGTGAGCACGCAGAAGCGCCACAACACGATGTGGCATGGACACTACTAATGTCTGAAGTAGTCCTGGAGAGAACTGCGACCATAAACAGTATAAAGTCTTGCGCACTGCAAGTTCGGCCGTACCAAGTCACGAACAGACATCAACAGGGAGATTGTTGTTTGTTTCAGCAATGTTGCACCTGTTCTAATGCCAAGCGTTTGTTGCATCCTTCTGAATCTGCTTAGTGTATTCATGTCTTGGTCTCCCTCTACGATTTTTACCCTCCACGCTGCCCTCCGATACTAAATTGGTGAACCCTTGATGCCTCAGAACATGTCCTACCAACCGATCCCTTCTTCTAGTCAAGCTGTGCCACAAACTCCTCCTCTCCCCAATCCTATTCAATACTTCCTCATTAGTTATGTGATCTACCCATCTAATCTCTAGCACTCTTCTGTAACACCACATTTCGAAAGCTTCTATTCTTGTCCAAACTATTTATCCTACATGTTTCAGATCCATACATGGCTACACTCCATACAAATACTTTCAGAAACGACTTCCTAACAAATTCATACTCGATGTTAACAAATTTATCTTCTTCAGAAATGCTTTCCTTGCTATTGCCAGTACATTTTATATCCTCTCTACTTCGACCAACATCAGTTATTTTGCTCCCCAAATAACAAACCTCCTTTACTACTTTAAGTGTCTCATTTCCTAATCTAACTCCCTTAGCATCACCCGACATAATTCCAGTACATTCCATTATCCTCGTTTTGCTTTTGTTGATGTTCATCTTACATCCTCCTTTCAAGACACTGTCCATTCCGTTCAACTGCTCTTCCAAGGCCTTTGCTGTCTCTGACAGACTTACAATGTCATCGGCAAACCCCAAAGTTTTTTTTATTTCTTCCCCCTGGACTCCGAATCTTTCGTTTGTTTCCTTTACTGCTTGCTCAATATACAGGTGGAAGAACATCGGGGAGAGGCTATAACCTTGTCTCACTCCCTTTCCAACCACTGCTTCCTTTCATGTCCGTCAATTCTTATAACTGCAATCTGCTTTCTGTACAAATTGTAAATAGCCTTTCGCTCCCTGTATTTTACCCCTTGCCACCTTTAGAATTTGAAAGAGAGTATTCCAGGCAACATTGTCAAAAGCTTTCTCCAAGTCTACAAATGCTAGACACGTAGGTTTGCCTTTCGTTAATCTAGCTTCTAAGATAAGTCGTAAGGTCAGTATTGTCTCACGAGCTCCAACTTTTCTACGGAATGCAAACTGATCTTCCTCGAGGTCGGCTGCGCCCCGGTTTTCCATTCGTCTGTAAAGAATTCATGTTAGTATTTTGCAGCAGTGGCTTATTAAACTGATTAAAAAACGATTAAAAAGAAAAATTGACGGCTACAGATAGGAATGGCTGGGCTAGCGGTAGACAGGGCGGAGTCTGCAGCAGCACATGTATACAGGCGGGCTGGGGGGCAGTAAGTTGGCAGTGGCGAGAGAGAGAGAGAGAGAGAGAGAGAGAGAGAGAGAGAGGGGGGGAGGGGGGGGGGACGGCCACGCCCAGAAATCTGAGAAACTGGGTCCGCCGGCGAGGGTCCTTGCCTCGCTGCCCGCTCGCTGGTCACTCCATATACAGGGGCCTGCTGTGGCGAGGTAGGTGGCCGCTAGCCACTGGTGGTTCGCTCAGCCACGCAGAGGACCGCGCCTACCCCTCATCGCAGATTTTCTCCACACATACGGTATACGCAGAGCTCGGCCACAAACGAAAGTGGCGGGAATGGGGAGCTGCAGATGCACAAGCGAGTAAATTCTCTATCACCTAGAGAGAGTACCGAACATAGCTATAGATTTACACAACGCTGCAGTTACAAGAGCTCAGCGACGTGCAAGGGAGCAAGTGAAGTGGAGAGGCAAAATAATGTCGCGGTGATAACATTGAATAAAATGTTCTCGGGTTTCCAACCGCGCCAATTGCTTAGAACTACACGAGCTCTCGACCAAGCACTCCTTGGCCATTGTCAAGTGTTATGACTGCCAGTGGGCTGTTGGTGCGCCCTTGTATACGCTAGCTGCCGGCTGTGACGTCACTGGTGCCCGTGACATTGCCACTGCCATATACGGGCATGTTTTGAGTCGGCGTTCGACGTGCCCTCTTGAACCGCGCGTTCGCTGGATCCCACGCAGCGCTGAGCTGCAAGCCACCGCCCCTATTCAGGTTGCTTGCCGTAATGGGTTGCCCGTTCGCTCCAGCTGTTGCCAACCTCTTCATGGAGAATTTTGAGGATATTGACATAAATATTGCGCCATTCAAGCCGAAGTGTTTCTTTCGATACGTTGACGACACGTTCGTCATTTGGCCACACGGACGCGAGAAACTAGACGAGCTTTTGCAACACCTCAATGCCATCAACAGTAATGGTTCAAATGGCTCTGAGCACTATGTGACTTAATATGTGAGGTCTTTACTTAGAACTACTTAAACCTAACTAACCTCAGGACATCACACACATCCATGCCTGAGGCCGGATTCGAACCTGCGACCGAAGCAGCAGCGCGGTGCCAGACTGTAGCGCCTAGAACCGCTCGGCCACACCGGCCGGCCTCAACAGTAATATCCAGTTCACCATGGAGGTGGAAAAAGGTGCCGGCCGCGGTGGTCTAGCGGTTCTGGCGCTGCAGTCCGGAACCGCGGGACTGCTACGGTCGCAGGTTCGAATCCTGCCTCGGGCATGGGTGTGTGTGATGTCCTTAGGTTAGTTAGGTTTAAGTAGTTCTAAGTTCTAGGGGACTTATGACCTAAGATGTTGAGTCCCATAGTGCTCAGAGCCATTTGAACCATTTTTTTGGAAAAAGGTAATGCATTGCACTTCTTCGACGTCCTTGTCCACCGTAAACAAAATGGGTGCCTTGGCCACAGCGTCTACAGAAAACCCACCCACACATACAGACCTGTACCTGCACGCCACCAGCCATCATCATCCAGCACAGAAGCGCACAGTATTACAAACATTGGTGCGTCGTGCAACAGTAATATCAGACGACAATAACCTGCCCCACGAACTGAGCCGCCTACGCAAGGCCCATCAGATGAAAGAAGTGATTTCTGGGAAATACCAGAATAAGACCACCGACGAAGAGCAGGAAAAGAAACTTGGCATTGTGCCTCTGTGTCGGGCAAGATAAGCTGCTGGTTGAAAAGACACAATATCAAATGCTGTAGTATACAGAGAAGTTGCAGAATTAGAAAATTGCAGCGAAATGCAGGAAGATCTGCAGCGGATAGGCACTTGGTGCAGAGTGGCAACTACCCTGAACATAGACAAATGTAATGTATTGTGAATACATAGAAAGAAGGATCCTTTATTTTACGATTATATCATAGCGGAACAAACACTGGTAGGAGTTACTTCTGTAAAATATCTGGGAGTATGCGTGTGGAACGATTTGACGTGGAACGATCATACAAAACTAATTGTTGCTAAGGCGGGTGCCAGGTTGAGATTCAATGCGAGAGTCCTTAGAAAATGTAGTCCATCAACAAAGGAGGTGGCTTACAAAACACTCTTTCGACCTATACTTGATTATTGCTCATCAGTGTGAGATCCGTACCAGGTCAGGTTGACAGAGGAGATAGAGAAGATCCAAAGAAGAGCGGCGCGTTTCGTCACAGGGTTATTTGGTAAGCGTGACGACGTTATGGAGATGTTTAGTAAACTCGAGTGGCAGACTCTGCAAGAGAGGCGCTCTGCATCGCGGTGTAGATTGCTGTCCAGGTTCCGAGAGGATGCGTTTCTGAATGAGGTATCGAATATATTGCTTCCCCCTACTTATACCTCCCGAGGAGATCACGAATGTAAAATTGGAGAGATTCGAGCGCGCACGGAGGCTTTCCGGCAGTCGTTCTTCCCGCGAACCATACGCGACTGGAACAGGAAAGGGAGGTAATGACAGTGGCACGTAAAGTGCCCTCTGCCACACACCGTTGGGTGGCTTGCGGAGTATAAATGTAGATGTATCCTCCTGACACCACGGTTCACGCTCCTTTCCGTTCGTTGTCGTCTCTAATGGTTTCGGTATAGCAGCTCGTCCATGAATATTCGCCTTATGGAGTTCTCGGCGGACAGTGTCGATAGATACGGGGTCTCTAAGATGGCTATTCAGCACTCCAGTCACTTTAGCCGCCGTAGTTTTGTGTTGTTTCGACACAATTCGTGTTAGCTTAAGACGATATCTGTCATTTATTTCTGATTTCCGTCCACCATTACTCTTACACGATGATGTCTTCCCATGTTTTGTGTAGGCTGTTGTGACTGTTGAAACAGCTGCTCCTGAAACATTCCATATGCTGGCTGTCTTTGTTACCGATGCTCCAGCTAATTGGGCCCCCACAATATGTCCTCTTTGCAGCCGGCCGGGGTGACCGGGCGGTTTTGGGCGCTACAGTCTGAAGTGCGCGACCGCTAAGGTCGCAGGTTCGAATCCTGCCTCGGGCATGGATATCTGTGATGTCTTTACGTTAGCTAGGTTTAAGTAGTTTTATGTCTAGGGGACTGATGACCTCAGAAGTTAAATGCCACAGTGCTCAGAGCCATTTGGACCATTTTCTTCCTCTTTGCAACTCTTGTTAGGTATTTGATTGCACGTCGACCTCGGCCTCTGAACGCAAATACGGAGTGTGCAGTACTGGTAAACAACGTGCAGCGATGCCCAGTCTGTACTGAAGACGCACAGTGCACTGCGACACCTGCCTTACCTGCACTGTTGACCGTCAGACACAACCATCCTATTACTACCCACGGCCACATTGTTTTGCCTGTACAGGGAGTCCAAGTTCAGCATCAGAATCACTGAATACGGCTTGTCTGAAGACGATACATCGATACTGTAATCCGCTCATCGCAACAATAAACCTGATGTAAACAAACACAAACGCGATGATTGGTCAGAAGCCGTAGCACACGTACACTGGTGTTGTTACGCTCTTGGAACCAGGTCCTACTTATGTATAAGATATCTTATTACTAAATTACGCTAAATAAAACTTCTAGATATTCAAATGCAGTAACAGCCATCAACGTTTTTCTTAAACTCACTTAAGCTGCGTAGTTTTCATCGCAAAAATGATCACTTTATGATCAAATCTACAGCGAGGCCCTAGATTTGATCAAATCTATTTGACGACAGACCAAATTTGACAAAGTGGCCTATTACACCATCGAACTTTAAATGGCTCTAAGCACTATGGGACTTAACTTCTGACTTCATCAGTCCCCTAGAACTTAGAACTACTTAAACCTAACTAACCTAACGACATCACACACATCCATCCCCGAGGTAGGATGCGGGACCTGCGACCGTAGCAGCAGCGCGGTTCCGGACTGAAGCGCCTAGAACCGCTCGGCCACAATAGCCGGCAAACTTCCTTAACTTAAATATTTGACATATCAACTTTAATAAAGAAATCTGATACTGTAATACCGGCCTAAGATATGCTTGTATTTTACAGCTGTCTTGTTTTGATGTAAGCATGATGATGTTTGGTTTGTGTGGGCACTCAACTCCGCGGTCATCAGCGCCCGTACGAAGTCCCAACTTTTTCGCAGTTCAATTTCTTACACAGTCCAAGCCAGCCACTGTCACGAATGATGATGATCAAATGCCGAGGACAACATAGACACACAGAGTCCCCGAACAGAGAAAATCCCCAACGCGGACGGGAATCGAACCCGGCACCCCGTGATCCAGAGGCAGCGACGCTAGCCACAACACCATGAGTCGTGGACTGTAGCATAAGGAGCCTGTCCCCAAATTCTTAAAACGTCATCCTGAACACCCTGCTACGTGAGGAAGGGGCAGTTCGTCGGCCGTGACCTCGATGGAGGAAACACGCCAGCATTTGCCTAAAATGACTCGCCAAAACCCGGAAAACCGAAATCAGCGTGTAGCCAGAGAGAGCGAACTCCATCCTCCCGACTACGAGGTCGGCACCGCCTCGTTATGCAGCCCTGTACCTCCCTTTGACGGCGAAAGATCCGGCAGCAAAGTGGAGCTGCAGCGCTGACTAGGAGCCGTCCCCCGGCGCGCTGTCCGCCCCTTCTAACTCTTGAGAGCCGACTGCAGCGCGCGCTCGCGCCAGACAGGGCGACGCGGCCTTGCACTGGCGCGAACCCCACGACTGCAGCGCAGGTGCAAAAAAACGGCGCTGTTGGCCAACCGGGCCCGGCTGGCCGCTCCACACTGGACGCTGGAGCTGGAGAAAAACTCGGCCAGCCGCCAGTAATGCGGGCCACACGTTTCGTAAGCAGCCGGCACCGCTCCGGGGCCGAAGACATCGGCCAATTGAATCACCGGACCCACCATGCCAGGCGCTGTTTACACCGCCCAGCCTACCAACTGCGCAGTCAGCTACATGTTGGTAAGGCGGGTACCAGGTTGAGATTCATTGGGAGAGTGCTTAGAACATGTAGTCCATCAACAAAGGAGGTGGCTTACAAAACACTCGTACCAGATCGGGTTGACGGAGGAGATAGAGAAGATCCAAAGAAGAGCGGCGCGTTTCGTCACAGGGTTATTTGGTAACCGTGATACCGTTACGGAGATGTTTAGCAAACTCGAGTGGCAGACTCTGCAAGAGAGGCGCTCTGCATCGCGGTGTAGCTTGCTCGCCAGGTTCCGAGAGGGTGCGTTTCTGGATGAGGTATCGAATATATTGCTTCCCCCTACTTATACCTCCCGAGGAGATCACGAATGTAAAATTAGAGAGATTAGAGCGCGCACGGAGGCTGTCAGACAGTCGTTCTTCCCGCGAACCATACGCGACTGGAACAGGAAAGGGAGGTAATGACAGTGGCACGTAAAGCGCCACACACCGTTGGGTGGCTTGCGGAGTATCAATGTAGATGTAGATGGCGCGTGGGCCACCTGCAACCTCCCGAAATCATGTCGGCAACTGAAGGGGACACCATATCACTCGCGACACGGGACGATTTTTTTTTCCAACATGTAAGAAATCTAAGAGGATTGTTCGGTGAGGAATACGGAACAAGAAGGTCTAATGGACTCAAGTCCGGAAGTGCATCATTTCCACGCTGGAGACCATTTATTCCGTCATACTTTGCTAGCGAGACTGCGGTCTAATACGCGCTGTACTATCTACATAAATGATCTTCTGGATAGGGTGGATAGCAATGTGCGGCTGTTTGCTGATGATGCTGTGGTGTACCGGAAGGTGTCGTCGTTGAGTGACTGTAGGAGGATACAAGATGACTTGGACAGGATTTGTGATTGGTGTAAAGAATGGCAGCTAACTCTAAATATAGATAAATGTAAATTAATAAATGTTTGAATACTCCATTAGCAGTGTAGCGCTTGACACAGTCACGTCGATTAAATATTTGGGCGTAACATTGCAGAGCGATATGAAGTGGGACAAGCGTGTAATGGCAGTTGTGGGGAAGGCGGATAGTCGTCTTCGGTTCATTGGTAGAATTTTGAGAAGATGTGGTTCATCTGTAAAGGAGACCACTTATAAAACACTAATACGACCTACTCTTGAGTACTGCTCGAGCGTTTGGGATCCCTGTCAGGTCGGATTGAGGGAGGACATGGAAGCAATTCAGAGGCGGGCTGCTAGATTTGTTACTGGTAGGTTTGATCAGCCGAGTTTTACGGAAATGCTTCAGGAACTCGGGTGGGAGTATCTAGAGGAAAGGAGGCGTTCTTTTCGTAAATCGCTACTACTCAGGAAATTTTCAGAACCAGCATTTGAGGATGACTGCAGTACAATTTTACTACCGCCAACTTATATTTCGCGGAAAGACCACAAAGATAAGAGAGATTAGGGCTCGTACAGAGGCATATAGGCAGTCATTTTTCCCTCATTCTGTTTGGGAGTGGAACAGGGAGAGAAGATACTAGTTGTGGTACGAGGTACCTGGTTGCCTGATGAAGAAACCAGTCACAGGACTGCTCTGGACGTGGAAAGTCCGTCACCAGTACGGCCTGCACACACTGGAAGTGGTAAGGGTAGTAACAATTGTCATGGAGAATGTTGCACCCGGTAGTCTGGCTTACCCTGTACTGGTGGGCCAATTGCCTGGTACTGACACGGCGGTCACCTTAATCACATTTTCCGCCAAATCTGCTGATAACATTTGGGGTGCGCCCATCATTTCCTGCTTCCTGTGAACACATTGTATGTAGGCTGTTTAGGTTTTCTTATTGGTAACGCCACGTAGCGCACTGTATGAAAAATCACTGGCTGTGCTGTGTGCAGTCTGTGGCTGGTTTGCATTGTTGGCTGCCATTGTAGTGTTGGGCAGCGGCAGCTGGATGTGAACAGCGCGTAGCGTTGCGCAGTTGGAGGTGAGCCGCCAGCAGTGGTGGATGTGGGGAGAGAGATGGCGGAGTTTTGATATTTGTAAGACTGGTTGTCATGAACTGCTACATATGTTATGACTTTTGAACAGTAGTAAGGTAAATACATTGTTTGTTCTCTATCAAAATCTTTCATTTGCTAACTATGCCTATTAGTAGTTAGTGCCTTCCATAGTTTGAATCTTTTATTTAGCTGGCAGTAGTGGTGCTCGCTGTATTGCTGTAGCTTGAGTAACGAAGATTTTTGTGAGGTAAGTGATTTGTGAAAAGTATAGGTTAATGTTAGTCAGGGCCATTCTTTTGTAGAGATTTTTGAAAGTCAGTTGTTAAACACAGTCATGTATAATTGTTCAAAGGGGACGTTTCAACATTGGTTCAGACAAACGCCGAAACACTGTTGGAAATGGTTTATACATGTTAAGCTACATTCAGATCCGATGATGAAATCGGTTATCCAGTAAACAGTATTTAAGCGGTCTTTTGAATTATTTCTACTGTTGGAAACACTAAATGCTGTCATGGATAGTTCTCTTGATACACCATTGCTGTCCGCCACCCGTTCCCATTTGCCTTTCTGTAAGTAAACACTATGACATCAAGCTCTCGATTCGAATACCGAACTGTGCCGCCACAGTAGCTCAGCGTGTTCGGTCAGAGCGCTGCTCGGCCCCTGTAATAAAAAATCTGAATAAAGGAATCTTCGATCAACTTGAACGGATGTCTTGTGACGTCCGCCCAGACCAAACGCAACGAACAATACCGAACAAAATGAAAAAAAAAAGCATTGTTTACAACGCTGTATCACATCCACTACGAGGTGAGTCAACAAGAGAAGTGCATCTGACACAACATTACCAGTTGTTATGGCAGGATAAGGCGCTAGGACATGAGGTGTGAGGAACAGTATCACCCTCTAGGAGGACGTCATGCTTACTTTGTTATAGAGGCTGTGGTGTAACACACGCTGTACCACGCAGACAAAGTATGACTTAATAGTTAGTCTCTAGCATGAAAACCATTCATTTCCAGATATAAATTCATTAGACCTTTTTTGTTCCGTATCCTCTCATCGATCAGTCCCTAGAGTTTGTACAGGGTGGAAAAAATCATCCCGTTTAGTTCCAAGGTTCATGTAACACCTGCCACCTCTAGAACCTGACAACCATCGATGCATGCAACGTTCCTTCCAGACTGAAGGCCGGTCTGACACAGTTGTCTACGCTACTGTACTCTGTGCAAGCCTCTTCATCTCTACTGCAACCTACATCCCATTTGAGCCTGTTCGCTGTATTCATCTCTTGGTCTCCCTCTACCACTTTCACCCTCCCCCCTTCCCTCCACTAGCACATTCACAAATCCTTGATGGCTCGCTACGTGTCCTATCAACCGATCCCCTATTTTAGTCAAGCAGTGCCATAAATTTCTTCTCTCCCAGTTTGATTCGGTAACTCTTCATTAGCCGCTGGAGCTACGCACCCAGCCTCCAGCATTCCTCTGCAGCACTTCACTTCAACATCGGCTCTTCTCTTTTTGCCTGAACTGCCTGTATTCCACGGTTCATTCCATACATTCTTACACTTCATAAAGGTATCTTCAGAAGGAACTTCCGAAAACTCAGATTTATATTCGACGTTTCTTGCTATTTCCAGTCTCAATTTTATATCTCCTCCACCTCGGCCATTATCTTATTTTGTGCGTTAATAAGGAAACTCACCTACTTTTAGTGTGATTTCCTAATTTCATACCGAGCGAGGTAGCGCAGTGGCTAGCACACTGGACTCGCATTCGGGAGGACGACGGTTCAGTCCCGCGTCCCACCATCCTGATTTAGGTTTTCCGTGATTTCCCTAAATTACTCCCGGCAAATGCCGGGATGGTTCCTTTGAAAGGGCACGGCCGACTTCCTTCCCCTTTCTTCCCCAATCCGATGAGACCGATGACCTCGCTGTCTGGTCTGCTCCCCCCAAAAACCACCACCACCTAATTTCATTACGTAAGTATTGCCTGATTCAATGCTTTTGTTCGTGTTCATTTTTATCCTCCTTTCAATCACCACCATCACCATCCAGTGTTCTGCCCTAGGGCAGGTCTTTGCAATAGCTCTCCAAGCAATCCTGTCATTTCCTACCACCTTTGTTTTCTCAATACTGTTTCCTATCCTTATGTCTTCTCCTTCTTCCATTCACCATTCATTCCATAGCATCTATAAGTAAACAATCTCTTCTCATCCAGTGTTCAAGTCAATTGTCTTTAGTCTTCCTGACCTCCTCTAAAATTTCTGTTTTCTCCTCAACACCTCATTTCTCACTTTATCTATCCCTTTTATCACTTCCATCCTTCTCCGAATCCACGTCTCAAATGCGTCTATTCTTCTTTCTTCCTCTTTAGCCAGTATTCATGTCTCAGCTCTGTATAATGCACACACCATAAAAAGCACTTCGCCAGTCTTTTCCAGGTGCACCCATATAGAAGCCTCCTCGTATTATTAAATGTATCCTTGCCAATTGCTATGCCTGTTTTCACCACCTCATTATATCATGTCGTCTGTAATTATGCTTTCCAGATATCTCGAAGCACTACCTTGACCTATATTTTCCTGAGTAACTTAATAGTTTTTCTTACATTTCCTGCACTTCTCACCGTACATCATCTCTTTTCCTTATTAATTCTCATTCGGAATTCCTCACAGATCTTATATACGTCTTTTAATATTCCAGTCATATTTATATTGCTCTGAGCCATTAACATCGTATCATCTGCAAATCAAATACACTATCAGCCCACCACTAACCTGCACTACTGCGTTTTATTTCAAGCATTTCTGAATGATCTGCTCGAAATATATGTTAAACAGTACTGGCGTGAGACAGCAGTCTTGTCTCACTCCCAACTGTGCTTTCCTTGAAAGCACTGACCATTCCCTTCAACCGCACTTCCAAGCCTTTCTGCTGGCTCTGACAGAATTACATTGTCATCGGCAAACCTCGAAGTTTTCATTTGTTCTCCTTGAACTTCAATTCCTCAATTCCTTCTATAAAGTCTTTAATAGTTTCCTTTACTGGCTGCTCAATATACAGACTGAATAACATAGGGGATAGGCTACAACCCGGATTTACTCCCTTTCCTGCAACTGCTTCGCTTTCGTGTCTCCAGACATGCAAACTACTTTCTGCCCAAGTTGTAGATAATGTTTCGCTCTGTGATCTTCATGGTTTCACAGCGAATTGCAGCCGACATTGTAACGATCTTTTTTTATTCTACCCTCATTTTCGTAACAATGCCGTTTTTACTAAGCAACTATGTTCTGTCCAGCGAATTTTTCCATTTCGCCCATTTGATTTTCAAGTGAGACGCGACGTCCTCAAACTTCGAGTAAAACCTGGAACTGTAGCATGTGATAGTGCAGTGACTTATTCGCACACGCTGTAGGAAATTTGTGACAGGTAAATAAGTGTGGGCTGGTGCTCGCTGGACGTACAGTGTCCGTCTGGTGTTGGTAGGCGGCGGGGCGCTGTCTGGAGCCAGTAGCCTGGAGTCCGGTGCTCCAGATCCACGGGGCCAAGGACACCTGCCTCCGCTTCCAGCCTCTCTGCGTGTCTGCGCGAGGCCGCCTCCAATCAGTGTCACCGCCGCCCCCCCCCCCCCCACACACACACACCTTCCAACTCTCAACCCGTTTACCATACCATACGGAGTCAACTACAGTTACGAATCCCTCAGCTCGTGGCGCTCTTGTGTTACTTTGGCCAGAAAACGCCCCATTTGGATCACTGTCTTGCCGACACTTTCGTGCCTTCCTTTTTTTTTACCTATACTTCTTTTAATTACAATCAGCTGTGACATTGCCGTTGTCTACAAAATAACCAGTTTTCGGGTTACGTCACGTTTACTTTATTCCAACACTTATTGTCCCGCCTCGATCCGGCACCATGCCGCCATCATCAGGTCCTTAAAGGTCTTTACAGTTCAGCTGTCAATTACGGATGGCTATGAAATGAGAAAGGCTACTTTTTCCTTCTGTACCGCTGTGTTTATTCTCCGAAGCATTCTTGTTGTAATATTCATCTGGCACTAGCCCCTAAGAATCAACACAATACCGACTATGCACACTTTCTCAAACAAATGCTTACTACATTATGCGATCAAAAGTATCTGGACACGTGGCTGAAAATGACTTACAAGTTCGTGGCGCCCTCCATTGGTAATGCTGGAATTCAATATCTTGTTGGCCCACATTTAGCCTTGTTGACAGCTTCCACTCTCGCAGGCATACGTTCAGACAGGTGCTGGAATGTTTTTTGGGGAATGGCAGCCCATTCTTCACGGAGTGCTGAACTGAGGAGAGGTATCGATGTCGGTCGGCGAGGCGCGGCACGACGATGGCGTTCCAAAAAATCCCAAAGGTGTTCTGTATGATTCAGATCTGAACTCTGTGGAGGGGACGTTATTGTGTAACCACTCCGCCACAGGCCGTGCATTATGAAGAGGTGCTTGATCACGTCGAAAGATTCAGTCGCTATCCCCGACTTGTTCTTGAACAGCGGCATAACAGAAGGTGCTTAAAACATAAATGTAGACCTGTGCTGTGATAGTGCCACGCAAAACGACAAGGGGTGCAAGCCCCATCCATGAAAAACACGACCACACCATAACACCACCGCCTCCGAATTTTACAGTTGCCACTATAGACGCTGGCAAATGGTTCAGATGGCTCTGAGCACTATGGGACTTAACTTCTGAGGTCATCAGTCCCCTAGAACTTAGAACTACTTAAACCTAACCAACCTAACGAGATCACACACATCCATGCCCGAGGCAGGATTCGAACCTGCGACCGTAGCAGCAGCGCGGTTGCGGACTGAAGCGCCTAGAAAAACTGTTCAAATGTGTGTGAAATCTTATGGGACTTAACTGCTAAGGTCATCAGTCCCTAAGCTTACACACTACTTAACCTAAATTATCCTAAAGACAAACAGACACACCCATGCCCGAGGGAGGACTCGAACCTCCGCCGGGACCAGCCGCACAGTCCATGACTGCAGCGCCTTAGACCGCTCGGCTAAACGCGCGCGGGAAGCGCCTAGAACCACTCGGCCACAGCGGCCGGCGCCTGAGTTGACATGTATTTTACAGGCCTGGAGGAAAGTAATTTTCGAGGTGGGATCAAGGCACTGGAACATCGTTGGACAAAGCGCATTAATCTACAAGGAGACTACATTGAAAAATTAGAAGTTTTTGTGTATTCTGTTCCGAGAACTTTTCAAACCACCCTCGCACAAGGACGCTCCAACTATGTGCAGGCGGCGGAGGTACGGGCACGCTTAGACAAATGCATCGCCGGCCGGAGTGGCCGTGCGGTTCTCGGCGCTACAGTCTGGAACTGCGCGACGGCTACGGTCGCAGGCTCGAATCCTGCCTCGGGCATGGATGTGTGTCATGCCGTTAGGTTAGTTAGGTTTAAGTAGTTGTAAGTTCTAGGGGACTGATGACCTTAGAAGTTACGTGCCATAGTGCTCAAGACGTCAGAAATTTAAGTGCCATAGTGCTCAGAGCCATTTGAACAAATGCATCCTTGTACGTACTTGTGAAGCTGGCAATAACGTGCGTGCCAGCGTTAATAGACGGCGACTGAGCGGTTAAGCAGCAGGCGAGCTCCGTCGACGAGGCTGCCACGCCAAGAGGCGTCACCGTCTCAACGGTAGTGGCGCCTGCGAGCTATGCCAAGTAGGAATGTGTGTGTGTGTGTGTGTGTGTGTTAATCCAACTGCCTGCAACTGCATACGCAGATCGAAACGACAGTCGCGGATTTCGTGGCCTCGGGGTAAAGTGTGCCGCAACAACTATGGAGCTGTAATGAGATTCTAGAGAGTACCGCCGCGTGTGGTGAAAAGACGGCCTGGCAGACGTTGCTGGCACGTTGGCCACAGTGCTGGAGAGCTGAGCTACTGGCCTGGACGGCCAGCCTGGAAGAAGCTATACCTGCCGGTTGCCAAACCTCATTCGACAGGCAGGAGGACCAGGCGTTGGGACACTGGTGAAACTCTTGATCCGTGTGTGTGTGTGTGTGTGTGTGTGTGTGGTCAACTGGGGCCGGGCGCGAAAGTCTGTCGTGGCCGCCGTGTTGCCCCGTTTGACCACTGTCACCGCCCCAGCCTCCCGGCTGTTCGCTGACCTCACGTGGACTCCGCTCCTGACACGGTCGCCAACCGACGAAAGGCTCCCGTAAACGACCGAACAATCTGTCAAACTCAACTACACTTGGCAAATATTTCCACTTTGTACCGTGTAATGACTACAGAATACGAACTAACAAGGGAACCTCCCCATCGCACCCCCCTCAGATGTAAGTTGGCACAGTGGATAGGCCTTGAAAAACTGAACACAGATCAATCGAGAAAACAGGAAGAAGTTGTGTGGAACTACGAAAAAAATAAGCGAAATATACAAACTGAGAAGGCCATGCGCAAGATAGGCAACATCAAGGATAGTGTGAGCTCAGGAGCGCCGTGGTCCGGTAGGTAGCGTGAGCAGCTGCGGAACGAGAGGTCCTTAGTTCACGTCTTCTCTTGAGTGAAAATGTTTACTTGCTTTATTTTCGCAAAGTTATGATCTGTCCGTTCGTTCATTGACGTCTCTGCTCACTGTAATAAGTTTAGTGTCTGTGTTTTGCGACCGAACCGCAAAACCGTGCGATTAGTAGACGAAAGAACGTGCCTCTCCAATGGGAACCGAAAACATTTGATCGGAAGATCATAGGTTAACCCATTCCTCCACAGCAATACACGTCTGATATATTGTATACGACACCGGTGACTGCATGTGTGTCACATGACAGGAATATGTTGTCGACCCACCTACCTTGTACACTTGGCGAATGGGTGAAAACATTCTTCTACCTTGCCCGATTTAGCTTTTCTTGTGGATGTGATAATCACTCCCAAAAAAGTGATGAAACCTTAAGAGTTTGTCACACAAACTGCAACAAATGAATGCAACAGTTTCACAGTTTTCCCTGTGCTCTGTCAAAACATATGTTTTTAACATTTTCAAATTTTTCCGCGTGTAGACCGTCAAAATCTGCCTATGTCCAAGCAAATCTGAACATGTCCTGGAATGTCGGAGAGCGAAGTTGATTATGTGTGAGTGCCTGAACTTTGATAATTCTCTGAAAATAGAAAGTTAGACCTTTCACTTAAGGGAAGACCTGAACCAAGGACCTCTCGTTCCGCAGCTGCTCACGCTAACCACGGGACCACGGCGCTCCTGAGCTCACCCTATCCTTGACGTTGCCTATCTTGCGCATGGACTACTCAGTTTGTATATTTTGCTTATTTTTTTCATAGTTCCACACAACTTCTACCTGTTCTCTCGGTTGATCTGTGTTCAGTTTTTAAGGCCTATCCACTGTGCCAACTTATAACTAAATCTGAGGGGGGTGCGATGGGGAGGTTCCCTTGTTAGAATCAGTCGAAAAAAGGCGAAAGTCGTGAGAAGCATCAGGAATGAGAACAGCGAGAAACTTAAGTATCATGATTGATGGTCACGAAGTTAAGGATTTCTTTTACCTGGGCAGCTGAATAACCAACACCCAAAGCAGACTAGCAGTGGCACAGAGGGCATTTCTGGCCAAGAGAAGACTACTATAGTTGAATTCTTTTATCTTGGCGGTTCGCGCATGCCCGCCCAGACGCGGGAGATTGCTACGTTGCCAGTTGTACGCGCCAATCGAAGCAGCGCCATAGTATAGTATAGTTCGCTAACTTACGTTTATGGGGGAGCGCACAGTTTATGAAGTAAAGCCGCCACGGCCGCATTAACCCTTTCGCTGCTGCAGACACGTGCTCCCCGCATTCCGCGCTGTGCGCGATTTTGCCATCACTGCACTGCTCTCCTGTGCTCACACATGGTGTTTCCGACTGCTTTGACACACTTATCATTCGATTCCACAAAAACTACTTGGCGCAAAAAATTTGATTTTTACACATCTTCTTGACTGATTCCTTCCCTCCATAAATGACTTAACTATGTTTCAATGTTCAACGCAGTTATTGTGTAGCATCAAAATGTAGTAAACCATTGCACGAAATTTTGAACAGTTTGCAGAGTTAAAAGTCCATACTTTCCGTATGGTCGATTTTAGTTGCCACAATGTTGAGAATGAAATGTGGGCAAGATACCTAAATTTCGTATAAAATTTACTGTATAACAATATCTCATTTAATTTAAGTACCAGATAAGTGTCGTATGTAATATTGAGAAATATTCCGTCTTTCGCGACTGTAATAGAAGTTTTATTTATACCAGAGTCATTTCGCTTTTTTCTAAAAATTTCTGATTAAAACAAAGTTGGCGAAGTACACAAAACTGAATTGTGGACGTAATAAAACATAGAAACTAAAATATATTGCCAGTGAGGCGCAGAGCGCAAACAAATTGTGTTTGTCACAATGGACAGCAAATACTTGCCAAAACATAGATCAGTCGAAGAAAACATTGAATATGATGTTGCCAAAGCAGCGAAGCAAACAATTGCGTCAGACAATCAAGTAGCTCGGCAACGTACGAGCCGAAATTCTGCTCTAAATAATAGTTTTAATACTGTCGCAAAATAATATATCTCAATATGAATAGTAGAACAGCGTCTCTAGAAGAGAAGACATACAAATAAAACAGATAACATGAATACTGTATGTGTGCCTTTTCATTGTTTTTAATTGCTGCGAAACGAAATATTGGAGGAGAAAATTAGAAATACCGAAAACTTATGATTATAATGGAGAGACAAAGCACCAGAAATTTCAAAAAATTACATTCAAACGAATAAAATTCATGAAGTAAGACACCTCGACATTGTTTTTAAATAAAGAAAATATTAAATACCGAACTAGGTTTGACCTCGGAACCTTTCGCATACCAGCCAAACACCTTAACCATTACACTAACGTAGCTCGTCATTCTATAGTACTCCTGGAGGACTCTAAATAATCATGCAAAATACCGACGAACACTGTTGGTATGACTATGAATTACTCACGTTTCGTCGAAGTACAATAGGAAATAAACAATTACTGCTGTTCTTTATTGTGAAAAAGCAGTTCGTGAGAATGACACAAACACCTTTCCTTGCTATTGCCTGAATTAGGAGGCGTATTGCTTGTTTGGTTTAATTAATTAATAGAATATGAAGCAATTGGTGTGAAGAACGCTTTTTCTAAACTTTCTTTAATAGAAAGTCTGCTATCAAGACCTTGCTTCTGTTCAATTACTTTATTTGTGACTGAACGTTTCTAAAACTGAAGACAGTTGTCCGTGGTCTGCACTGCAGTCGAGCTCTGGCAGCGTCGTTCTCTGTTCATTGGCTGACTGTTTTGTGACGTCAGATGCGCAGAACGAACGTAAACTCGGCCGCCGTCGTAAATGACGCGCACTATAGTATCAAACATATGCCGTAACTCGAGGAAGAAATTTCTGAGAATGTACGTTTGGAGCACAGCATTGTATGGTAGTGAAACATGGACTGTGGGAAAACCTGAATAAAAGAGAATCGGAGCATTTGAGATATGGTGCTTGAGACCAATGTTGAAAATTAGGTGGACTGACTAGGTAATGAATGAGATAGTTCTGCGCAGAATTCGGAGAGGAAAGGAAAATGTGGAAAACACTGAGAAGGGAGAGGATGATAGGACATCTCTTAAGACATCCGAGAGTGACTTCCATAGTACTAGAGGGAGCTGCAGAGGGCAAAAACTGTAGAGGAAGACAGAGATTGGAATATATCCGCCAAATGCTGCTCTGAAATGAAGAGGTTGGCACAAGACAGGAATTCGTGGCGGGCAGCATCAAACCAGAGAAGAAACGAAAAGAAAAAGAAAAGAAAAAGGAAAAACCGAAAAAAAGAAAAGGCTTCTTAACGTATCTTAGCCTGGTATCTGGGTTTCACCAAATTTGGCTTCTTTAGAAAATAGGTACCTATGAGCACGAGCAATTTGTAGGCTCCAACAAAAAAGTTTTAGTTCACGAGACCAGCACTTTTTAAGAAGAGGGGTAGATTTACAGTCTCAAAAGCAGGTACGCGCCGTAATTCCCGTCTGAGGAAGCGGGTCTTAAACGAAACACGCTTGCAGTTCAGAGGTAACGGGGCAGTCCCTTTACCTCGAAGGTGCCAAAACCTTCGGTGTTATCCAGACAATCGATCTACTGCTGCGTGGTGCTGTCCGCTTGGCAATTACAGGTTACAGCCCACTACACGCGGAAAGGGAGAAATGCGTTGCGTCCGCATTATCGCCCGCCAAGGCTGAGGTAATAACAATCTTCGAACCGGATTTGCGGTGTTTGGTGGCAATCACATCGCCGCGGATACAAACAGCACTTTGCACCTGGTGTTTAATAGCCATCTGGGCTATGTACACACACACACACACACACACACACAGCGATACCGCTTAATAGTCTCTCGAGTGTGTAAAAGGAAAGAAGTCGGGAACTTGATTCAGCACGAGCCGACTTTGAGCAAGTCGTTTCCTCGTGTCTACTGGTGTCAGAGATGGTCACACTCCACACTGAGCACATTAAGCACTTGTCGGAATGTGTGTGGAGATATGTTAAATTGGAAAAAAAACGAAGAACATTGTTTCTACCGTTATGCATGTTGCAGTTGTTTACGTTCTGTATTCTTCACATCGTTTCTCCTTTTTCTATCACCGGTTTTGTGGTAAAATAAACGCAACCTTGCAAAATTTCCGTTTGTTGCTTTGATTTTGGACACAGTTGTGTTTGTCAGTCTACATTGTCAATCACCGCACGTTTCATAGTTTCCCTGAAATGCTTTCGACAATGCCGGTGTCTGTTTTCCCCGTAGCGTCGATAACACTGATATCTGCACAGATCTTATCGGTCACCACAAGATAAAGCCACTTTCTGAAGATTATCAAATGATTTGCTGCTTCATCAGCATTCCACAAGGCCTACGCGAAGAATTTTTATCGTAGACGATAACTGTTCCAGGTAGAAAGGATCTGTGACCATGTACTACTACATACTGTGACGTTGTCGGATAATACAACACCTGTTTTATGCAGCATACCTGATACTACATTGTTTTGAACGTTCAAACGTCTGCAGATAAAATCCGGTGATTAAGAGACACACATCAGACTACTATGTTTGATATTCATGATTAAAGAAGTCTATAATTTTCGTCTTACACTCTGACGTACTGAGAGAGGAAACAAAGGTTTCTGATGTATAGTAATTACAACTGTGTGTGTGTGTGTGTGTGTGTGTGTGACCATCTAGATGTCTAACGGTAGCATCTTGAGAACAATTTAATTGCCACTAAATCTGATACCATCGACAAAGGCTACATCTCGTGTAAAAAAAACTCAGAAGTCAGCGAAAGCATTAGGGAATACAAATTGATACATAATACGAAGAAACAATTTCCTTTCGAAAATAGTGAAAAGTTTAAGAGGACACAGTAAACAGATAGCATTCCATATTTGTCGAGCTGGGACAAAATTCACGTAACAGTGAAACAATATATAAAACTCGGAAAGTCATATTCAGCAAAGACACGACTTCAAATTGTAATAGTGATCACACGCGTATTCACTACAATCATCGTGACATTGCTCCTTGCGCTGTTGACGGTAGGAACGCTGAACTACACTACTGCCCATTAACATTCCTACGAGGGCAGCTCAATAAGTAATGCAACACATTTTTTTCTGAAACAGGGGTTTTTTTTTCAGCATTGAAATACACCAGGTTATTCCCCAATCTTTTAGCTACACAACACTATTTTTCAACGTAATCTCCATTCAATGCTACGGCCTTACGCCACCTTGAAATGAGGGCCTGTATGCCTGCACGGTACCATTCCACTGGTCGATGTCGGAGCCAACGTCGTACTGCATCAATAACTTCATCATCATCCGCGTAGTGCCTCCCACGGATTGCGTCCTTCATTGGGCCAAACATATGGAAATCCGACGGTGCGAGGTCGGGGCTGTAGGGTGCATGAGGAAGAACAGTCCACTGAAGTTTTGTGAGCTCCTCTCGGGTGCGAAGACTTGTGTGAGGTCTTGCGTTGTCATGAAGAAGGAGAAGTTCGTTCAGATTTTTGTACCTACGAACACGCTGAAGTCGCTTCTTCAATTTCTGAAGAGTAGCACAATACACTTCAGAGTTGATCGTTTGACCATGGGGAAGGACATCGAACAGAATAACCCCTTCAGCGTCCCAGAAGACTGTAACCGTGACTTTACCGGCTGAGGGTATGGCTTTAAACTTTTTCTTCGTAGGGGAGTGGGTGTGGCGCCACTCCATTGATTGCCGTTTTCTTTCAGGTTCGAAGTGATGAACCCATGTTTCATCGCCTGTAACAATCTTTGACAAGAAATTGTCACCCTCAGCCACATGACGAGCAAGCAATTCCGCACAGATGGTTCTCCTTTGCTCTTTATGGTGTTCGGTTAGACAACGAGGGACCCAGCGGGAACAAACCTTTGAATATCCCAACTGGTGAACAATTGTGACAGCACTACCAACAGAGATGTCAAGTTGAGCACTGAGTTGTTTGATGGTGATCCGCCGATCATCTCGAACGAGTGTGTTCGCACGCTCCGCCATTGCAGGAGTCACAGCTGTGCACGGCCGGCCCGCACGCGGGAGATCAGACAGTCTTGCTTGACCTTGCGGCGATGATGACACACGCTTTGCCCAACGACTCACCGTGCTGTTGTCCACTGCCAGATCACCGTAGACATTCTGCAAGCGCCTATGAATATCTGAGATGCCCTGGTTTTCCGCCAAAAGAAACTCGATCACTGCCCGTTGTTTGCAACGCACATCCGTCATAGACGCCATTTTAACAGCTCCGTACAGCGCTGCCACCCGTCGTAAGTCAATGGAACTATACGAGACGAAGCGGGAATGTTTGAAAACAAAAACATTCCACAAGAAATTTCCGGTTTTTCCAACCAAAATTGGCCGAGAAAAAATGTGTTGCATTACTTATTGAACTGCCCTCGTACACCAAGAATAATACAGATGACAAACGGGTATTCATTGGACAAATATATTATACTAGAACTGACATGTGATTACATTTTCACGCAATTTGGGTTCATAGATCCTGAGAAATCAGTACCCAGAACAACCACCTCTGGCCGTAATAACGGCCTTGATACGCCTCAGCATTGAGTCAAATAGAGCTCGGATGGCGTGTACAGGTACAGCTGCCCATGCAGCTTCAACACGATACCACAGTTCATCGAGTGTAGTGACTGGCATATTGTGACGAGCCAGTTGCTCGGCCACCATTGACTAGACGTTTTCAATTGGTGAGATATCTGGAGAATGTGCTGGCCAGGGCAACAGTCGAACATTTTCTGTATCCAGAAGGGCCCGTATAGGACCAGCAACATGCGGTCGTGCATTATCCTGCTGAAATGTAAGGTTTCGCAAGAATCGAATGAAAGGTAGAGCCACGGGTCGAAACACATTTGAAATGTAACGTCCACTGTTCAAAGTGCCGTCAATGCGAAGAAGAGGTGACCGAGACGTGTAACCAATGCGACCCCATACCATCACGCCGGGTGAACACCAGTATGGCGATGACGAATACACGCTTCCAATGTGCGTCTCCAAACACGGATGCGACCATCGTGATGCTGTAAACACAACCTGGATTCACCCGAAAAAATGACGATTTGCCATTCCTGCACCCAGGTTCGTCGTCGAGTACACCATCGCAGGCGCTCCTGTCTGTGATGCAGCGTCAAGGGTAACCGCAGCCACGGTCTCCGAGCTGATAGTCCGTGCTGCTGCAAACGTCGTCGAACTGCTCGTGCAGATGGTTGTTGTCTTGCAAACGTCCCCACCTGTTGACTCAGGGATCGGAAAGTGGCTGCACGATCCGTTACAGCCGTGCGGATAAGATGCCTGTCATCTCGAGTGTTAGTGATACGAGGCCGTTGGGATCCAACACGGCGTTCCGTATTACCCTCCTGAACCCACCGATTCCATATTCTGCTAACAGTCATTGGATCTCGATAAACACGAGCAGCAATGTCGCGATACGATAAACCGCAATAGCGATAGGCTACAATCGGACGTTTATCAAAGTCGGAAATGTTATGGTACGCATTTCTCCTCCTTACACGAGGCATCACAACAATGTTTCACCAGGCAATGCCGGTCAACTGCTGCTTGTGTATGAGAAATCGGATGGAAACTTTCCTCATGTCAGCACTTTGTAGTTGTCGCCACCGGCGCCAACCTTGTGTGAATGCTCTGAAAAGCTAATCATTTGCATATCGCAGGATCTTCTTCCTGTCGGTTAAATTTCGCTTCTGTAGCACGTCATCTTCGTGGTGTAGCAATTTTAATGGCCAGTAGTGTACGTTTAGAAGTGGTGATTCCGAACAAGTTACGGAGAAAGTTACCAGCAGTTATTTAGCCTGCGTTTGAACACTTCATAAGGTCCCAGACTTTTACATGCAATTTACCTAAAGTAATTTAACTATGACGGACACCTCTCGATAATATATCGATAATCATACAAAGATCATAATGTGTAATTACTATAAATAATAGTGAAACAAGGCCACCGCTCATTTTTCTTTTTGTTTTGCTCTGCTATTTTGGTGTTTTCTTTTCGCCATTCTGTTGGTCTCTCGGTTAGCTTGATTCATGTTACGCAGTTAATTCTGCGGATTCGATGAAATTGTCATAGGGCTTCTGTCTTCGACTGTTACTTAATTATTTCCAACTGGAATTGTTGTTAGTATTAGATATCAGAATATCAAGTGCGTGTGTTTTGATAATCGCGCGTTTCATGTAGGCTCTGTGGAATAGTTGAAATTGACTTATTTCTCTTTAAAATATACTGCTAAAATTGTATCTTACTTCATTTATAATGCCGTCCTTCCTTTACAGATTCATGATTTTCTGTGTTTCCTTAAATACGGAGAAATTTCTTTTGGTTATTATAGTTTGCGTGCGCTATTTCATGCGCCGCAATCATTTGTTTCTGAAATACGATACAACCTGCAATCATTTCAATATTACGAAGTCCGATAATCAGTTTAATACTAATTTCCGAGAGTAAATAAATTTAAATTCGCGGTCAGTGACAAATTCTACCAAGAGATTTGCTCTCCCCAGCCAAAACTGTGGACCGTTGCTACTTTCAGAAGAAACTGCATTAATTTTCGTAAAAGTTCCGAATTAAGTCAGTCATTTAATGAAGGGGGCCCCAGTTTATTTTAACGTTGCCGCCATTGCTTTTCATTTTAATATGAATGCAGTTCACAGTCCGAAATTGCGTTTCATATTAATCGGAAGTAAAATTATTAAATCACAATTAACGGGCGGTGACGTAAAAAATTGTCAGTGAGCCGCATAAAGAAGTTTATATGTAAAACACGTGTCGAGTCTGCTGATGTGAGTCAGGTTTGGTAAAGAAAGGTTTACTTTTTTTTTTAATTTTCTGCAATTATGATCACGAAATCCATTATGTAGTAAATTTCTGCACATGTGCGTCTACGAACTTTGAGATACGAACTGCGCAGTCTCGACTTCGAGATCATCAAGAACAAAGCCGAGTACATCGCGCTCCCGGATTTTATCGGCGAAAAAGTTTCTAGTACGGGACCCACCCCGGAGCTGAAGGCACGCGAAAATTCCACCGCCGAGATTCGAGAAGTCACAACACTTATTCCACGAACCACCTTCACGATGTGTGAGGGATTTTCGTGTCCCACTGCCCACTCCTGGTGCATTAGCAAATGTCGCGCAGTGGAAGCGCTACACACCGTAAAGGTCCGAACGGGCTCTGCTTTCTCTTTGCTTTTCCCCAGCGTGGCCATTTCCCGAGACGTTTGCGTGATGAACGAAAGTGGATGGTCAACAGTAAACGCCTCTCTTGTGACATCTGCCACGCATTGCCGTGAAGTTTTCGCTTTTACTAAACAAACGTGTAACAATATCTGGCTCGTGTTCCTTGGGTCTTCTCTATGTCTCCTATTAATCTTATACTGACTTAACTGGTACGTGTATTACTGCCCATGTTTAAAATCTCTTGTAGTTGTCTCATCAAATATTGTTTATATTTTAATGCAAACTTTTACGTAGCCACTGTTTTGAATATAATGTTGATGTTTTTCCTGTTTACTCCTCTTCTACTTGTGTACTATTCAACCTTTTTACCTTTTAAAATGCAGTACCACCACACTCTTAAAGACTGCATTTACTGTATATTCCTCAAACTGCATTTTTGTGCATTTACTTATTTCTGTTTGTCTCACTGATATTGCTTAAGTTCCTTATGTGTTCTGTATTTACACTGATGACCGTTTCTTCTTTTAATTCGTTTGTATACGACTCTCCGTGTCTTATTCCTCCTGAAGTAGCCTTGTCAAGCACTAATTTTATTTTATTAGTTTTGTTCATTAATAGAAACTAAGTCTTTTCCCACGTCATATGGGGTCTGAGTTGCACTGCTGGGTCCTTCTCCTCCATAAATGCCTATCCAGTGCCTCTTCTCTGGGCCATCTTTTGTCCTTTGTCCCGTAGGTCTCCTGCTACCTTGTCTTTCCAGTACAGTTTCCGTCTTCCTCTCCTCCTTGATCCTTTGATTTCTAGGTCTTCTCCTCATGCAGTACTCCCCTCTTCTCTGCACATGTCCATAGCATCTTAGCCTACTTTCTTGGATCTTCTTCCCTATGGGCTCCACTTTCACTGTTCCCCCTGATGTACTCATTCCTTAGTCTATCCTTTCGCGTCACGCCACTCATCCACTTAACATTCTCATTTCTGCCGGTTCCATCTTTCTCTCCTGGGCTTTTGTAATAGGCCGAGTTTCTGCGATATACAGCATCGCAGGCCTCAGCACGGACTTTTAAAGCTTTCCTTTCATTTGCAGCTAATCTTCTTATCACACGGTACTCTGCTCAGTTTCCTCCAGTTCATCCGTCCACTGTTTATCCTGTGCTCCGTC
The DNA here is from genome assembly GCF_021461385.2 of Schistocerca piceifrons. Classification (NCBI taxonomy): domain Eukaryota; kingdom Metazoa; phylum Arthropoda; class Insecta; order Orthoptera; family Acrididae; genus Schistocerca; species Schistocerca piceifrons. The sequence goes on along the minus strand of NC_060148.1, from coordinate 132,122,281 downwards.
TTTTTGCATGTAAGAGCTTAGGTATTTAAATTTCTTGACCAGCGTCTTGCAGCCTAATATATAGATTTTTGGCATCCTTTGTACACATACACTCTGTTTTCACCCTGCTAATTCTCATTCCCGTTTCCTCTAGAGCTTTTCTCCACTGTACAAGCTAGTCTTGAAGTGTCTCTTGGGTGGGTTCACAGATTACATCACCGTCGGCAGTCATGCTCCAAGCTGCCTGTTTCTCCCATCTTTCACTAGTACATCGATGACAGGGTCAATGAGATATGGGCTGAGAGCAGACCCTACTCTCACTGGAAATGCCCTTGTAGCACCTGCACTGCTCCTCACTTGTGCCATTGCACCTTCTTTCATGTCTTCTACCACCCTGATACCACGCATTTACTTCTCATATATCTCCATAACTCATGCCTCGGCACTCTATCATCTGCCTTCTCAAGATCTATAAACGCCATATGCAGTTCGACTTGTACTTCTCTGTGCCTCTCCATCAGTTGCCTCATTGGAAATACTGCGTCGGTTGTTCCTCTTCCCGGCATAAATCCGAACTGATCTTCATACTTCAGTTTCTAGACGCAGCCTCTTCTCGATTATCCTTTTCCAGATCTTCACTGTGTGAGCCATCAGTTTAACCCCCTATAACGACTGTGCAGGCGCATGCGTTTAGCAGCTCACCGTTGAGTGCACAGTGTGGAACACGGACTCCCTACGTTTCCCGACGTCGATTCGATAACAATATCGGTCGAGACTGCTGTGAACACGAGATGATGGAGACTGGACAGCGCATCACGGTAAACTTGAGGCCTGGCCAGATGAAACACGTCTCTTGTGCCAGGTCGCAAGTAGTGTCCGTCTACACCGTGATGACGATGATGATTGGTTTGTGGGGCGCTCAATGCGCGGTCATTAACGCCTGTACTAAGTTCCAATTCTTAAACAGTCTAGTTTTTTTTCACAGTCCAATGTAGCCACTGTCAAGAATGATGATGATTAAATAATGAGGGCAACATAAACACCCTGTCCCCGGGCAGAGAAAATCTCCAAACCGGCAAGGAATCGAGCCCCATGATACAGGGGCATACACTGTCATCCAAGGCAAAAGGCTGCTGGAAACAGGGCTACCATGGGACCTGTGATATTAACCCAAGGCGCCACGACAGCTGTGGACAACGTAAACATTACCAAGGAATGAACACCTGCAGAGCTACCATGGGACCTGTGATATTAACCCAAGGCGCCACGACAGCTGTGGACAATGTAAACATTACCAAGGAACACCTGCAGAGCTACCATGGGACCTGTGATATTAACCCAAGGCGCCACGACAGCTGTGGACAATGTAAACATTACCAAGGAACACCTGCAGAGCTACCATGGGACCTGTGATATTAACCCAAGGCGCCACGACAGCTGTGGACAACGTAAACATTACCAAGGAATGAACACCTGCAGAGCTACCATGGGACCTGTGATATTAACCCAAGGCGCCACGACAGCTGTGGACAATGTAAACATTACCAAGGAACACCTGCAGAGCTACCATGGGACCTGTGATATTAACCCAAGGCGCCACGACAGCTGTGGACAACGTAAACATTACCAAGGAATGAACACCTGCAGAGCTACCATGGGACCTGTGATATTAACCCAAGGCGCCACGACAGCTGTGGACAATGTAAACATTACCAAGGAACACCTGCAGAGCTACCATGGGACCTGTGATATTAACCCAAGGCGCCACGACAGCTGTGGACAATGTAAACATTACCAAGGAACACCTGCAGAGCTACCATGGGACCTGTGATATTAACCCAAGGCGCCACGACAGCTGTGGACAACGTAAACATTACCAAGGAATGAACACCTGCAGAGCTACCATGGGACCTGTGATATTAACCCAAGGCGCCACGACAGCTGTGGACAATGTAAACATTACCAAGGAACACCTGCAGAGCTACCATGGGACCTGTGATATTAACCCAAGGCGCCACGACAGCTGTGGACAACGTAAACATTACCAAGGAATGAACACCTGCAGAGCTACCATGGGACCTGTGATATTAACCCAAGGCGCCACGACAGCTGTGGGCAACGTAAACATTACTAAGGAACGCCCCGCATCACGTCACGCTGAATTTGTTCTTACACAGCGAGACATCATCTACCAGCAGGGAGGCGAGAATCATTTTAAAGAGACTTCAGAAGTGTGACAGTGAAGCCATGAGGTTTTGGCCATCATATTCGCGTGATCTAACCCCAATGGAACACGTCCGGGACGCTTTAATAAACCAACTGCACAGCTGTTAGCATACACGGCGGGGGTGTGTGTTTTTCGCTAAACATGTCGTTCGTACAGAACTTAGTGACTAATGTGAGTAACGCAAGAAACAAAAAGTGTCTACTGAGAAGTCACTGCACGCTGTACTGCCCTAGTAGTTGTTGTGCCTGTACTGCAGTGGTAGCGCTCTCCCGCGATAGGACACCCATCACGACCACACCGCACGCGCTGCTTGCTTACCTACCACGTTGCACACAGATTACGCGAGCGCACAGAGTTATTACCCCGTCACGTTGTCCGAGATTCGGCCGCTGTTCGCTGAACACACGTCTTCAGGACAGGGCGCGTGCGGCAGCTGCAGAGAGTACGTAAGCACCGTGCTTACGTCAAAGCCTCGACCGTTTGTGTGGGAGTGAGTGCAGCCTGTCACACACACTAGCTCCGCTTCACACGTCGCCGTCAGCAGACTGCTACCCCCTCCTCCCCCACCCCACCACCGTCTCTCTCTCTCTCTCTCTCTCTCTCTCTCTCTCACACACACACACACACACACACACACACACACACACACACACACACACACACACACACACAACCTTTCTCTCCCTCCCACCCTCTTCTACATACGATCGTACGAAATAACCTCCTGACTGTCCGTCTGTCTGTCTGTCTGTCATTCCAGTAAGTCCATTATCAAAGTGCATCGATTCCTCTCATCCACAAATGGGCTTCTACTACACTGAAGAGCCAAAGAAACTGGTACACCTGCCTAATATCGTGTAGGGCCCCCGAGAGTTCGCGGAAGTGCCTCAACGCGACGTCCCATGGACTCGACTAATGTCTGAAGCAATGCTTGAGGAACTTGACACCATGAATCCTACCGGGCTGTCCATAAATCCGTGAGAGTACAAGAGGGTGGAGATCTCTTATGAACAGCACGCTGCAAGGCATCCCAGACGTCCTCAATCATGTTCATGTTTGGGGAGTTTGGTGGCCAGTAGGAGTGTCTAAACTCATAACAGTGTTCCTGGAGCCATTCTAGCAATTCTGGACGTGTGGGGTGTCGCATTGTCTTGTTGGAAATGCCGAAGTCCGTCGGAAAGCACAATGGACATCAATGGACGCAGGTGATCAGATAGGATGCTTACCTACGTGTCACCTGTCACAGTATTATCCAGACGTATCAGAGGTCCCATATCTCTCCAACAGCACACGCCCCACACCATTACAGAGCCTCCACCAGCTCGAACAGTCCCCTGGTGACATGCAGGCTGCATGGATTCATGAGGTTGTCTTCATACCGATACACGTCCATCCGCTCGATACAAATTGAAGCGAGACTCGTTCGACTACGGAACATGTTTCCAGTCATCAACAATCCGATGTAGGTGTTGACAGGCCCAGACGAGGAGTAAAGCTTCGTGTCGTGCAGTCATCGAGGGAACACGATTGGCCCTTCGGCTCCTAAAGCCCATATCGATAATGTTTGGTTGAATGGTTCGCACGCAGACACTTGTTGATGGCCCAGCATTGAAATCTGCAGCAATTCGCGGAAGGGTTGTTCTTCTGTCATGTTGAACGATTCTCTTCAGTCGCCGTTTCTCCCGTTCTAGCCGGATCTTTTTCCGCCCGCAGCGGTGTCTGATATTTGATGTTTTACCGGACTCCTAATATTAACGGTACACTCGTGAAATGGTCGTACGGGAAAATCCCCACTCCATTGCTGCCTCAGATTCTGTGTCCCATCGCTCGTGCGCCGACTATAACACCACGTTCAAACTCACTTAAATATTGATAACCTGCCATTTGTAATGACACATTCCGACGCAGAGACATACAATACCTTAAAAGCTGCGCCAAAGATTAAATTGAGTGGCATGTAGATTATAATCTTTGTAATGTTCACATTGGATTCTCTTTTGTTTCATACTCCAAGAAGGAGCTAAGATACACTTTCGATTGTTGCCTTGTGGAGGATGGACGTGATTTTTGGACTGTGCGGAAAGGCAGCCATATAGTTAGTAATTATGGTTTGTGCGACGAGCACAGCGAGTCTTATTGTGTTGTGAATAAAAAATAGTGAGAAGTATCGAAGTGTTACGATAATTATTTAAAGCAACGTAGCATTGTATTCCTTGGTTTCCACCGTCTTCGTGAAGTGAACCGATGGCGACTTAGGAAGATACACACGGTCAACAAAGAGAAGAACACCGATGGCGACTAACGAATTAATATTGTGGCAGAAGGTGAGAACTCTGATTAAATCAACAATGACGTAGAATTCAAAATGTAATTAATCGAAATGGTAAATTATATTACAGGCATATTTCACGCAGCACCGAATTTGTCCGCATTCAAGCCGGTCAATACAGTCCGTAAAAAAGCCCTTCAAAAATTCTAAAGTTACAGTTCCACGTCCGTAATTTTTCCTCTTTTCAAAAAACCAATAAATTTTTTTTTTTATTTATTTCGCCACACTGGCGACCGCTGACAGGACAGATTCTCTGGCTTTTTTTATTTATTTCGCCACACATTGTAGCAGTAGCAACCGATCTACCAACTGCGCCAGACACTTCTTGTCCTATATAGGCGCTGCCGACCGCAGCACTGTATTCTGCCTGTTTAAATGAGTCTGTATTTGGATACCCATGCCTATATCAGTTTCTTTGGCGCTCAGTGTGTATAGTTACACACGTAGCGATATTACCTGTACCATTTCATAGGTTTCAGAAATCATTTTTGTTTTTTTCTGTAACATTAAGACGAGTGCAGTTAACGGGGATTTTGTTATCTATTACTAACTAATGTAATACCTTTTTTTTCTACGAGGAGGTTCGTTTTATGCAGGATTACAATACATCAAGTTATTCCCAACACCTCTGGCTATAAAACCCTACTTTCCGACAATCCAGCCGGCCGCTGTGACCGAGCGGTCCTAGGCACTTCAGTCCGGAACCGCGCTGCTTCTACGGTCGCAGGTTCGAATCCTGCCTCGGGCATGGTTGTGTGTGATGTCCTTCGGTGAGGTTGGTTTCAATAGTTCTAGTAAGTCTGATGACCTCAGATGTCAAGTTCCATAGCGCTTAGAGCCGTTTGAATCAACAAAATCTACGTTCAGTGCGATGGTCTTATGCCACTTTACTGGGAGCGCCTGTATGCCGGCATGGTAACACACTACTGGTCGACGCTGGAGCCAGCCCTTGCTGCAGCAACAGCTTCCCCAGCATCCCAGCACTGCTTTCCGCGGTGTGGGTCCTCCACTAGCCGATGCAGATGGAATTCGAAAGGTGCGAGATCCGGGCTGTTTGGCAGGTGAGGAAGACCAGTCCAGTGACGTTATGTGAGCTGCTCTCCAGTGAGGCCTTGCCTTGTCGCGGACAGCCGGCCGGTGTGGACGAGCGCTACAGTCTGGAACCGCGCGACCACTACGGTCGCAGGTTCGAATCCTGCCTCGGGCATGGATGTGTTTTATGTCCTTAGGTTTAAGTACTTCTAACAAGGGAACCTCCCCATCGCACCCCCCTCAGATTTAGTTATAAGTTGGCAGAGTGGATACGCCTTGAAAAACTGAACACGGATCAATCGAGAAAACAGGAAGAAGTTGAACTATGAAAAAAATTAGCAAAATATACAAACTGAGTAGTCCATGCGGAAGATACACAACACGAAGGCTAATGTTAGCACAGAAGCGCCGTGGTCCCGTGGTTAGCGTGAGCAGCTGCGGAACGAGAAGTCCTTGGTTCAAATCCCACCTCGAGTGAAAAGATTACATTCTTTATTTTCGCAAAGTTATGATCTGTCAGTTCGAGCAGTGACGTCTCTGTTCACTGTAATAAGTTTAGTGTCTGTGTTTTGCGACCGCACCGCAAAACCGTGCGATTAGTAGACGAAAGGACGTGCCTCTCCAATGGGAACCGAAAACATTTGACCGCAAGGTCACAGGTCAACCGATTCCTCCACAGGAAACCACGTCTGATATATTGTATACGACACTGGTGACGGCTTGTGCGTCACATGACAGGAATATGTTGTCGACCCACCTAACTTGTACACTTGGCGAATGGGTAAAAAGATTCTTCTACTTTGCCCGATTTAGGTTTTCTTGTGGATGTGATAATCACTCCCAAAAAAGTGATGAAAACATAAGAGTTTGTCACAAACTGAAAATAAAAAAATTAAAATTTTCACGCGATGGGAGACTTGAACCAAGGACCCCTTGTGCCGCAGCTGCTCACGCTAACCACGGGACCACGGCGCTCCGGAGCAGACCTTGTCCTTGATGTTGCCTATCTTGCGCATGGACTACTGAGTTTGTATATTTTGCTTATTTTTTCATAGTTCCACACAACTTCTTCCTGTTTTCTCGATTGATCTTCGTTCAGTTTTTCAAGGCCCATCCACTATGCCAACTTATAACTAAATCTGAGGGGAGTGCAATGGGGAGGTTCCCTTGTAAGTTCTAGGGTACTGATGACCTCAAAAGTTAAGTGCCATAGTGCTCAGAGCCATTTGAACCATTTTGGCAACTATGCCCCAGTGACTCCAAAGACAAACCGCCACCTCAAAACATTTCTTTTTATTTTTTGGCAATTTCTTCTTGTATCCGTTGCTTGCTATGGTGGTAAAGGTCAATTTCACGAAAAATTTTGAAATTTATCCACTTGGGACTGAAAGGATTAAACCTTGGAAGTATGTCCACACGATGCCTGTTTCCTCGTGCCACTCCCCGACGCACGGTAACAAAAAGAAGCACAAACACTAGTGGAAATGGCTCTGAGCACTATGGGACTTAACATCTGAGGTCATCAGTCCCCTAGAACTTAGTACTACTTTAAACCTAACTAACCTAAGAACATCACACACATCCATGCCCGAGGCAGGATTCGAACCTGCTACGTAGCGGTCGCGCGGTTCCGGACTGAAGCGCCTTGAACCGCTCGGCCACTCCGGCCGTCCATACATGAGCCTTCTTGTGTCCACACGTTGCCTCACTGTTCAAGTAGTCAGCTACGCATCCATTTCTTTCCTCAACAATTTGCGCTGCGTTTGTTGTGATGAAAGTCGACAGAAAAACAGAACAAAGCGACTATGGGTAGAGAAGTATCTAAATAATAGAAGTACGGGAAATACAAAGTTACGGCGACGCCTTGTTTGCAGATTCCAGGAGGTCACAAGTGAGGTTCTAGATTTTCTGATCGGCAAGTTGCAGCGATAAAGCTGACAAAACATTCCGGTAAGTGCCAGCCTGCAACTTACATACCACACTCAGCTATTTACTTCTCATTTCAAAGCAGATCGTTTCAGTAATTATTTCATGGGGGATTCTTAGTCCTTATCTGAAGATTAACTGACTTTGAATATGTTCAAATGTGTGTGAAATCTTATGGGACTTAACTGCTAAGGTCATCAGTCCCTAAGCTTACACACTATTTAACCTAAAACCACACACACACACACACACACACACACACACACACACACACACACACACCTATACCCGAAGGAGGACTCGAACCTCCGCCGGGACCAGCCCCACAGTCCATGACTGCGGTGATTTTGAATACGTCATCCCTTTTTATTTTATAAATGTTTCAATCAAATAGCTAAACATCTTCAGACCAGACAGATTCGGGCAGGTCATAGACGCCAGAATCCAACAGAACGGGGGTTGTGTTTTCCCATTTTGATTTTTTGCATCATCCATGTCCTTCAGTCTTTATTTGTAGTAGTTTGTTGAGGAGCTCCATCTACCGCATCTTTTATTTTGTTCAGATGCCCATAACTGCTGTGCTATTAAGTCGTCGTAACATGACTACACGTCTACAGTCTTCATATGCACGTTTCATACATTTGTAGGGTTCTTGTTCTCCGTTTTCCTGCTTCGAGACTTATCTTATTTTTTTAGAGAGATACGATCGAAGACTTTATCTAGTACTTGACGCTCAGGCCATCACATTTCAATTTTTTATTCAAATAATCTTTAGAAGCCGCATTCCGTATCACTTCTCTTTCCCTGTAATCCTCTATAAATTCCAAAGTGCTTTCTTTCAACATGCCTCGTTGCCTTAACGCTCAGCCCCAATGTATTTCACAATCGTACACACATGAGGTCCAGTTGGCTGTCGCAAGCGTAAGGGATTCTCACCTAGCCAATAAACCACACTTATCTATTGGGGCTGACAATTTAACTGAGGATCTGTTAGACGACGATCAGTTTTATTTGCGGAAAGATAAAAGCACGACACAGCCATTCTTGGCGCCTTGACCACCATTCTTCAGGGAGATCAAGAGCTGCTCATAGTGTTTGTCGACCAGAAAAAAAGCGTTTGACAGCATAAAATGGTGCAAGATGTTCGAAATTCTCAGTGAAATTGGGCAACGGAAAAATCGAGGATGGATTAATGACAATGTATGAAAAGGATAGATAGCCACTCACCATACAGCGGAAACGTTGCATCGCAGACCGAAAAAGAGAGAGAGAGAGAGAGAGAGAGAGAGAGAGAGAGACTACTGAAGATGTAAGATTTCGGTGAGAACGTTTTCTTCCAAAAATAAACACAAACACACGTTCATGCAGACGAAGGTCACACATACATGACCACTGTCTCTAGCTTACAGACACACACTCTCTCTCTCTCTCTCTCTCTCTCTCTCTCTCTCTCTCTCTCTCTCTGTGTGTGTGTGTGTGTGTGTGTGTGTGTGTGTGTGTGTGTACGATGGTAATCCCAAAAGTAAGGTCTCCTATTTTTTTTATCGGTACATAGACCTGTTTATTTCTGCAATGGTTTACATCAGTTTACAGCTTGAACGTTTAGTTATTTTTCGACATAATCACCATTTCTGTCGATGCATTTTTGTAGACGCTGTGGCAGTTTTTGTTATGTCCAGGTCATTCCAGCTCGCCGCCATGCCGTTCAGAAAGTTGTGCACCTCTTCTTTCACCTCGTCGTCGGAGCTGAACCGCTTTCCGGCCAAATGTTCTTTTAACCTAGGGAAGAGGTGATAGTCACTGGCCGCCAAGTCAGGACTATAGGGTGGCTGGGTGATTGTGTTCCACAGAAACTGTTGCAGAAGGGCAACGGTTTGCCGAGCGATGTGTGGGCGAGAGTTGTCATGGAGAATGTGTACGCCCTTGCTCAACATTCCTCTTCTCCGGTTCTAAATTGCCCGTTTGAGTTTTTTCACAGTACCTGTCAGCGTTAATTGTGGTCGCAGCGATTCAGCTCCGACGACGAGGTGAAAGAAGAGGTTCATAACTTTCTGAACAGCATGGCGGGGAGCTGGCATGGGCATACAAAAACTGCCACAGTGCCTACAAAAATGCATCGACAGAAATGATGATTATTTCGAAAAATAGCTAAATGTTCAAGCTGTAAAGTGATGTAAGCCATTGAAGAAATAAACAGGTCTATGCACTTATAAAAAAAAAATAGGAGACCTTACTTTTGGGATTATCCTAGTAACAGTTACGGTAGTTATAAATTCCGTCACGGGTAAATCTAGACTCATCCGTGAACAGAATGCTGCTTACAAACAGGGGATTCAGGGTACACTGTTCTTGCACCCGTTGGCAGAAATAATATCTTGGAGGGGAATCTGCACTCGCTGGACGTGATACGCATAGACTACCTTTCGATGCAAAATCCGCCACACACTGCCTCGACTAGGGACACGCTCTTGGGTAAGCAGTCCTCCCACTTTAAGTACTCGGACGTTCGTGTACAATGCGTAACACCCTTTTGTGGACATCGGTTGTAGTGGATCTGGGTCGACCTTCTCGTACGTGATGTGCGAAACTGCCGGTTTCTCTACGGCGCTGATGTAACCGGCTAAATGTACACGTGTCGGGCCGCCTGCGAACAGGAATAGCTTCTTCATGCAGTCGCGCAGCCTCGAGGGCACCGCCATTCGCTTCGCCATACGTGAACCGCACGTCAGCCTACTCTTCATTGGTGTAAACTCTGTCCACGGTGCCATCACGTCTGTAACTCACTGAGAGGTCAGTACGGTACTGTGCACGGAGGAGGGGAAGGTGACTAGTTGCGCATGCGTAAACAGAGTGTCGATCACAGACCTTGAGGTACCAGCGTAAATACCGCGGCATATGGGGCGTTTGCTGATGGTTCCCAACTTGAGTTAATGCGATACCTCTTCAGCGGTTGATTTATGGACCCATGTTTGTTGGAGATTCTTAGCTACATTTGGCCTGTACTTTCCATGTGTTAATTATTGACTAGCCCGTCAGTTTTTTACAAATTTACAGTTTTATACCTAGTGAAATGTCCCCTCTGAAAAAATTATGAATGACGGTGCTGGTAAACTTCTGCGTTATTTTATTTTGAAACAGCTGAGCAAAAGTGAACGTACTCAGACAATTCTCTCTCTACTTAATCTGATCATCACTAAACCGACACACAATAATTTTAGCGCAATGCAATCTGACTTTCAATAATCCCTAGGAAAGAATGGCCGTGACTAACAATAACCTATTACTTTCAAGAATCAACTCATCTCACAAAATCTTCGTTACTCAAACTACTGCAATACAGCGAGCGCCAATACTGCCAGCTAAATAAAAGATTCTAATACTGAAGGCGCTAACTACTGATAGGCATAGTTAGCAAATGAAAGATTTTGATAGAGAACAAACAATGTATTTACCTTCAAAAGTCATCACATATATAATATCTATCAATTCATGACATCCATCTTTACAAATTTCTTTTTCTGACGGACACACGTCCAGATCGTGCGCTCTCAAAACTCCGCCATCTCTCTCCCCACATCCACTGGCGGCTCACCTCCAACTGCGCAACGCTACAATAGCGAATAGTCCAACAATGAGTCCAACCAGCTAAAGACTGCACACAGCGCTGTCAGCGATTTTCATACAGAGCGCTACGTGGCGTTACCAACATAAAAACCTCAACAGCCTACTTAAACTAGGTACATAGTACTTTATGAACTCGATAATCGAAAGAGGAGAAAATGGAAGGTCCCTGTATACGTAATATGTGTGTGTGTGTGTGTGTGTGTGTGTGTGTGTGTGTGTGTGTGTGTCTCAAGTCCAGGTGTAGATACTTTTATATGTGATGCATTAGTATCTACACAGACCGTAACCATGTTATTTCTCTTTGTCAGGCAATCTTTCCACAAACGCGTCACCTATTTAACTATCCGATGTTTACCGCATGGCCATAAGTCATTACAGAAGAACCGTCGTGCGTCGACGCATCCACAATTCAACAACTGACCTTTCGCACAGCGGAAAATAAGAATGGCTAGCTCTTGCCGCATGTACTAAGAGGTACTAACCAACCTAATACATCTGGTAGCTGGAATTATTATTCCCCAAATGGCGTAAATCGTGACGTAATGTTTTCCAGTACACTGTCCTCAGTCGCTAACAGAAATATCTGTCCTTACAGCTATTACACTCTATATACACTATAGCTGGCTGAAAATGACTTAAAAGTTCGTGGCGCCCTCCATCGGTAATGCTGGAATTAAATCGGTGTTGGCCCACCTTTAGCCTTGATAACAGCTTCCACTCTCGCAGGCTTACGTTCAATCAGGTGCTGGAAGGTTTCTTGGGGAATGGCAGCCCATTCTTCACGGAGTGCTGCACTGAGGAGAACACGACCACACCATAACACCACCGCCTCCGAATTTTACTGTTGGCACTACACACGCTGGCAGATGACGTTCACCGGGCATTCGTCACACCCACACCTTGCCATCGGATCACCACATGGTGTCCCGTGATTGGTCACTCCAGACACCGTTTTTCCACTGTTCAGTCGTCCAATGTTTACGCTCCTTGCACCGAGCGAAGTGTTGTTTGGGATTTACTGTTGTGATGTGTGGCTTATGAGCAGCCGCTCGACCATGAAATCCACGTCTTCTCACCTCCCGCCTAACCGTCTTAGTACTTTCAATGAATCCTGGTGCAGTTTGTAATTCCTGTGTTTTGGTCTGGATAGATGTCTGCCTATTACACATTACCACCCTCTTCAACTGTTGGCGGTCTGTCAGTCAACAGACGAGGTCGGCCCGTACGCTTTTGTGCTGTACGTGTCCCTTAACGTCTCCACTGTCACATCGGAAACAGTGGACCTAGGGATGTTTAGGAGTGTGGAAATCTCGCGTACAGACGTATGACACAAGTGACACCTAATCACCTGACCACGCTGTAAGTCTGTGAGTTCGGCGGAGCGCCAGACTCTGCTTTCTCACCATGTCTGATGACTACTGAGGTCGCTGATATGGAGTACCTGGCAGTAGGCGGCAGCACAATGCAGTTAATATGAAAAACTTATGTTTTAGGGGGTGTCCGGATACTTTTGATCAGATAGTGTATGTAAGGCACTCTACAGTAGGTGAAACTATCGCGAAGATGTGTGAAACAGAGGTGCTAGGTGATTTTAGTACATCATGGCCAAAAATTAAAAAAAAAACTAATCCTCTTTAATTTAAATTTTTCCAGTTCTAGAGCTGGGTGTCACTTATCACAGCAACTTGAAATTTTGTCTACGTCGTATCTTCCTACAGTCATCGAATTTTGACACCCTACCGTACACCGCGGCACTATCGACAATGATTCTTCCGCAGGTAGATGTTTCGTACAATTAACTGGCGCAGAGCTTGGAACGCTGTCGCAGTGTGGTGTGTGGTGGAGTGGAGTGAAATGTGGGTGCTCAGATGAGGCGAACAGGGCGAAGGCAGAAAAAGGCAGTCTAGAAACCTGTGCCCGGCAAACACGTCCCCCTGCGGTCGTGGTTACACGGCCGTCCGTCTGTCGCTGCGGCCGTGTCGTCACCCGCCCCCCCACGACGCGCCACGTGAGCAGCTGCTCGCACCAAAACACGCGACACGCACCGTCGGACGCCAGCTTCTGTGCCTATAGGGTTAGCACCGAGTGTGCCAAACACGGCGCTTGCACCTACCGTACAAAGGCTAGTATGCGTAAAGTATTAATTTCTTTTATTTTTGAAGTCGTCATTCTTCTAACTGGTTCGAAGCGGTTCGCCACCGACTCCTCCGTTCTGACAACCTCTTCATCTCAGTACTCAGTCGGCGCGACAGCGTTACGGAGTTGCTCGGCGAACTCCCAGTGGCAGGCGCTACAACACAAGCCTCGTGCATCACGGACAGGTTTACTATTCAGATTTCGAGACAGTGGAGAGTCACACAATGTACTACAACGGCCTGCAAACATTTATAAAGCATGTGTTGCAACTTCGATGTTGATTATCGAGATCAGGCACTGTCAGTGCAGGCCCAGGTAGACAGCGTCGAAAATGAAGCTTTAACACTCGAAACTAGACGCGTAATATAAATACAGAATCCTTACAAGGGAACCTCCACTTCCCCATCGCACCCCCCCTCAGACTTAGTTTAAGTTGGCACAGTGGATAGGCCTTGAAAAACTGAACACAGATCACTCGAGAAAACAGGAAGAAGTTGTGTGGGACTATGAAAAAAATAAGCAAAATATAAAAACTGAGTAGTCCATGCTCAACATGTATACTATTAAGGTTAGTACTACCGTAGTAGCGCTGTGGTCCTCTGGTTAGCGTGAGCAGCTGTGGAACCAGAGGTCCTTGGTTCGAATCTTCCCCCGAGTGAAAATTTTAATTTTTTATTTTCAGACAATTATCAAAGTTCAGGCACACACACACACAATCAACTTCGCTCTCCAAAATTCCAAGACATGTTCAGATTTGCTTGGACATATGCAGGATTTGACGGTCTATACACGGAAAAATTTGAAAATGTTAAAATCATATGTTTTGTCAGAGCACAGGGAAAACTGTGCGACTGTTGGAGTCATTTGTTGCAGTTTATGTGACAAACTCTTATGGCTTCATCACTTCTTTGGGAGTGATTATCACATCCACAAGAAAACCTAAACCGGGCAAGGTAGAAGAATCTTTTTACCCATTCGCCAAGTGTACAAGTTAGGTAGGTCGACAACACATTCCTGTCATGTGACGCACATGCCGTCACCTGTGTCGTATAGAATATATCAGACGTGTTTTCCTGTGGAGGAATCGGATGACCTATGACCTTGCGAACAAATGTTTTCGGTTCCCATTGGAGAGGCACGTCCTTTCGTCTACTAATCGCACGGTTTTGCGGTGCGGTCGCAAAACACAGAGACGTCAATGAACGAACGGACAGATCATAACTGCGAAAAAAAAGAAATAAAAATTTTCACTCGAGGGAGGGGTGAACCAAGGATCTCGCGTTCCACTGCTGCTTACGCTAACCACGGGACCACGGTGCCTCTGATTTCTAACTCTCCTTGATGTTGCACATGTCACACATAGGCTACTCAGTTTGTATATTTTGCTTATTGTTTTCATAGTTCCACACAACTTCTTCCTGTTTTCTTGATTGATCTGTGTTCAGTTTTTCAAGGCCTATCCACTGTGCCAACTTATAACTAAATCTGAAAGGGGGTGCGATGAAGAGGTTTCCTTGTTAGTAAACGCTCTCAGGAGAAACATTCTTTTATTTTGCAGTCACTACTACAGACCGTGGTCTAGGGGTAGCGTCATTGATTCATAATCAAAAAACGTCTTCGGTCCCGGGTTCGATCCCCGCCACTGCCTCAATTTTGATAAATAATCAGCATTCGCGGCCGAAGACTTCCGGCATAAGAAGTCAGCCTCATTCTGCCAACGGCCTTGCCAAAGAGGGCGGAGGAGCGGATAGATGTTCAGGGCACTCTCTTGTCCTAGGGATGGGAAATTGCCCCTAAAGGCGGAAGAATCAGCAATGATCAACGACATGAGGATGCAGAAGGCAATGGAAACCACTGCATTAAAGACACGTATCGTTTATCCACAGGACATGTGGCCTGTAATTGAAGAAGTGTCATGATGATCTCTCCATTGGCAAAAGATTCCGGAATAGTCCCCCATTTGGATCTCTGGGAGGGGACTGCCAAGGGGGAGGTTACCATGAGAAAAAGATTGAATAATCAAAAAAAGGATAACGTTCTACGAGTCGGGGCATGAAATGTCAGAAGCTTGAACGTGGTAGGGAAACTAGAAAATCTGAAAAGGGAAATGCAGAGGCTCAATCTAGATATAGTAGGGGTCAGTGAAGTGAAGTGGAAGGAAGACAAGGATTTCTGGTCAGATGAGTATCGGGTAATATCAACAGCAGCAGAAAATGGTATAACAGGTATAGGATTCGTTAGGAATAGGAAGGTAGGGCAGAGGGTGTGTTACTGTGAACAGTTCAGTGACCGGGTTGTTCTAATCAGAATCGACAGCAGACCCAACACCGACAACGATAGTTCAGGTATACATGCCGACGCCGCAAGCTGAAGATGAACAGATAGAGAAAGTGTATGAGGATATTGAAAGGGTAATGCAGTATGCAAAGGGGGACGAAAATCTAATAGTCATGGGCGACTGGAATGCAGTTGTAGGGGAAGGAGTAGAAGAAAAGGTTACAGGAGAATATGGGCTTGGGACGAGGAATGAAAGAGGAGAAAGACTAATTGAGTTCTGTAACAAGTTTCAGCTAGTAATAGCGAATACCCTGTTCAAGAATCACAAGAGGAGGTGGTATACTTGGAAAAGGCCGGGAGATACGGGAAGATTTCAATTAGATTACATCATGGTGAGACAGAGATTCCGAAATCACATACTGGATTGTAAGGCGTACCCAGGACCAGATATAGACTCAGATCACAATATAGTAGTGATGAAGAGTAGGCTGAAGTTCAAGACATTAGTCAGGAAGAATCAATACGCAAAGAAGTGCGATACGGAAGTACTAAGGAATGACGAGATACGTTTGAAGTTCTCTAACGCTATAGATACAGCAATAAGGAATAGCGCAGTAGGCAGTACAGTTGAAGATGAATGGACATCTCTAAAAAGGGCCATCACAGACGTTGGGAAGGAAAACATAGGTACAAAGAAGGTAGCTGCGAAGAAACCATGGGTAACAGAAGAAATACTTCAGTTGATGGATGAAAGGAGGAAGTACAAACATGTTCCGGGAAAAT
The DNA here is from genome assembly GCF_021461385.2 of Schistocerca piceifrons. Lineage (NCBI taxonomy): Eukaryota > Metazoa > Arthropoda > Insecta > Orthoptera > Acrididae > Schistocerca > Schistocerca piceifrons. The sequence goes on along the minus strand of NC_060148.1, from coordinate 132,105,968 downwards.
CAGGAATACAGAAATACAAGTCGCTGAGGAATGAAATGAATAGGAAGTGCAGGGAAGCTAAGACGAAATGGCTGCAGGAGAAATGTGAAGACATCGAAAAAGATATGATTGTCGGAAGGACAGACTCAGCATACAGGAAAGTCAAAACAACCTTTGGTGACACTAAAAAATGCAACGGTGGTAACATTAAGAGTGCAACGGGAATTCCACTGTTAAATGCAGAGGAGAGAGCAGATAGGTGGAAAGAATACATTGAAAGCCTCTATGAGGGTGAAGATTTGTCTGATGTGATAGAAGAAGAAACAGGAGTCGATTTAGAAGAGATAGGGGATCCAGTATTAGAATCGGAATTTAAAAGAGCTTTGGAGGACTTACGGTCAAATAAGGCAGAAGGGATAGATAACATTCCATCAGAATTTCCAAAATCATTGGGGGAAGTGGCAACAAAACGACTATTCACGTTGGTGTGTAAAATATATATGAGTCTGGCGACATACCATCTGACTTTCGGAAAAGCATCATCCACACAATTCCGAAGACGGCAAGAGCTGACAAGTGCGAGAATTATCGCACAATCAGCTTAACAGCTCATGCATCAAAGCTGCTTACAAGAATAATATACAGAGGAATGGAAAAGAAAATAGAGAATGCGCTAGGAGACGATCAGTTTGGCTTTAGGAAAAGTAAGGGCACGAGAGAGGCAATTCTGACGTTACGGCTAATAATGGAAGCAAGGCTAAAGAAAAATCGAGACCCTTTCATAGGATTTGTCGACCTGGAAAAAGCGTTCGACAATATAAAATGGTGCAAGCTGTTCGAGATTCTGAAAAAAAGTAGGGGTAAGCTATAGGGAGAGACGGATCATATACAATATGTACAACAACCAAGAGGGAATAATAAGAGTGGACGATCAAGAACGAAGTGCTCGTATTAAGAAGGGTGTAAGACAAGGCTGTAGCCTTTCGCCCCTACTCTTCAATCTGTACATCGAGGAAGCAATGATGGAAATAAAAGAAAGGTTCAGGAGTGGAATTAAAATACAAGGTGAAAGGATATCGATGATACGATTCGCTGATGACATTGCTATCCTGAGTGAAAGTGAAGAAGAATTAAATGATCTGCTGAACGGAATGAACAGTCTAATAAGTACACAGTATGGTTTGAGAGTAAATCGGAGAAAGACGAAGGTAATGAGAAGTAGTAGAAATGAGAACATCAGGATTGATGGCCACGAAGTCAATGAAGTTAAGGAATTCTGCTACCTAGGCAGTAAAATAACTAATGACGGACGGAGCAAGGAGGACATCAAAAGCAGACTCGCTATGGCAAAAAAGGCATTTCTGGCCAAGAGAAGTCTACTAATTTCAAATACCGGCCTTAATTTGAGGAAGAAATTTCTGAGGATGTACGTCTGGAGTACAGCATTGTATGATAGTGAAACATGGACTGTGGGAAAACCGGAACAGAAGAGAATCGAAGCATTTGAGATGTGGTGCTATAGACGAATGTTGAAAATTAGGTGGACTGATAAGGTAAGGAATGAGGAGGTTCTACGCGGAATCGGAGAGGAAAGGAATATGTGGAAAACACTGATAAGGAGAAGGGACAGGATGATAGGACATCGGCTAAGACATGAGGGAATGACTTCCACGGTACTAGAGGGAGCTGTAGAGGGCAAAAACTGTAGAGGAAGACAGAGATTGGAATACGTCAAGCAAATAATTGAGGACGTGGGGTGCAAGTGCTACTCTGAGATGAAGAGGTTAGCACAGGAAAGGAATTCGTGGCGGGCCGCATCAAACCAGTCAGTAGACAGAAAAAAACTACAGACCACTTGTGCATGCCTACTCATTTTCAAGTTGTTGCACTGAAACTAAGCAAACAGCCAAACTTGGGTTACAGCCTAAACTTATGTCTCTCATGCTTCGTTAAACCGCTCGAAAAGTGCTACCACAGCATATTGGTTAGGACTCTACAGGCTGAATCATCAGTTGCGTTAGTTTATGAGGGCAGCATTTGCGGTTGTCATTACCTGCAGACTTCCTGTTTTCAAACTGGACTTGGAGTAGTGCCTTACCTGAAACAAAGATAATAGCAAACTTTAGTTAAAAATTTGTATAATCTTACACGAATGATAAGAATTTAAATTACTCTGGTTGAACATCACGAATTGTCACTTTAAGAGACGTCTGGCCTAACACGTATTACATACCATTCTTGACTGTACGTGTAACTTTCCTCTCACTGCGCAAGAAATGAATAACCTGCCACGGCAAGTGGAACATTTGTTAGGTAACTTTCTGCTACTACACACATGCAACATTCATACACCAAGTAATGTCGAACGTAAACAAACACCAATCGTAACTTAAGCATACAGAAACGCCAAGATTAACTTGTATCGATAATCTCTGTCAATTACCTTATCAGATGAACAACTATTTGATCCTATCTTCAGTTGCAGGATTTTGTTTTGAATCACACCGTACGTAAACTTCCATTAATAACTCAAAAATAAATCAAGTTTATGACTTATACTGACTTCTTGGTTTGGAGGAAGCAATCCGCCCCCCAGGAAAATTCTGACCGACTGACGAACTCTGCAAACCATTGGAAACGACGTGGGAGATGTTATAATGCATCAGCAATAGTTACTCAATACACAATTTCACTATTGGTGTAATAAACACACAACAGAAGGCCCCCCTACGATAATGACACGTACCACTACTGAATAAAAGAAATATCGCTGAAGTTAGCTTTTCAACCACGAGTTGAAAATTTGCGTTCTCATATTTTTCACCACTACTGGAAGCCAACTGAAAATGAAAGGATGCTGCACAAATTTCAATGGAATAGCAACGTCATTAAGCAATATTCTCATTGGCGTTCTTTCCCTCCGAATTTTAATCCCGTAGTATTCTCTGAATCAATACTGCTGTTCCCCTTGAAAGAATCCAGATTACTACCCACAAATGCCATGAATAACATTATATAGGCCTACCGCCACCTGGATACGGCGTTAAAATCACGGAACGCTTCGACCAGAGTCTGAGCCAAGCCGCTCTTACTTCTGATGGCGCTTTTCTGCGCTCGCAATATCATCTGCGGATGCGCATTTCTCCCCGGAACCCATGTTGTAGCATATATGGTTCAAATGGCTCTGAGCACTATGGGACTTAACTTCTGAGGTCATCAGTCGCCTAGAACTTAGAACTAATTAAACCTAACTAACCTAAGGACATCACACACATCCATGCCCGAGGCAGGATTCGAACCTGCGACCGTACCGCCTAGAACCGCTGGGCCACCCCGTTCTAGGGGACTGATGACGTCAGATGTTTAGTCTCATAGTGCTCAGAGCCATTTGAACGATTAAACAAATACCAGCGCGATGATTGGTCAAGCAGACCTAATTCTCGTACATTGGTGGTGTTCCGCTCTTGGAAGTAGGTCGAACTTACGTATATCTTATTAGTATCACTGTAAATGAAACTTTAAGACATTCCGATGTACCGGGTGATCAAAAAGTCAGTATAAATTTGAAAACTGAATAAATCAGAGAATAATGTAGATAGAGGGGTACAAATTGACACACATGCTTGGAATGGCATGGAGTTTCATTAGAACCAAAAAAGTACAAAAGTTAAAAAAATGTCCGACAGATGGCGCTTCATCTGATCAGAATAGCAATAATTACCATAACAAAAGAAGACAAAATAAAGATGTTCTTTATAGGAAATGCTCAATATGTCCACCATCATCCCTCAAAATAGCTGTAGTCGAGGAGTAATGTTGTGAACAGCACTGTAAAGCATGTCCGGAGTTATGGTGAGGCATTGGCGTCGGATGTTGTCTTTCGGCATCCCTAGAGATGTCGGTCGATCACGATACACTTGCGACTTCAGGTAACCCCAAAGCCAATAATCGCACGGACTGAGGTCTGGGGACCTGGGCGGCCAAGCGTGACGAAAGTGGTGGATGAGCACACGATCAGAATCAAACGACGCGCGCAATGATACAGCTTCACTAAAAGCGCCTTTTCAGGTGACGTCAACATGCTGCGACTGCTGGCGCATCTGATTCTCTCTCTCATTACAGCGCCTTTTATACACGATTGTCATGGGCAGTCCCTGACGTTTTGCTGTCCAGCGCCATCTGTGGGATAGTTTGTGAACTTTTTTGTTCCAATAAAACCCCATGTCATTCCAAGCATGTGTGTCAATTTTTACCTCTCTATCTACATTATTCCGTGGTTTATTAAGTTTTCTAATTTATACTGACTTTTTGATCACCCGGTATTAACAGCCATCAAAGTTTTTCTTAATCATGCTTTAGCTGCGTATTTTTTCCTTTAGCCGCGTATTTTTTTGTTTCAAAAATTGTGTACAGTCACAGTCTTTGTAAACGCCAGTTGTGCTCTGATTGTCTCGCAGTTCATACGTACCCTGAAAATGGATAACGCTGCGTTCTGCTTCGTAGTGAAACACGCGCGCGAAACACCGTTAATGGCGAGCAACAAGTTGTTCTTAATGTTTTTTCACAAGACTGCAGAGAAAAATCAGCTATGACGTTTTTCGAGAAAAAGTATGTACTAAACATTTTGTTGTTGTTGTTGTGGTCTTCAGTCCAGAGACTGGTTTGATGCAGCTCTCCATGCTACTCTATCCTGTGCAAGCTGCTTCATCTCCCAGTACCTACTGCAACCTACATCCTTCTGAATCTGCTTACTGTATTCATCTCTTCGTCTCCCTCTACGATATTTACCCTCCACGCTGCCCTCCAATACTAAATTGGTGATCCCTTGATGTCTCAGAACATGTCCTACCAACCAATCCCTTCTTCTGGTCAAATTGTGCCACAAACTTCTCTTCTCGCCAATCCTATTGAATACTTCCTCATTAGTTATGTGATCTACCCATCTAATCTTCAGCATTCTTCTGTAGCACCACATATCGAAAGCTCCTATTCTCTTCTTGTCCAAACTATTTACCGTCCATGTTTCACTTCCATACATGGCTACACTCCATACAAATACTTTCAGAAATGACTTCCTGATACTTAAATCTATACTCGATGTAAACAAATTTCTCTTCTTCAGAAACGCTTTCCTTGCCATTGCCAGTCTACATTTTATATTCTCTCTACTTCGACCATCATCAGTTATTTTGCTCCCCAAATAGCAAAACTCCTTTACTACTTTAAGTGTCTCATTTCCTAATCTAATTCCCTCAGCATCACCCGACTAAACATAAAAAACGGTATTCATATTAAATGCGTGGCGTAATCGGTAGCGACATTAATTGTAAGATGGCGGCCGGTGGTTGGAATCCAATTGTGATACACAATTTTTTTATTCGATTTAAATACCTAAATCAGTGAAGTATGAAACTCGCCAAATATATGGCAATAAAGCGATGCTTAACCGTCATTTTTGCCAAGAGAAATGCATGTCTTCTAGTTTCTAATTGCATAGCGCAGACAAAATTACGCATTGCAAATACACACTCTTAATTATCCAAATTTTATGAAAAATTGTAGAAGATTTGTGAAGTTAAGAAAGCATTACACAAATTTTTTTGGATGAAAAAGAAAAATCAGATAATCTTGGTTTGAATATGCCCACTGTTTTGTAGAACAGGTGTGGCCTCACACAAACCACAGTGTTAACACTGTAGAAATGGTGCATTTTTACAGTTGTCACCGTAGCACTGCCATCTGAACCAATCAGAATTGATCTGCAGCCACATTAGGGGATTTGTCGTGAGAAATAACACACTTAAGCAGCCAAACGTACTGTAACTAACACACGAAGCTTCGTGACACGTCACTGCCGAACGATGGCGAAATGCAGAACAGCACGTCACGAAAGAGGAGGAGGAGGAAACGCCAATTTTTTGGTGGCTTGGGATTCCGTTGCCTGATCGCCTCGTTATCAACGTAGCAGGGGTGAAATGCAGAAAGGAAAGAGTTCAGAGGTTACCAGACGTCTCACTGCAATGCTTTCAGCGGCTTCAGTATTTAACTGCATGTGAAATCGGCAGTGCGCTTTTATGCCATGCAGAAAAATCACCCTTGCTTAAGTCAGAAATTTGCATCTCTTTTGCTTTTAAATGCAATACTATGTTAGGGAAGATGAGTTTTACCATATATTCTTTCCCTCTGGTTAAAAATTGAATGAAACTCAAAAATGCGGCTCTCTGCTCATCTCTTGTCGCGTCTTCACTGCAACTGCTCAACATCGCTGCAGTTTAGTTCGACCAGGTTGCTGGCCAGTGATGCCTAAGGCCGGTATTACACTATCAAATTTCTTTGTCAAAGATGTGATCCAATATTCCGTCCAATATATTTGACAAAGATCTTTGACGTAGCGCTACAAGGGGTATTACACTGTCATCAAATTTTTCGTCAAAGTTCAAGATGGCTGACAACAACTTGTTATTAACCGCAGCAGTTCTACGTACTCCAATTACATTGTGTGCACATGCGGAAAAGAAGTGGGGGAAAATGGAACCATACATACGATGTTGACAGTCTCAAAAGTCCTGGGATTACAACTTGATAATAAATTCAGTTGGGAGGAGCACACCACAGAACTGCAGAAAGGCCTTAACAAATCTGTATTTGCAATTCGAGTGTTGGCAGACATAGGCAACATAAAAATGAAAAAGCTTGCATACTTTCATTCCATAATGTCATATGGGATAATATTTTGGGGTAAATCTTAAAGTCAAACAAAAGTTTTCAAGGTCCAAAAGCGTGTAATACGTATTATTTGTGGAGTAAATTCACGGACGGCCTGTAGAAACCTCTTCAAAGAACTGGGTATACTAACTACTGCCTCTCAGTATACTTGCTTCTTAATGAAATTTGTCGTAAATAATATATCTCTTTTTCCAACAAACAACTCAGTTCATACATACAATACCAGGAACAAAATTGATCTGCACAAGGACTTAAAAGCACTTACTTTAGTTCAAAGAGGGGTCCACTACTCAGGAACACTCATCTTCAATAATTTGACAGCAAACATAAAAAATTTAGTTGGAAATAAAGATCAGTTTAAAAGCCTGAAAGACTTACTACTGGCCAACTCCTTCTACTCCATTGGCGAAATTTTTAATAGAAACAAATGATGTATTGTATTTATTCATACTATTAGTGTTGTTATTTCAGCTTAAAAAAATCGACATGTTCCACATCCACGAGGATCTCCTCAGCACGGATCTATGGAACGAAAAACGAATCTAATCTGGGTGAAGCCGTGGGTTTTACGACGACACGATAAAAGCATTCAACAAAACTTGTTACGTGAGCTTACAGTGGAAGACGTCAAGTGGTACACCAATTACTTAAGAATGGATGAGCATACATTTCTGTATGTGCTCAATGAAGTGTATCCTCATATCACAAAGCACAATGTTCACTTAAGAACTGCTACATCTTCAGAAGACAGGCTCACTATAACACTCCGATTCCTTGCTACAGGAGAGGGTTATGTTAGGTTGGGTTAGGTTAGGTCAGGTTAGGTCTCCAATCTTCTTAATCTATTTTTGTATTCCGGGTGCCTCACGTTGTAAAGCGCCTCATCAGCTTCAGACATCTCTGTTAATTTTGTAGTTGTCGGCACACACCAATTGTATTTACCGGCAATGGTTATAAAAACACTACAGACGACAGAACGCTGCAGCGATGCTAGCGCTCCATGTGGTAACATGTCACATTGCAGTGAACAGAAGACAAGCGGTTTCTTTGATCAAATATACTGCGAGGCCCTAGATTTGATCAAATATTGGACGACATTTGACAAAGTCCCTATTACACTATAAAAAATCTTTGACAAAGATATTGGACAAAGAAATTTGATAGTGTAGTACCGGCCTAAGTTAAATGCGCCGGTAAAGCTGTTGCCCCTTATCATCATGGAACCCATGCATGCGCAACACACAGCACAAAAAGATTAACCTACTTGACTGTTGTCGAGACAGCCTTGCTTTCGCTGCACGTGAAACGATATCCAGTGTGGTTCCAGCAATCGCGGAAGAATACGTAGTAAAATGTTTACATGAGGTTTATTTTCATGATGTACAGAGCACTGTAAAGACAACACCGAGTTTACTAAGAAGATCCTGCGAGCAAAATGATACAGCAGAGCCTTACCTCTCACGCAGACCTAGCCATCATTCTGTGGTAACATTTCGCTACTACAGCAGGTGTTTCGCAACTTTTATTTCGCAAATATGGATTATTATTAATTTATTAGCGTTCAGTGCCTCAGCGTGTAAACACGCAACCCATATAGGATCATTCTGTTTCCCACCGCCCAACTGTTGTTTTCTGGGGCACGGGTTCACGTATCGAGTTCAAATTTATGTCACACTGAAGTGTTGTTGATGTTTCGTTTACGGGGCGCTCAACTACGCTCTCATCGGCGCCCGTACAAAGTCCCAGTCTGCACGCAGTCCAGTCTAACCACTTTCACGAATGACGGAATGATGAGGACAACACAAACACCCAGTCCCCGGGCAGAGCCGGGAATCAAACCCGGGAAGCCCTGCTCCAGAGGTAGTAGCAACGCTGTTTTAGTGACTAGACCACGAGATGCGGACGTCATACTAAGATGTATGCCCCTTTGGCGGTGTAAAAGTTCTAAGTCGATACTGTCAAGAGATACAGACGTTTATGTCGTATATTTTGATACTCGAAAACTCACACATCAAAACTTGCCGTTGGTGCAAAATAGTGAAATTTGGTAAGCAGCGAGGTTTCACAGTTAAAGAACAAAAAGCCTAAAATTATTAATTCGCAATTACATCAGCTAAAATGTATTATTTTCTCATTAGAACATAGTAGTACACTGCATTCGTCATTCCCCAAAAGAAGCATAATAGACGAACATTACTGCAGGCAAACATTCTCATGTTTTACTAAGTAAATACGAAATGTTTTATTAAATATCTCTCTCTCTCTCTCTCTCTCTCTCTCTCTCTCTGTCTGTCTGTCTTTATCCAAGAGAATCACCCGATTTCTTTACAAAAAATCGTAACTATTATGTTATTTGAGATATGCGCGTGAACACGTACTGTTGCAAAGAGCGAACTCTCGAGATTTACATGGTTCCCGCTAGGTAGCAGCAGTGTGCGCCCACTTCAGTTCCAGTAAAAATGGTGTCGGGATAACAGGGAGCGTTTTGCGTTCTACGTTTCGCGCAGTGCGGGCCAGTAATAACTATTCAGCGTGACTTTCGTACTAAAGTCTATTCACAGAGCTGGGACGAAACATAAACAGTGTCACGTGAGCGACTACGCTCGTTTCCAGAGAAAGCATTCGGTGTTCACGTGATACGTAGGGGTGTGGAAAATCCTTGGCGCACGCTTTGCAGCTGGCGGCGTTCGGCTGGCTGCCGAGCTATCACAGCGGACCGTGAGAAACCTGGGCAACAATGTACGAAATAAATTTAACAATAATGTTAAAATAACGTTAAACTGAGTTCATTCTGTCGAAGCAGATTTATTTTCATTCAGGTCGCTAACAAAACGCTCCTTTCAAACAATTAATTGTTAATTTTAATAACAATACCAGTAATAATAATGATAAAGGACGAAACAAGGTTCACTCTGTCGAACTTGAACTGTTTTCATTGAGGTTTAAAGCAAACCGCTCCTCTCTCTCCTCTATAATGCAGTCTAATTTCCACATTTGAGATTTCACTTTTTCTATGACATGGAAGACGCACTTATTCCAATCCTCTGCAGTCACTGTTCTTACTGCTTCTTCTAGCAGTACTTTTAACTTCCGCCATTTTGTTTGTTTTGTTTTCGCTGCAATATAGCCTTTGATTCTGGCCCACACTAACTCGATGGCGTTTAATTCACAGTGGTACGGAGGAATTCTGGGGACAGTTTTCCCTGCATTCTTCACCATTTCATCTATTGTGTACTGTTGCAACCCTTGTCCACAGTAGGAGCAGCCCTTATCGGCTCGCCATCTGACAAGTGCTCATGACGTCACCTTTCCTTCTTAGATCTTTTTTAATATGTGACTTGTAAGTACTGCATCTTTTCCAGTCAGTACAAACTTTAATTTTAATGATGTACTATATACCTAATGTTTTAGTACAGTTAGCCTAATTCTGAAGACGAAGCTCATAGTAGCGCCGAAACCAGGTCAATTTTGACTTAATATTTGTGACCGAGGGCTTATTTGTTACAATATAACCTTGCCAAGGTCACTGAACCTTAGCTATGTCAAAAGTTGTTTTTTTTTTTTAATATCCAAAAGTTCTTTCTTCAACATACCGTCTTCGAAATTGATGTTTTTAGATTTTAACCACTCTGAGATTTCTTGCTTATTGGAATTCGCTTTGGGAACATTTTCTTTTCTCCGAAAGTGGTACGGCGAGTTATCAAGAACAATAACTGCATTTTCCTGAAGCCGAGGAAGGACATCTTGAAACCACTTCTCGAAGGTTTCGGCGCACATCTCATGATAATCTCCACTTTTCTTGGATTCGAAAGTCCACAAACATCCTTCAACGAACGCTGCTTTGCTGCCAATGTGTGTGATAATCAGACATTTCCCTTTACCTGATGGGCCCTTGCTTCTGGTAGATAACCAGAACAGAAACGCTTGTTTTGAGGAATTTATAGTGTCATCTACCCAGACGTAACTTCGGGTTACGTCCTGCGCTCACCCACGTCTCTTCCAAATAGTAAATGGGTCTGCCTTCATCTCTCAACCGTTTAATGGTTCGAAGATAACGCCGCCTCCATAAAATGATGTCATCCCTATCTATTAACATGCTATCGCGCCCACGCCGGACATATTTGAAATTCATCTCTCTCAATAACTTATAAAATGTAGTTCTCCGAAAATTGCCCAGATCTGCATCTTCGTTCACGACCGTAAGCACTTTGTCAATTGTTGGCAATTCGTTACGAAAAAAAAAAAAAAAAATCCTCTCCTTCGTATCGGATTTCTATCGAAGTCATGAACGCTTTCAGAAAGTTTCTGTCGTAATTTTCCTTTCTTGGGGGACTTCAAAGAGTGTGTGGCCTTGTACTCACTTATCACACGATACACTGAAGAATGTCCAACACCTGTAGCTGCAGCTGTTTTCGAAACCATGTTACTCATCGACTGCTCTGGATGTAACAGTTCCGTTTTATACACATTAAGCACCATGTGCTTCTCAGAAGAACTTAATGATTTCTTCTTTGCTCGCTTCTTTGGTGGGCTCAGAACTGATACGTCGACCTCGCTCGCTGAATCCGTGGATCACATAATGAGAACAGCCGTATGTGATGCTAATGAAATAAGTGAATATATAAAATAAGAAACCATGCGATGCTGTTGGAGCCGGCCGGTGTGGCCGTGCGGTTCTAAGCGCGTCAGTTTGGAACCGCGTGACCTCTACGGTCGCAGGTTCGAATCCTGCCTCGGGCATGGATGTGTGTGATGTCCTTAGGTTAGTTAGGTTTAAGTAGTTCTAAGTTCTAGGGGACTGATGACCTCAGTAGTTAAGTCCCATAGTGCTCAGAGCCATTTGAACCATTCGATGCTGTTGGATGCGCACATAAACAGTTAATGATCAGCATGACTACAAACACACATACTTATTCTAATAATCAAGAACTAGTCTTTGAAGCGTCTTTACAGATGAACTTAAGATATCCTGAAATCGCCGCTGTACAACACCCACTAACGAGATCACACCTGCAACTGAGACGGCCACACTGAGTGCGCGCCGCTCATAAAGGACAAACGGTTGCACCCATCGCATTCGAACAAACTACAAAATTAAATTCAAACCTTCCTAAAACTTTTCTCGCGTACACCCCCACAAGAAAATTTAAAGGGGAAAAGTTCGTCGCTTACTATATTTCGGATGATGATTTGGTAAAAGTTCTGCATCAGACGTGAGATTTTAATTTATTACTTCACTATTACTGACTATTGGGCAGAAAATTTGCAGACGTCATCAACATATAGTACTGAAGGCAAATATACAATTATTTTGCTGTGCGTCACACAGTTTAGGAGATATGGCGTGATAAATATAGAGTAACGCGAAAAAACTTTTCCTGAAAGCTTAAATATTTCTCTTTTTCAGTGACAAATTTAATTTTAATGTAATGTAATGTAAAAAAAATGTGTCGGAAGGTAGTTCTCGGGCCATTTTATCACGTTCAGGTGCCAAATTATAAAAAACACGACATTCATTTTTTAAATTTCTGACACCCCTGCCTTGTACACCCCTCGACGGCAGTGCAGTGGTCACGCGCCTTGCCGTGTTTACAGTACGTCTCTTGTTTCGGTGAATGGAGTATAGTTACTGTGTGGATCCTCCTGTAACACGGAGCATTAGACAGGATGGAGGTTGGCAGTTTTCTTCCACGCTTAGTGTTTAGTGACGAGGCAACATTCCATTTAAATGAGAAGGTGAACCGTCATAATTTGAGACTATGCGGTAGGGAACAACTACATGAAGTTCTACAATGTGAGAGGGACTCTCCAAAATTTAATGGGTTTTGTGCAATTTCGCGGGAAAAAGTGGATGGTCCACTTTTCTTTGCCGAGAACACTGTTAGGCAGGAAGCACATATCTCGATATGCTTGAGAACTTTCCTATCCCACAGTTGGAGACTGATTCGAACGACTTCGCTTACCAACAGGATGGAGCACCGCCACACTGGCATCTGGAAGTGCGGGAATTTTGAAATCAAAGGATTGCTGACCGATGGACCTGTCGCACTGGACCAAATGATTCAGCCTCACATTACTGGCCTCCAAGGTTACCAGACCTGACTGTATGTGATCATTTCTTGTCCAGACACTGTTTATGTGCCTCCGTTAACAACAACCGAATGAACAGCTGCTGTGTGAGAACCATTTCACACCACATTGACATATACCGTGCATCGCAACGGGGGTATATTTAAGACCTATGGAAAGCTATGAAAAACAGATTCTTCACTTTCCTGTTCATCAAAACACAAAATTCATTGTATAAGTTTATTATTTTGAGAAACATAAATGTGCTAAATCGGATGATTTTTTTTTTAAATACCCTGTATATTAGTCGCCTGTTCGCTTCTTTTAGTATGTCCGGGCTATTCTGAGGAACTCTACATCTACATGATTACTCTGCAATTCACATTTAAGTGCTTGGCAGAGGGTTCATCGAACCACAATCATACTATCTCCCTACCATTCCACTCCCGAACAGCGCGCGGGAAAAACGAACACCTAAACCTTTCTGTTCGAGCTCTGATTTCTCTTATTTTATTTTGATGATCATTCCTACCTATGTAGGTTGGGCTCAACAAAATATTTTCGCATTCGGAAGAGGAAGTTGGTGACTGAAATTTCGTAAATAGATCTCGCCGCGACGAAAAACGTCTTTGCTCTAATGACTTCCATCCCAACTCGCGTATCGTATCTGCCACACTCTCTCCCCTATTACGTGATAATACAAAACGAGCTGCCCTTTTTTGCACTCTTTCGGTGTCCTCCGTCAATCCCACCTGGTAAGCAATATTCTAACAGAGGACGAACGAGTGTAGTGCAAGCAGTCTCTTTAGTGGACTTGTTGCATCTTCTGTCCTGCCAATGAAACGCAACCCTATGGCTCGCCTTCCCCACAATATTATCTATGTGGTCTTTCCAACTGAAGTTGTTCGTAATTTTAACACCCAGGTACTTAGCTGAATTGACAGCCTCGAGAACTGTACTGTTTATCGATTAATCGAATTCCAACGGATTTCTTTTGGAATTCATGTGGATCACCTCACACTTTTCGTTATTTAGCGTCAACTGCCACCTGCCACACCATACAGCAATCTTTTCTAAATCGCTTTGCAACTGATACTGGTCTTCGGATGACGTTACTAGACGGTAAATTACAGCATCATCTGCGAACAACCTCAGAGAACTGCTCAGATTGTCACCCAGGTCATTTATATAGATCAGGAACAGCAGAGGTCCCAGGACGCTTCCCTGGGGAACACCTGATATCACTTCAGTTTTACTCGATGATTTGCCGTCTATTACTACGAACTGCGACCTTCCTGACAGGAAATCACGAATCCAGTCACACAACTGAGACGATACCCCATAGGCCCGCAGCTTGATTAGAAGAACTGCAGCAGAGATTTTGGTACTGTCTTGGAATTCCCGGGATATACAATACGCAGGTCCTGCTCGCTGTTGGAAACAATGCAGCCTTTAACAACAGCTTTGCAAGATTGGCGACGACAATACGGCTGTTACGTATATAACACGTTTGCTGTTATGGCACGATCGATTTAAGCGTTCATGAAGCTATTTAGCAATTAAGCTTGAATTTGTTCACACTTTTCGACCAAGATAAGATCTATCGTAATCGGTTAATGCAGTTCCCTTGAATTTCATCGAGAGCACTACGCAGTCAGAACGTATTTACTCTCGCCAACTGTGTAACTGCGCTCTAAATTCTGCGGGATTACATCGTCAGCTCACTATTGTGTAGCGGCGAGAGAAAAACGTAGCGTTATCAAGATTTCCAGATAAGGAGGCGAAACGGTAACACCGTGTCCAAGGCTACTGAATGGCTGGTCAGAGAACAACGCAGGCGCGTAGCGAGATATCCTTCAGAAATAATCTGTAACGCCTTTTCTGGCACGCGATAGCACTGCACAGAATCGTGAGAGACTTTACACTTTATCTGTCAAACGAAACAACGCAGTTATCAAAAAAAAAAAATAATAAATAAATAAAAAAATAAAAATAAAAAAAATAAAATCTGCGTTGGTCGGTCTCATAGTTTTACAGCATTTAGGTGAAACCGGTCAGGACTCTGGCCAACAAAAAGATCGAATATGAAATAAAGATCACAGGAGATAAAAGTAGGCAACTCCATTTTTTTTGTCTAAGTCATTTTATGCTTCATTCATGCAGGTCCAGTTCTGTACCCGACTCTGGCAGTGGGACGCTATTCATATATGCAATTATTACGGCTTTTATATTTGTTGCTGTTAAAAGAATGACGGCTAAAAAACGGGTCAAGCATTAATTGAAGAAGTAAAGCAAGCAGTCACTTAAGTACATTTAAAAGAAACCTTGACGGTTTTTTTCTTCTTCATGTATACCGACACAGTGTGGTTTGGTAATATGCCGACAGTCGGCGCTAGTTGCAAACATGGCGGGTTCAGGTGCGGAGCGAGCTGTTTCATGATGAAATGGTCACCACATCTCACTCCGTGTGACTTTTCTTCTGTGGGGACACATTAAAGATCTGGTGTATGTAGCGCCTCTACCACGTGATGTAGCAGAGCTCCGGGAGAGAATACGGGAAGCGACTGCCACAGTCGACGATGCCATGCTGGGACGGGTATGGCTAGACTTCGACTGCCGTATTGTCGTCAGCCGGGTCACTCATGGTTCGCATATCGAATGTTTGTAAAAAGAACTTTTATTTTCAAAACGCAATATGCATGGCACCTGTACAATGTTTAGTTCTTGTGCAATAAATAATTGAAACTGTTCCCCGACTTTTTGTACACACTATATATAAAATAAAAATGTGCCATGCTGCAGCTGTCCTGTTCAAAATAGTTTTGTTTATCTGCTACACTTCGCGAGTTGTATAGTGACAATAGATTATTCGTTAGACATACAGTACTTACCTTCTAATCTGCTTCGTGTCCGTACTGTTTTCCACTTCTAAAAGCTTTGGCATAAGCACTTTTCCTTAGTATGTTGCACAAAAACAGTGAAGTATCCGCCATATTGCCGAGTGACATGGGTGTTTTTTTTTTTTATATCGGAAAATTTGTCTGCAGGTCACAGAACGCGCACCGTTTTCTTGCAACTTCGCTACCCAGCGCCGCCAAGCGGCCAGCGTGTATAAATACACTGAGAAACGATTTTTCGTGCGTAGTGGAAAAGCACATTCAAAATGCAGGTATGTTCGTATTTCGTAGCTTATCGTGACGGTATAAATATGGAAGGGCGTTTTTGAGGGATGAAAGAAAATATTTGTTATGAAGCTCGTATTAACAAATCAGTCACAGTTGCAGATCATATGATCATGTGTTTCGCGACTAGTTTTGAACCAGCTGGTTCATTCTCATGCCTGACCCACTTACACTTCACAAAAAAGTTCATATGGTAGTTGTCTGTGAACACAGTTGTTGAATTATATTACGAACAGTTCAAATGCAACAGAAATTAGATGAATGCAGACTGACCTCCAGTAAAAGTGCCTGATCTTAATAACTAACATCACAATGGCAATACACGCTTTCTAGAGTCATCGCACAATCAACATATGCCCACTTGGCAAGTCACAATCAAATTGGAGGCCAAAACAGGCAACAGTACCAGGAAACGTACGATGGCTCATGAGGACATGGACATGTTTACAGGCAATGAACGTGTCGCGTTTTAAATGCGGATGTGTGGAAGAACAACATGTTGTTCTTGTTGTGGTCTTCAGTCCTGGTTTGATGCAGCTCTCCATGCTACTCTATCCTGTGCAAGCTTTTTCATCTCCCAGTACCTACTGCAACATACATCCTTCTGAATCTGCTTAGTGTATTCATCTCTTGGTCTCCCTCTAAGATTTTTACCCTCCATGCTGCCCTCCAATACTAAATTGGTGATCCCTTGATGCGTCAGAACATGTCCTACCAACCGATCCCTTCTTCTGGTCAAGTTGTGCCACAAACTTCTCTTCTCCCCAATCCTATTCAATACTTCCTCATTATGTGATCTACCCATCTAATCTTCAGCATTCTTCTGTAGCACCACATTTCGAAAGCTTCTATTCTCTTCTTGTCCAAACTGGTTATCGTCCATGTTTCACTTCCATACATGGCTACACTCCATACAAATACTTTCAGAAACGACTTCCTGACACTTAAATCTATACTCGATGTTAACAAATTTCTCTTCTTCAGAAACGCTTTCCTTGCCATTGCCAGTCCACATTTTATATCCTCTCTACGTCAACCATCATCAGTTATTTTGCTCCCCAGATAGCAAAACTCCTTTACTACTTTAAGTGTCTCATTTCCTAATCTAATTCGCTCAGCATCACCCGGCTTAATTCGACTACATTCCATTATCCTCGTTTTGCTTTTGTTGATGTTCATCTTATATCCTCCTTTCAAGACACTGTCCATTCCATTCAACTGCTCTTCCAAGTCCTTTGCTGTCTCCGACAGAATTACAATGTCATCGGCGAACCTCAAAGTTTTTATTTCTTCTCCATGAATTTTAATACCTACTCCGAATTTTTCTTTTGTTTCCTTTACTGCTTGCTCAATATACAGATTGAACTACTTCGGCTATAACCCTGTCTCACACTCTTCCGAACCACTGCTTCCCTTTCATGCCCCTCGACTCTTATAACTGCCATCTGCTTTCTGTGCAAATTGTGAATAGCCTTTCGCTCCCTGTATTTTACCCCTGCCACCTTCAGAATTTGAAAGAGAGTATTCCAGTCAACATTGTCAAAAGCTTTCTCCAAGTCTACAAATGCTAGAAACGTATGTTTGCCTTTCCTTAATCCTTCTTCTAAGATAAGTATTGCCTCACGTGTTCCAATGTTTCTACGGAATCCAAACACCATAGGGCACACATTTCATGTACTGCATTGTTGTAAAGATAACTAAAGGTTCGACAGATCCTCATTTAAAACGCGGCATCTCCACTGGCGGTGGTTGTGCGCTTGCACATGGGCCGTGCACTACAGTCATCGAATATTTCCTTGTACTATTTGCCTCCAGTCTGAATCTGATTTGCTAAGTTGTCACACGTCGAATGTGACAGTCATCTTCAAATACTTTAGAAACCGTGTATTAGCAGTCGTGTTCGTTAAATAGGCAACGGCCTTGCCGCAGTTGCTACACCGATTCTCGTGAGATCACCGACGTTAAGAGCTGTCGGGCGTGGTCGGCACTTGGATGGGTGACCATCCGGGCCGCCATACGCTGTTGCCATATTTCGGGATGCACTCAGCCTCGTGTTGCCAATTGAGGAGCTACTCGACCGAACAGTAGCGGCTCCGGTCAAGAGTACCGTCACAGCGACCGGGAGAGCGGTGTGCTGACCCCACGCCCCTCCTATCCGCATCCTCCTTGAGGATGACACGGCGGTCGGATGGTCCCGGTAGGCCACTCGTGGCCTGAAGACGGAGTGCTTTTTTATGTTCGTTAAATAAGCACCTTCAGTGCAGCTAAGTCTGATTTTACCTAACTGATTTCTGTTACGTTTGATCTGCTCGTATTGTCATTCCACATCCGTGTTCACCATTCACTGACAACTACGGTATGTGCAATTTTCTGTAGCGATAGGTCAGGCTTGAGAAGGAACCAGTTGGTTTGAAATTAGGCGACAAATATGTGAACTGCAAGTGTGACATTTGTTAATAAACCCTTCATGGCATACTGAAAAAGGCTGCTTTTCCTGTATCAACAAATCAACAAAATCTTGACACTGTAGAATATTTTTCCTTTTTTTTTTTTTAGGCATTGTCGTATCGATAACGGAGAGAGATTGAAACTGCTTCTTCAGATGGAATTAGAATGTACTGACAGATTTGTATAGCAAGTCAAGACCAGGGAAGGTGGAACCCAAGTTCATTGTCACTCCTGATGTTTGTTTACTGAAAAGGAAAATACGGAAGTGAAAGAAGCACTGTTGTTGAACAGGAACAGAAAATGGGAAAATTCTACTTATTTATTATGCAGTAGTGGTATCTGGAAGTGAACACAAACTGCGTTTTGCGCGAAATGTAACAAAACATTTTCTACCATTTGGTTAAGGTACATACGCACATTAGTAATAAGAATGTGTGACAGGTGTACAAGCTGCAGGACTACGTGTTCCAACCTGGAAAGAGAATCTGGAAGGGAAGTACACATTCTGATATCCACGAAGCTCAATCGATAGGTAGGCTTACACGCAATGGATGGAAGCAAGGACAAGGCCAACAGAACGTTTGTAACAGTAGAAGCAGCTACTGTCCTATTATGTACACATTATGCTTAGTTTTGAACGTATTAAAATGGTCTGAAACCCGTAAGGAAACTCGCGGAATGTATTGTAATCGGCGCAAATCGAGAGTAAGTACGTGGTAAGCAGGTGCATCGATACGCTAACAATGAGGTCCTTTTGAACGTAATAACGCATCACGCCACAAATCATTTCTGGTGTTGAACGATTTCACATGATACAATTACGACGCCGCTACTGCGAACCGAATGTATAACATTGCACTCACATTTTATAGTTGTGTGTTAGTGTGGGCGTGGGATATTAGTGTAAATATATTTTCTTATTCTTACTGGAAGAGCCACCGCCACGCTTAGTGACTGCGAGATATGGAAGTACGGTATTCAAAATAGCAATTTCTCACTCTATATCATGCCACTGTTCGTTACAGCACACCGGGACGTAAGGATTGCTTTTTTGCTCCTTCTGGTTTCGCGACCGTTTTGTCACAGCCAATGTAACGATTTTGCTACAGGGTCTGAAAGTACTCCTCACGTGAGCTGTGTGTGTATATATTAAAAAATGTAAGCTGCTCAATAACTAAAAATTTATATTGTTTAGCATGCAATGGCCAAACAGGTTGTTTACAACGGTCGTTTAGGTTGGTTGGTTGGTTGTTTCGGGGAAGGAGACCAGACAGCGAGGTCATCGGTCTCATCGGATTAGGGAAGGATGGGGAAGGAAGTCGGCCGTGCCCTTTGAAAGGAACCATCCCGGCATTTGCCTGGAGCGATTTAGGGAAATCACGGAAAACCTAAATCAGGATGGCCGGACGCGGGATTGAACCGTCGTCCTCCCGAATGCGAGTCCAGTGTCACGGTCGTTTAAAGGAACAATTGTAAAAAGGGAAAAAATTGGGGCCGCACGAAACTTTGTGTTTGGTAATTTTTTAACGTTTTTCATAAAGATGAAGCGAAGCCAACTAAAAGTTGTGCATTCTGTGAAGCACTTCCAACAAAATGATGTTTTGTTCCTTTGTTTCCAAAGTTGCGACCGTTGCTCTTGACCTGGCGGATTGAAGAACAGTTGATGCCGTAAATGTGAAATTGCTTTATCCAGCGTAACAGTCAAATTGATGTCAATATGCAGGGGAGACCGGAGCACATTCACGCCCATTTCTTTTACGAATTTTTTAAAAACGTTTTCGGTTCGGTTTGCCGTGTTTAAGACTGTTTAATCTTTTAACTTGGTTACTGAAGTATAACTTGGCATATATACTTCCAAATGTACATTACATGCAAATAATTTTATGTAGACCCAAGCGGTGCGTAAACGTGCCCCGGATATGAGGCAAGTTTAGGCACATTCTGCGTTATCATAGAACACAATAAGTAAAGAAAACGCACTATTTTTCTACTAAAATTTCATAGCGTTTTCTTGGCGGTAAACAGAATTACAGGCTTACCTACAACAATTAACATGGTAAAACGCAACAATTTTACTGCTAATAAACAGTGTTTCACCTGTTAGCATAATGTGGCCTACACGGAAGTCTGAATGTTGGTTAAAGGTCTATTAGTCATCGTTGTCCGGAACTGCAATTTCTACACGGAAGAATGAAGGTGGGAAAAAAATAGAAAAAAAGAAAGTGGGGGGGGGGGGGGGCACACACTGTGTTTCCTGTGGTGGGATCGTCTGAGCCCATCTCTTACTTTTAAGGCCCTGGACCCAGTCTTGATCTCTTCTGGACTTATTGTATCGTTTCAGGCAGTAAACAGGAGGGCAATTTCTATCCTCTTCCTTATACTGCTGGAGGTTATAAGAAACAGGAAAAATGACAGGGTGGGGCATCAGTGAAGTTGGGAGTGCTTGGCAACACACGCTTTGGAAGAACTCGTTTTGTGAGCATACTGACAGGGGTGGGGGGGGGGGGGGGGGGGGGGAGAGGGGAAGATACAAGATGACAGACGTGATAAAGGGGAGCAGAAATTACGTGTACCTGAAAGGGATGGCATAAGACAGGAGAGTTACCATTGAAAACATGCCTTTGGCCAGAACACTAATGATATCACAAGTAGGCCTAACCTCATTTTCCTTGTTCTTGCTTTTACAAATTTCTTGTCCTTACCAATCCTTCCTCTCACAGAATGATTTCTTTCTGCTCTAGATTCGTTAAGTTCCAAAAGCTTAATTACTAGCAATTTGTAGCTTTTATTCTCCTGTGCGCTCATTTTTTTGTAACTGTTTTTCCAACAGGTGTTGTCTATAACTTTCCTTGATGGATTGGACGGCAACGCAAAATTGTGCGGAAATGTGCCCCATACAGAACTGCGTAACCGTGCCCCATCGCCATGTTCGAATTAAGTTCTAAACTACAGTAGTAGCAACTAATATTTACTCAGACATGAATATAAAATGCGGACTAAAATTTTACGAGGGTGGAATAATTGCAGAGTTCGGCCAAACTGGCTTGGAAACTTAAACTGAGGCACTTAAATGGATCGCAGTAGTAACAGAAGACTTGAGAGAGGGAGAGGGAGAGGGGGGGTAGGAGAGGGGGGTGGGAAGGAGAGAGAGAGAGAGAGAGAGAGAGAGAGAGAGAGAGAGAGAGAGAGAGAGAGATCTCAACACGAAACGCAACGAATCTACTGGTTTCAGCAACATTCACAACTGAAAATAACTTCAGAATGAGTAATGTACCTCACAAGGGAACCTCCCCATCGCACCCCCCTCAGATTTAGTTATAAGTTGGCACAGTGGATAGGTTTTGAATATACTGAACACAGATCAATCGACAAAACAGGAAGAAGTTGTGTGGAACTATGAAAAAATAAGCAAAATATACAAACTGAGTAGTCCATGCGTAAGATAGGCAACATCAAGGATACCGTGAGCTTAGGAGTGCCGTGGTCCCGTGGTTAGCGTGAGCAGCTGCGGGATGAGAAGTCCTTGGTTCAAGTCTTGCCTCGAGTGAAAAGTTTTACTTACTTTATTTTCGCAAAGTTATGATCTGTCCGTTCGTCGTCTCTGTTCACTGTAATAAGTTTAGTGCCTCTGTTTTGCGACCCCACCGCAAAACCGTGCGATTGGTAGACGAAAGGACGTGCCTCTCCAATGGGAACCGAAAACATTTGATCGCAAGATCAAATTCCTCCACAGGAAAACACGTCTGATATATTCTATACGCCACTGGTGACGGCATGTGCGTCACATAACAGGAATATGTTGTCGACCCACCTAACTTGTACACTTGGCGAATGGGTAAAAAGATTCTTCTACCTTGCCCGATTTAGGTTTTCTTGTGATAATCACTCCCAAAAAAGTGATGAAACCATAAGAGTTTGTCACATAAACTGCAACAAATGAATGCAACAATTTCACAGTCGCATCGGACGGACGGACGGACAGATGATAATTGCCTGAAAATAAAAAAAATAAACTTTTCACTCGAGGGAAGACTTGAACCAAGGACCTCTCGTTCCGCAGCTGCTCACGCTAACCACGGGACCACGGCACTCCTAAGCTCACGCTCTCCTTGATGTTGCCTATCTTGCGCATGGACTACTCTGTTTGTATATTTTGCTAATTTTTTTTTCACAGTTCCACACAACTTCTTCCTGTTTTCTCGATTGACCTGCGTTCAGTTTTTCAAGGTCTATCCACTGTGCCAATTTCTATCCGAGGGGGGTGAGATGGGGAGGTTCCCTTGTCAGTATGAATCCTTAACTGAATTACTGAACGCGCCAACCGAGGGCATGAAGAGGAAAAAAAAAATCATAACGCACTTAAAATGTGTGTGTTGGACTGGCTCACCTTCGATTTGCAACTGGCTGCGTGTCAGAGATGAATGGCGGCGCCAGTCAGTTGTTAGGTCAGAGAGGTTCATTCAGAGTTACGTAAAGGGCGGTGAACAATGGCAGAGCTCAGGTGTTGACCCCGTCAAGGTCACGCGCCAGCCAGCCAGCCAGCCCGCCTAAACCACACACACACAGACACACACACACACACACACACACACACACACACACAGCGAAGGCGCATTTGACCAGCCACCTTGCTTACTAGTTTCCTTCTCAACTCTCCAGTAACCCGCAGTTCCAGGACCGGAGCTTTTAATCGCAGCTGCAGCAGCAAAGACGATGACGCAAGCGAGGAACGATTCCAAGCGCTGCTTGTCGCGTTCCAAAGACGGTTGGCAGTAACTCCAGCAGGCGCGCCGTAATTTGTAAGCCACGGGCGTGTGTCGTCCTCAGCGCCGCATTACCTATCCAAGACTGCACGTGACAAGAATGTGTCTGAGTAATTGCTAACAATTTAGTTTACATTATTGTATAGAGTGATGGAAATCTAACGACACCGCTAGATTTGGTGGAATATGCTTCGGCTCCAACCTCCGCAGTTACCTTTCGGTCTGGACTCGTGAACTGGAATGCTATAATGAATCATATCCTACCAATACGTCAAAAGCAGGTACAGTACAATGGTAACGTGTAAATCGGACTTCCTGAAACGAGCGAAGCCCAATTTTCAGCAAAATATATGAAAAATTTAGTTGTCTAATGGTCAACAGACCCGTATCCGAAAAGGCACGGTTTTGTTGTTAGAAAGCAAACGATCAGTGAAGCTAGCACGTTTCACGATCAGTGTTCCACGAAACATCCTGTTTTGTTTTGTAATTTTGATGCGGCAGCTTCATGGAGGAACAATGGGTAGTGCGCAGATTGCATTGCAGCAAAAGTTTACCAATTTCGAAAATTTTATCGCATCTCCTGCGCCACGAGCTAGCAATCGAGGACTGCCACACACATTCGGAATAGCGCGCAGATGTCTTCCAGGAAAGCATCCAGTATATGGTGATCGGGTTCGAAATTAATTACTTAGTATCACAGCAAACTTAAGACACTTAAAACTGTAACAAAAAATTTTAGAAATAGCAAATAGGCTCCAATGTGGGTAGTAAAAAAGGGGATAATATTCTTCAGCCGGCCGCTGTGACCGAGCGGTTCTAGGCGCTTCAATCCGGAACTGCGCTGCTCCAACGGTCGCAGGTTCGAATCCTGCCTCGGGCATTGATGTGATGTCCTTAGGTCACTCAGATTTAATTAGTTCCAAGTCTAGGGGACTGATGACCTCAGATGTTTAGTCCCATAGTGCTTGGAACCATCTGAACAATCTGATAATGTTCTTCAAATACATACACTGTATTACGGTAATCAACGAAATACAATATCAGTCTCTTATTTACAACCTTTAAGAATCGTTTCTCAATCGTATCTCCTTTCACAGTCCCTCAAAGTCGCAGAAATTATAGCAATGACATGATTTCACATCCAAATCAAAGACCACTGTATTTTTCGTAAGTAGACAGATACTGCATAACGATGGTAGGCAATGAAAACCTCTAAACTCCATTTGTCTGCATAAACCTCGTAATTTCAGTAACTCCATTATCAAAGACGTATTTGAAAGAGCATCTATTTTTCTACTACGTGAATAACTAGGCTTCTACCGAACAGTTGCCCATCAAGCAACATTATCTGTACCACTTTAAGAAATTGTTTTTGCTGCTTCTGTGAAGTTTAACAAAGCGGAGTAACGTCGTTTCCATTGCCTGCCACTGACAAACGAAACTGTCGCCGATCCAATTCCCGGTTACGCAAACAGTTGGCACTCGCCGAGTCTATCGCTGTGGCGTCTTTCTCTAGAGTGTACAACGCAAGGTTTGAGGCAAAAACAGTAACTGCTATCCGCTTTATTTTTAATTCGCTTATAAGACATTTAACTTTAATTACGATTTCGTTGTGGTGCTGAGCAAGTATCTGGCTATGTTATTCGCTAAATACACGTATATTGCAAACGAAACACGCTACGTTACCAGAGGAAAACTTACACGTAAAAGTGTTACCTTAAAATATCGCCATGCCTCATCCCTGAGACGAAGCACGGAAAGGTGAGAGGAAGGAAGTTGACTCGATTTCGTGTACCCCTTGACGGAAGGCACAACAGCAAACTGTTCTGACGACGTGCTAATACCCAACTTTGCACCTCGTCTTTAAGGGGTTCTTTATTTCAGTAACAAATGCTGGAGTGGGGTTGTTATACCACTAATAGCGCACATTCCCATTTTTTCGAGAATAAAAAAAAATCAGCTTAAAAGCATGAGAAGCGCGCGCACAAACGGGGAGGGGGGAGGGGGGGGGGAGAGGCAAAGAGCAGAGTGATTGGTGAGCGCGGACGATCTGGGATCGATTGCCAGGAATGTAAAGAATTTTTCCTTTTTGAGGAACGGGTGCATTCAGCCCTTGCGATGCTGGTTGAGCAGCGACCTGGCTTATCCCAGGACGTGAAAACTGACAATGGCCGACATAGCAGGGTGCTGACACCGCAGTCCTTTATGCCGCGGCCCATGACGCCAATGGCGAATGATGACTCGGCGGTCGGTCGGTTCGCAAGCGCCCGCCACGGCCTGTGGACAGACTTTATGTTTACGACACGCAGTAGCGTAGTTGCACTCTGACGCAGTGAAATGACTACGGCGGCGGTGGTGGTGGTGGTGGTGGTCGAAGTAAAAATCACTATGATGATGCATGGTATGGATGGTGGTGGAAGCGTTCGTGATCTAGGCGACGGTACAGGAGATTATGGATGACATTGCTGCACTCTTCTGCACAGCAAGTGGCTTGCAGAATGGAGATACTGCAGAAATAACCAAGTGCAGTCACACACTTATTCCACCCCAGCAAACAATTTTACGTATCGCATTTGCAAACCAAATGTCACAAACAAAATACGAGAGTACTGAAAGGCGATAAATAATTGACCTTAGGAAAAAAACTGTGTCGACTGTAAACGTGAATTAAAAAAAAATTCACGAGAAAAGTGGTGTCAAACGTATGTGACACAGAAACATACGGCTATTGCATCATCGGTAGGCACTCCACATACGCTAATCTCTTGGCTCGGCAACTATTTCACTCCGAATGCGGCACTATGCAATTTATTACCACGGACACGCCTAGGTGTCGCAATGTGAAAGCCGGTCTGCATCATCGTCCTCGATTAGGCAGTTCCAGCAGCACTAATAGCAAACAACTAATTGCCGCGGAGTGTCCTACCTGCTCATTGCGATCGTGGGCGATACGGCGAGGCGGCAGCTGGGTGCGTTATCTGTGGCGCCGCCAGCGATGCGCGCTGCGTGCGGCGATGGCCGGCCGACTGCGCGATCGCTATCTCTGGAAATCCACAGGTGTGCGCTGCGTCACTATCGCTGGCGCGTCGCGGCGCGGTGAGGTGGTGGGGGATGGTGTGGCGTGGGCTGAGACGCGACCGTGAAAACGCACCCGCGTCAACGCGTTGGCACACTCGCAGTCCACACAGGGGCAGTCATCGCTTTGGTCGCGGTGTGTTCATCCTACTGTTTACTGACGGCGGCAAAGGCATTAGTCACACAGCTCACGAGCCGACTATCAAACGCCGCCGTACTGGAAACTGCCGCCGTGAGGTTTCGAAAAATAAACGGGCGCGTCAGGTCCGACTGGGGACGCATTTCTCCGCCAACGAAGTACACTACTGGCCATTAAAATTGCTACACCACGAAGATGTGCTGCAGACGCAATATTTATCCGACAGGAAGAAGATGCTGTGATACGCAAATGATTAGCTTTTCAGAGCATTCACACAAGGTTGGCGCCGGTGGCGACACCTACAACGTACTGATATGAGGAACGTTTCCGACGGATTTCTCACACACAAACAGCGGTTGACCGGCGTTGCCTGGTGAAACGTTGTTGTGATGTGTAAGGAGGAGAAATGCGTACCATTACGTTCCAGACTTTGATAAAGGTCGGATTGTAGCCTGTCGCGATTGGGGTTTATCGTATCGCCACATTGCTGCTCGCGCTGGTCGAGATCCAATGACTGTTAGCAGAATATGGAATCGGTGGGTTCAGGAGCGTAATACGGAGCGCCGTGCTGGATCCCAAGGGCCTCGTATCACTAGCAGTCGAGATGACAGGCATCTTATCCGCATAACTAACGGATCGTGCAGCCACGTCTCGATCCCTGAGTCGACAGATGGGGACGTTTGCAAGACGACAACCATCTGCACAAACAGTTCGACGACGTTTGCAGCAGCACGGTCTGTCAGCTCAGAGACCGTGGCTGCGGTTACCCTTGACGCTGCATCACAGACAGGAGCGCCCGCGATTGTGTACTCTACGACCAACCTGGGTGCACGAATGGCAAAACATTTTTTCAAATGAATCCAGGTTCTGTTTACAGCATCATGATGGTCGCATCCGTGTTTGGCGACATCGTTGTGAACGCACATTCCAAGCGTGTATTCGTCATCCCCATACTGGCGTATCACCCAGCGTGATGGTATGGGGTGCCATTGGTTACACGTCCAGGTCACCTCTTGATCGCATTGACGGCACTTTGAACAACGGACGTTACATTTCAGATGTGTTACGACCCGTGGCTCTACCCTTCATTCGATCCCTGCGAAACCGTACATTTCAGCAGGATAATGGACGACTGCATGTTGCAGGTCATGTACGGGCCTTTCTGGATACAGAAAATGTTCGACTGCTGCCCTGGCCAGCTCATTCTCCAGATCTCTCACCAATTGGCCGAGCAACTGGCTCGTCACAGTACGGCAGTCACTACTCTTGATGAACTGTGGTATCGTGTTGAAGCTGCATGGGCAGCTGTACCTGTACACGCCATCCAAGCACTGTTTGACTCAATGCCCGGGCGTATCAAGGCCGTTATTATGGCCAGAGGTGGTTGTTCTGCGTACTGATTTCTCAGGATCTATGCACCCAAATTGCGTGAAACTGTAATCACATGTCAGTTCTAGTATAATATATTTGTCCAATGATTATCCGTTTATCATCTGCATTTCTTCTTGGTGTAGCAATTTAATGGCCAGTAGTGTAATATCTTTAAAGCGGTCCCTAGACGGTCAGTGATATTATGCAATATTATTTTCCTCCTTAGACTGCTCAATAACATTGTCAGTTACATTGTGCAATAACACTGCGGTTCGGAATGTTGGACGATTAAGACTCCCGCTGCCGTGGTAACTGCTCTACTATGTAGCAAGCAGAAAAAAGTGGATGAAAAACTCGTTAAAGAAGCGTCAGAAACTACTCAGAAATGTTTACAGAGAGAACAGATTAAAAAACCTTTAGTGTGTTGAAGGTCCAACATCGGAGCCCCAAAACTTGATGGGTTCAAATGGCTCTGATCATGGTGTCTTCAGTACTCTTAGATTTAGAACTACTTAAACCTAACTAACCGAAGAACATCACACACATCCATACCCGAGACAGGATTCGAACCTGCGACCGTAGCAGTCGCGCGGTTCCAGATTGAAGCGCCTAGAACCTCTCGGCCACATCGGCCGGCCCCAGAACTAGATTTCGTAAATCTATTTCCCAATGCCACTTCTGTGTGGTCATGTAAACACTTTACAACCTAGCGTGTAAATCCGCTTCTGGTTGCCGGTTTTCCAGTTCCGCAATCGATTTTCGTTCCCGTGTAAACGTAATCCGTGCTTGGGCTGTCAGATTTCGTCCTGTTTTTAAATACGAGGGTAATCCCAAAAGTAAGGTTTTTTTAATAAGTACATAGACCTGTTTATTTCTACAATGGTTTACATCAGTTTACAGCTCGAACATTTAGCTATTTTTCGACATAATCACCATTTCTGTTGATTCATTTTTGTAGACGCTGTGGCAGTTTTTGTATGCCCATGTCATACCAGCTCGCCGCCATGCTGTTCAGAAAGTTGTGAACCTCTTCTTCTACCTTATCGTCGGAGCTTAATCGCTGGGACCACAATTAACGCTGACAGGTACTGTGAGAGTCAACGGGCAATTCAGAACCGGAGAAGATGAATGTTGAGCAAGGGCGTACACATTGTCCATGATAAGGCTCGCCACACATCGCTCGGCAAACCGTTGCCTTCCTGCAACACTTTCAGTGGAACATAACCCTTCCTATAGTCCTGACTAGCTTAAGAGAACATCTGGCCGGAAAACGATTCAGCTCCGACGACGAGGTGAAACAAGAGGTTTATCTCTTTCTGAACAGCACGGCAGGGAACTGGTATGTCATGGGCGTACAGAAACTGCCACAGCATCTACAAAAATGAATCGACAGAAATGGTGATGTCTAAAAATAGCTAAATGTTCAAGCTGTAAACTGATGTAAACCACTGTAGAAATAAACAGGTCTATGTACTAATAAAAAAATAATAGACCTTTCTTTTGGGATTACTCTCGTATTTTCGACTAATATGGATGGTGTGGTTTTTTGTACGGTGAAGGATATGTAGAACTATTAGACTGAAGCTGTTTACAACTCGACTAATTGAAGACAAACAAAGATTGTTCAGACTAAATCGCAAAGTTAATCGGCTGTTTCCCGGGCGCCATATGTAACTGGGCTATCAAGTCCGCTTCAGTCTTAACATGTAAACACTACAGCAGACAACGATTTCCGAAATTCGGTTTTCGTCTTTCGGAAGGTGTGTTGCACGTAAACGTAATGATAAGCACTTCATAACCACCCACCCTCCCGCCTTCCCTGGATAATTTTCTGCGAACGCCCATACCCCCATCTCCCCTATCATCAAAAAACAAAATAATACAGAGAGACATTTCCACCAAGAACTCATGTATTACGTTACGAAACCTTGCTACTGATTGTTCTAACTTCTTAACAATTTTAGTTTCGCCTTACAGTATTTAAGACAGTTATGGAAACGTGTCATGTAATACTATGTGCATTAAGGGGAGTAGGACGTCAATGGAGCCTTTTTGGAGCAGGAGAGACAGCACAGGACATTTTAGTTTCCCCGCCTATACTTTTACGAATAAATTAATAAAACTTTGTCAGCCTGACCAGGAAGGATTAAGGTATCACAATCACAGAGTGGAAGTTAAAAAAAATAACAATTTTTTTTACATGTGAAAGTATTTTTTCACGTCTATTGGCTGCGTTTGTTGCTATAGGTGCACGTTTCTTCATAAGTAAGAGTGATTCTTCGATGAATTTTGTACAGCATACAAACCATACTTACGGGTGTATGAAACTCTAGAAATTATTTAATTTATGAAAAAACGAATGTTCTGTTAAATTTTAAACTTCGTGTTTAGAAAAACTCAAATTTTATAGTTAATTATCTCAATTTTACCACAGTTTTTAGTAGATTTGGAAAATTCTAGTGTACGTATGGTTTGTATGCTGTGCAAAATTCATCGAAGAATCTACCTAACTTATGAACAAAAGTGTACCTATAGCAACAAATACAGCCAATGATAAGTGAAAAAAAGATGAAATACAAACGTAAAAAAATTGATTATGTTCATATATTTTTGAACTTCGATCAGTGTTAGTGTAAATCCTGAATCCTTTCTGGTCATTCGGACAAAGTTTTATGAATTTATATGTAAAAGTATAGACAGTGGAAATTAAAAATTCCTGTGGTATCTCTCCTGCTCCAAGTCGTCCCGTTTGACGTCCTACCGCCCTTAAAGGATTACATTCGGGTAAGTAGTGTACACACAGTGATAAATTTCTGTATGTACGGTACTTTTATTCCTAACTTAGCACTTTTTTCTTTTTTTGAAACACTATCCTCTGTGGCCATTCCCTGCATTTTCTCTGCAACAAATCATACGAGTCCTCATTCTTACGACTTCTGTTTCCGCAATCATCTGCAACAACATCCTACAATGGTGGCAAACATTTATACATTTCGATGCTCTCTCTTGTTTGTAACTCATTTCCTACACAAAACCAAACCTAACATTACATAATCTCACTGACATGCGTAGAGCGCCCAAGACTGAAGAATATCTGTTGATCCATTGTGGATAACAGACAGCAGTCGATCAGATATTTACCAAAGAAAACTCACAAAACACCCTTATGTTTTCGGAAGTTATTTTGTTTACACGACAGTTTCGACAACTTATTAATGTCATCTTCAGGCCACTATGCAGTCCCATGTATAGAGAATCTGATACATGGAAGCACGCATAACCGGAGCCAATTTTTTTCTTTCTTTTTTGTGGAGTGTACCTAGAATACTTGACAACAACCTCTTCGCTCTGTGCATTTGATACCATCTGTACATCGGCCACCCCAATTAGCGAAACAGTATTAATTTTAAGTCTCACTTCGTAACCTAATTCCCTCAGCTTCGCCCGATATACCACGACTGCAGTGCATTACATTTATTTTCAAGTTAATATGTGACACTGTTTTCAATGCACTGTCGATTCCGTTCCACTGCTCTTCAAAGTCCTTTGCTGTATTGGACAGAATTAAGTCATCGGCAAAAATCAAGTTTTTATTTTTTCACCACGAGTTTTAATTCACTTCTCAGATTCTCCTACTTACTTTACATGAAAATATACTGCTGCTGTACACTCTCAAAAAGAGAAGGAGGCCACTGTTGAGTGAGGAGTGGCAATTCGGTCTCTCGATGCGGGGTGATAATGGACGGATGGAAGGAGAGTAGCGAATAATTAATTACGGCAATGCAACGGCGTATTGTACGAGAAGCGAAAGTCTCCAGACATTTGGGATGCGGCACAGCACAATGGAGAAAGGATGGCGAGATGAGCGAAGCTGTCTCACCTGTAGCTACTGGAGATCTGCTGCCCCGCATCTGGAGAAGGCGTTTCTGATCCTGCGCGGAGGCGGCGGCATTGTATGGAAACGAGGCTCAAATGTGGCGCGTCTGCACGGACAGAGCACGCTAAAGACCCGCGGGCGGGCGTAAATACACTCCTGGAAATTGAAATAAGAACACCGTGAATTCATTGTCCCAGGAAGGGGAAACTTTATTGACACATTCCTGGGGTCAGATACATCACATGATCACACTGACAGAACCACAGGCACATAGACACAGGCAACAGAGCATGCACAATGTCGGCACTAGTACAGTGTATATCCACCTTTCGCAGCAATGCAGGCTGCTATTCTCCCATGGAGACGATCGTAGAGATGCTGGATGTAGTCCTGTGGAACGGCTTGCCATGCCATTTCCACCTGGCGCCTCAGTTGGACCAGCGTTCGTGCTGGACGTGCAGACCGCGTGAGACGACGCTTCATCCAGTCCCAAACATGCTCAATGGGGGACAGATCCGGAGATCTTGCTGGCCAGGGTAGTTGACTTACACCTTCTA
Organism: Schistocerca piceifrons; assembly: GCF_021461385.2. NCBI lineage: Eukaryota > Metazoa > Arthropoda > Insecta > Orthoptera > Acrididae > Schistocerca > Schistocerca piceifrons. Next base: position 132,073,782 of record NC_060148.1, on the reverse strand, counting down.
GAGCACGTTGGGTGGCACGGGATACATGCGGACGTGCATTGTCCTGTTGGAACAGCAAGTTCCCTTGCCGGTCTAGGAATGGTAGAACGATGGGTTCGATGACGGTTTGGATGTACCGTGCACTATTCAGTGTCCCCTCGACGATCACCAGTGGTGTACGGCCAGTGTAGGAGATCGCTCCCCACACCATGATGCCGGGTGTTGGCCCTGTGTGCCTCGGTCGTATGCAGTCCTGATTGTGGCGCTCACCTGCACGGCGCCAAACACGCATACGACCATCATTGGCACCAAGGCAGAAGCGACTCTCATCGCTGAAGACGACACGTCTCCATTCGTCCCTCCATTCACGCCTGTCGTGACACCACTGGAGGCGGGCTGCACGATGTTGGGGCGTGAGCGGAAGACGGCCTAACGGTGTGCGGGACCGTAGCCCAGCTTCATGGAGACGGTTGCGAATGGTCCTCGCCGATACCCCAGGAGCAACAGTGTCCCTAATTTGCTGGGAAGTGGCGGTGCGGTCCCCTACGGCACTGCGTAGGGTCCTACGGTCTTGGCGTGCATCCGTGCGTCGCTGCGGTCCGGTCCCAGGTCGACGGGCACGTGCACCTTCCGCCGACCACTGGCGACAACATCGATGTACTGTGGAGACCTCACGCCCCACGTGTTGAGCAATTCGGCGGTACGTCCACCCGGCCTCCCGCATGCTCACTATACGCCCTCGCTCAAAGTCCGTCAACTGCACATACGGTTCACGTCCACGCTGTCGCGGCATGCTACCAGTGTTAAAGACTGCGATGGAGCTCCGTATGCCACGGCAAACTGGCTGACACTGACGGCGGCGGTGCACAAATGCTGCGCAGCTAGCGCCATTCGACGGCCAACACCGCGATTCCTGGTGTGTCCGCTGTGCCGTGCGTGTGATCATTGCTTGTACAGCCCTCTCGCAGTGTCCGGAGCAAGTATGGTGGGTCTGACACACCGGTGTCAATGTGTTCTTTTTTCCATTTCCAGGAGTGTAGATGCCAAGTACGAATGAGAGTAAGCAAAAACGTGCTTTTAATATTACTACATACAAGGTGATTTTTTCCATCGCGCACAAACTCTACGGATTGATCGATGAGAGGATACGGGACAAAAAAGGTGTGATGAATGTATGTGAGGAAATGCACGGTTTCCGTGCTAGAGGCCATTTACTCAATCATACTTTGCTACAGAGATTCCTGTCTAATGAGCGCTGTAGCACGCAGCCACAGTTGCAGTATGCATGGCTCTGAGCACTATGGGACTTAACATGTGAGGTCATCAGGCCCCTAGAAGTTAGAAGTACTTAAACCTAACTAACCTAAGGACATCACACACATCCATGCCCGAGGCAGGATTCGAACCTGCGACCGTAGCGGACTCGCGGTTCCAGACTGTAGCGGCTAGAACAGCTCGGCCACCCCGGCCGGCCAGTATGCATGGTTTCCTCCTAGAGGGTCGTACTGTTCCTCATACGTCATGCCCTAGCGCCCTCTCCTGCCATAGTACAGGGTGATTCAAAAAGAATACCACAACTGCAACGAAAAAAGGCAGAGCTAAGCACTATCTGTCGGCGAATTAAGGGAGCTATAAAGTTTCATTTAGTTGTACATTTGTTCGCCATTTCAGCTAATAAAGTTTTTTGTCCCTTTTTCTTCGAAGGTGCTACCGTAACTGGACTACAGTATCTGGAGATGTTAGAGAATTGGCTGTTCCCTCAGCTCGAACAAGAAGCACAACAATTCATATTTCAGCAGGATGGAGCGTCACCACATTGGCACTTATCTGTCCGTAACTACCTGAACGTCAACTACCCGAGGGCGATGGATCGGCCGCCAGGCAGCCCGTGACAGAGCACTTCATCACTGGCCTCCAAGAAGCCCTGATCTTACCTCCTGCGATTTTTTCTTATGGGGGTATGTTAAGGATATGGTGTTTCGGCCACCTCTCCCAGCCACCATTGATGATTTGAAACGAGAAATAACAGCAGCTATCCAAACTGTTACGCCTGATATGCTACAGAGAGTGTGGAACGAGTTGGAGTATCGGGTTGATATTGCTGGAGTGTCTGGAGGGGGCCATATTGAACATCTCTGAACTTGTTTTTGAGTGAAAAAAAACCTTTTTAAATACTCTTTGTAATTATGTATAACAGAAGGTTATATTATGTTTCTTTCATTACATACACATTTTTAAAGCTGTGGTATTCTTTTTGAATCACCCTGTACTTGGTAACGTTGTGTCCTATTCACTTCTCTTGCTGACTCACCTTGTAGTGGACATGAATGCGTGTCTGGAATACGACTTCATCACACATGACTGAATTTGCTATTAACGATGGTATACGTTTCGCTGTTCGTCAAATGTCGAAATGAGAAACAAAATATTGGGCGGAGGTGGGGGAAACGGGAGGAGGGGGGGGGGGGGGGATTGCGAGAAAAGCATTTCGGAAAAAAAAGATAAAGTGGCTTTTTCGACAAATCTTTGTGGACGCTTGTGCAGAACATTAAAACCGATACAAGTTATTTGAAGTGTCTTTTTGTCTCTGTTATCGTTTCAACGGTGTTCATTCAGAAGTATTGAATATTTTTTCCAAAGGATGGTTCACCATCCTAATGAACGAATAAACAAATACTTGCCTTTTACTGTGCTCTACAGTGCAACATATTCAAAGATTTAAGGGCATGCCTTGGGTAGGTTCATTTGTAGCACGTGAACGTGCATCCGCCCCCTCCCGCCTTCCCCGACACACACACACACACACACACACACACACACACACACACACACACAGAGTGTGGTAGTCGCTCGCCTGGGTCGTTAACGCCACAGCCGTCTGCCGCCATACCGACACTGGCGTGCCGGCTGTGTAGCCAACCAGGCGGAACTTTAATCTGCCGTGCGCCGCCGCATTCCTGTCAGGCCTCAGCCTGCCGCAGATAACCGTGGAGCGACGCGACCTGCACAGCGGCCCCCGTGCGTGGGAGGGGCAGGAGCACAGCACTCATTCCGGGTCGGTCCGCCAGGAGGCGGGCGCGTCGCTTTTCGGGCAGCGGTCGGAGAGAATTAACGACGCTCCTCTGCAAGGCTGTATCCGCAGCTCTGGAAGTGAGGTTCAACGCAGTACGCTCACGGGACAAAATACTGGTGGTCCCCTAAAACAGCAAGGTGGTCGCTTTCAAGCGCCGTGGACGGTGCAGAGCAATGCTACAGGGCGGCGGCGAAGGTCTTTCTGTTGCCTACTAAAGCGCCGATATTAACCGCGGAAACTGTTACACCTGCCTAACATTGTGTAGGGCCCCCGCGACCACGCAGAAATGAGGCAAGCCCGCATCTCGTGGTCGTGCGGTAGCGTTCTCGCTTCCCACGCCCGGGTTCCCGGGTTCGATTCCCGGCGGGGTCAGGGATTTTCTCTGCCTCGTGATGGCTGGGTGTTGTGTGATGTCCTTAGGTTAGTTAGGTTTAAGTAGTTCTAAGTTCTAGGGGACTGATGACCATAGATGTTAAGTCCCATAGCGCTCAGAGCCATTTGAACCATTTTTTTTAGAAGCGAGGCAACACGCGACGTCGCATGATGTCTGAAATAGTGCTGGAGGGAACTGACACCATGAATACTGCAGGGCTGTCCGTAAACCCGTAAGAGAACGAGGGGATGGACATCTCTACTGAACAGCACGTTGCAAGACGTCCAAGATATGCTCAATAATCATCACCTCTGGGGAGTTCTGTAGCCAGCGGAAGTGTTTAAACTGAGAAGAGTGTTCGTGGAGCCACTCTGTAGCAATTATGGACGTTTGAGGTGACGCATTGGCCTGCTAAATTGCGCAGCTCCGTCGGAATGCAGAATGGCTGCAGGTGATCAGACAGGATCCTTCCTTACGTACGTGTCACCTGTCAGAGTTTTTATCTAGACGTGTAAGGGCTCCCGTGTCACTCCAACTCCATATGCCCCACACCATTACATATCCTCCATCAGCTTGACCAGTCCGCTGCTGACATACAGGGTCCATGGATTTGTGAGGCTGTCTGCATACCCGTACACATCCACCTGCTCGGTGCAATTTGAAACGAGACTCGTCCGAGCAGACAACACGTTTCCAAGTCATCAACAGCCCAATGTCGATGTTAACGGCCCGAGGCGAGGCGCAAAGCTTTGTGTCTTCCAATCAAGGGTACACAAGATGGCCTCCGGCTCCGGAAGCCCAAGTCGATGATCTTTCGTTGAATGGTTCGCACGCTCACACTTGTTGATGGCCCCGCATTTAAATCTGCAGCAATTTGTCGAAGGTTTGCACTTCTGTCACGATCAACGGTTCTGTTCAGTCGTCGTTGGTCCCGTTCTTGCGGAATCCTTCCCGGCCGCAGCGATGTCGCAGATTTGATCTTTTGCAGGATTTCTGATACTAAATCTGTTTTTTCCAAAGCTCTTTTCACAGAAGAAGACCGCACTGTGGTTTATTCTCTAGATTGTCGCACAGATCAAAAAATGGTAGATATCGAAATAGACGACAGGGGGATAGAGAAACAAAATCGCTCAAAAGAGGGAAGGCCGCTGGACCTGATGGGATACCAGTTCCATTTTAGACAGACTACGCGAAGGAACTTGCCCCCATCTAGGAAGCATCAAGCAAGCAGGGCCAAGCTAGATTTTTATTTTAAAATAAAATTTTCCAACAGTATTCAAAACGGTTGCGTACCACTGTGCTAACGCGTAATAAATGTAGGGGCAGACAACTATCAGAAGTGGTAGTATGAACCAAGACAAGAAAAATGTCCAGTAAACATGGGCTCCCGAGTACTTTAAGAGCTATGAGCACCTGTTTATCTTCGCTACCGTGAAAAACTTCTCTATTCAACATGTGCTCATAGCTCCTAATGTACGCATTTTCGAGCATGTATTTATCCCACTTTTGCCTCGTTTTGGTCCGTACTACAATCTCTGAAAGTTGCCTACCCTCAGTCTTAGCAACAACAGTAGCGGTACATGTAATACGCCCTTAGAGATTTCAGAGTGATTTTTGCCTGCTCCACTCGTTCGTCTCCGAACCAAGGATCCATACCTCGAACTGATGCGTTTATCGCCTCCATCGTCCTAGGAAGTTGCGATCATCATTACTGAATCAGCCGTAAATACACACGTATATATATATATATATATATATATATATATATATATATATATATATAGAGAGAGAGAGAGAGAGAGAGAGAGAGAGAGAGAGAGAGGGGCCTGTAACTTGGACGTTCTGTAGCGTCGTTGGATGACATTTCCGGACACGGACTGCTATTCAAGTCCTACAAGTCTGTAATCTCCGGATACCCTGTATACAGATGCCGGTATTATCGCGTACACGGGGTATAAAATGGGAGTGCATTAGGGGAGCTGTCATTTGTACTTAGGTGGTTCATGTGAACCTATTTCCGACGTGATATGGCCACGTCTTTGAAACCTGCAATGGTAGTTGGAGCTAGATGCATGGGGACATTCCATTTCGGGAAGTCGTTGGTTGGAGAATTCAATGTTCCGCGATCTACAGTGTCAAGAGTGTGCCCGAGAATACAACATTTCAGACTTTACTTCTCACCATATGGACCACGCAGCGGCCGACGGCCTTCACTTATACCGAAAGCAGCGCCGTTTGCGTTGTCAGTGCTAACAGACAAGCAACGCCGCATAAATCAATGTGGGACGTACGACGGACGTATCCGTTCGGACAGTGTCGCGAAATGCGGGAATGCCTTTGCCACCACCACGACACAGCCAGCAGCGGCTCTCCTGGGCTCGTCCCCATATCGGACGGATCCTAGACCAGTGGGAAACTGCGGGCCTGGTCACGTGAGTGCAGATTTCAGTTGTTACGGGCTTATGGTAGGGTTCGAGTGTGACGAAGACCTTACGAAGCCATGCAACCAGGTTGTCAACAAGACGTTGTGCAAGGCGGGTGATGGCTCCATAATGGTGTGGGCTGTGTTAAAACGCAATGGACGGAGTCCTGCTTACAGTTATGGCGGTAGAACTTTCTACGAGGGTCACTCCAAAACAAATGCACACTATTTTTTTAAATCCATCCTTTATGCTACATGTTTGAAAGTTTTACAGTGTGTAGATACAGGGTGTTTCAAAAATGACCGGTATATTTGAAACGGCAATAAAAAACTAAACGAGCAGCGATAGAAATACACCGTTTGTTGCAATATGCTTGGGACAACAGTACATTTTCAGGCGGACAAACTTTCGAAATTACAGTAAGTTACAATTTTCAACAACAGATGGCGCTGCGGTCTGGGAAACTCTATAGTACGATATTTTCCACATATCCACCATGCGTAGCAATAATATGGCGTAGTCTCTGAATGAAATTACCCGAAACCTTTGACAACGTGTCTGGCGGAATGGCTTCACATGCAGATGAGATGTACTGCTTCAGCTGTTCAATTGTTTCTGGCTGCTGGCGGTACACCTGGTCTTTCAAGTGTCCGCACAGAAAGAAGTCACAGGGGTTCACGTCTGGCGAATAGGGAGGGCCAATCCACGCCGCCTCCTGTATGTTTCGGATAGCCCAGAGCAATCACACGATCATCGAAATATTCATTCAGGAAATTAAAGACGTCGGCCGTGCGATGTGGCCGGGCACCATCTTGCATAAACCACGAGGTGTTCGCAGTGTCGTCTAAGGCAGTTTGTACCGCCACAAATTCACGAAGAATGTCCAGATAGCGTGATGCAGTAATCGTTTCGGATCTGAAAAATGGGCCAATGATTCCTTTGGAAGAAATGGCGGCCCAGACCAGTACTTTTTGAGGATGCAGGGACGATGGGACTGCAACATGGGGCTTTTCGGTTCCCCATATGCGCCAGTTCTGTTTATTGACGAAGCCGTCCAGGTAAAAATACGCTTCGTCAGTAAACCAAATGCTGCCCACATGCATATCGCCGTCATCAATCCTGTGCACTAAATCGTTAACGAATGTCTCTCGTGCAGCAATGGTAGCGGCGCTGAGGGGTTGCCGCGTTTGAATTTTGTGTGGATAGAGGTGTAAACTCTGGCGCATGAGACGATACGTGGACGTTGGCGTCATTTGGACCGCAGATGCAACACGGCGAACGGAAACCCGAGGCCGCTGTTGGACCACCTGCTGCACTAGCTGCGCGTTGCCCTCTGTGGTTGCCGTACGCGGTCGCCCTACCTTTCCAGCACGTTCCTCTGTCACGTTCCCAGTCCGTTGAAATTTGTCAAACAGATCCTTTGTTGTATCGGTTGTCGGTCCTTTGGTTACATTAAACCTCCGTTGAAAACTTCGTCTTGTTGCAACAACACTGTGTTCTAGGCGGTGGAATTCCAACACCAGAAAAATCCTCTGTTCTAAGAAATAAACCATGTTGTCCACAGCACACTTGCACGTTGTGAACAGCACACGCTTACAGCAGAAAGACGACGTACAGAATGGCGCACCCACAGACTGCGTTGTCTTCTATATCTTTCACATCACTTGCAGCGCCATCTGTTGTTGAAAATTGTAACTACTGTAATTTCGAAAGTTTGTCCGCCTGAAAATGTACTGTTGTCCCAAGCATATTGCAACGAACGGTGTATTTCTATCGCTGCTCGTTTAGTTTTTATTGCCGTTTCAAATATACCGGTCATTTTTGAAACATCCTGTACATACATACATTTAGAGGGGCCTGTAACTTGGACGTTCTGTAGCGTCGTTGGATGACATTTCCGCACACGGGCTCCTATTCAAGTCCTACAAGTCCGTAACGCGAATCTCCGGATACCCTGTATACAGA